>NC_133896.1:127156091-127461013 GCF_964199755.1 Larus michahellis
TAAAGAGAAGGAAGGTGGCCTAGGTCACACATCTAGTTACCAAAACATTCAAATTATAGCTGGAAGAGAATAGAAGCCAAGGTTTTAAGAGAAAGGTGAAAAATTACAAGGAAAATCAATATATTTCATGTCTTGATTAATTTCTCCTTCCAATTAATACACTTCTAGATTAGGCCAGATTTTAAGAACACGTTCATGTTTGCACTAGACACAATAGCACCCAGTCTGCATCAGCTCTGACCCCCCCTGAACAGGAATCGATGCCCGAATACCAAAAATTGTTAATGCATGTGGAAAAGGGTCTCTGCTTATTGTCACCTGCAAATGTCAGTTGCATGATAACAAGAACATTAAAGACTATGTAAAGTTGTAAAGGATACAACTAAAGGGTTGTATCCTTTGGTACATGGGAAAAACAAAGGTCACTGCCTAGAGTGCACCTGTACTCTTAAAATTCATATTTGAATTCCCTGTCCTAGCGGTGGATATTGGTCAAGGCCAGTCCCAAGGTTAGTCAAAGCAGCCTTCACATCTTTCTCACAAACTACCTGACCTCTCCTTGCATCCAGACAGCTGGAATGATAGCGCTGATGAAAAATATGGATTACCGTACTCCCACTCAAAAATACTTAACCAGAGATTCCAATGTGATGGGCAGAAACCAAATGGGACCAAATAATTGGTATCTAGAAAGAAATACACGGTTTGACAAAGTTAGTAGTCTGCCACTGGATCAAACATCTGTCATGTTTTATTCTTTCGGGGCATATTTTTTTAAAGATTTTTCCTTTACCGGGTAACTAGTTCAGAAGGAATCTTTTCATACCCATATTTTAAATGTGTTTCACTTTAGTCTTGAAAACCAGGCTGCTATTTTAACAGCTCCAGTTCATTAGGCAGCCCACTCCAAGCGGGCCATTTTTATTGTAGATGACCCTGTTTTGTCCTGCTTCTGCCTCACAGAGGGACTTGATAGAAAATCTGAAGTTACAAGACCAAAAAGTCTGCATTATTTTTAATCCTTTTAACAGTTGGGACACAGAATCAATAGCACATATCCAAGACAAATACTGTGGGTAGGTCTTTCCCTTCTGGAAAACTGTAGATGTGAAAATATTTCTACTTTTCTATAGAAAGAGGATCTTATTTAATTTATTTTGCTTGGGGCGGGATGCTTTGTTTCTTTGCTGCAGTACTGTCAAAGAAAATCACGACGCGCGCACCAGTGCTTCAATTGCAGTCACATGGACTTGGACTCCACGTAAGGAGCTGCTTTGCTGAATGAGTGTTCCAGGAGCACACGCAGCGCTGCTGTTTGTGTTTGCAAGGCCACGGCCAACGGAGGGCAAGTTGTCCTTGAGAAGGAGCTTTGTTTCCTTTCCAGAAAGCTCCTCCTCACCTCTTTCCTGCATGGTTTGTGCAGGGAGTGACCAGCACACCCCGATCTGGTGTGCAGCCAATTTTCTTTTCACTATCATTTTCCCGTGGGCTCAAGATCCCTGTATCTCATTTTCTGTCTGTGGACACTGATGCACCAAAATCCGGGATCCTCTTCCACACTTTTCAATGCTTGGCATGATCTCCTGTAAATGCCTTAAACACCACAGTAGCTGATAGCATTTGGTGGCCTTTTGTACTGACATTTCAGCCTTTCACAAACTAGAACTGGCCTTATCTGTTGGCCACAGCGCCTGAGGCTTTTCTTCTAGCTGGCTTTTTCCTCCAGCTGCCTACCAGTATGCAAAGGCAGAGATTTCTGAACAGCAGGCGGCTTCCGCTTCTGCAACAGAAGAATGGAGTCAGGGAGAATCAAAAAAATACCACGGATACAGAACAGTACCTATTTTCTTATGTTATTAATAGATTAGATTATTGATTAATCTACTCTGATTAATTACATCCAGGCTTATCAACCAATAGGAATTATTTCCTGGTGAGGAAAAAAAAAAAGTAAAATTCTTATTTGTGTTTTAGTATTTTCATTGATTCAAAATGTAGAAAAATCCATACACACACACACACACAATATCAAATCTTCTCATAGTGAATCGAAGCGCAAACACGCTCTACCAGCTCAGCTGTTGTCTTTGACACCACCCACACCTCAGTGGCTCCTTTTTGTCTGTATTTGTAGTCTGGGCAGTGGGTTTTGCTTGCTTGCTTGTTTCTCCTCTCATCTCCCTTTCGCTTTCATCTTTCAGCAGGAGAAAAAGGGAAAGAAACCGGGTGGGGAGAATAAGAGCGTGTAACAGAAGTTGTCCATTACAAATCCAACTGGAACAAAAATTTTCTGTTGCAGCTCACTCCAAAACAGATGTTTCTTTCATAATCATGCAATCAGGAGGAAAATGCAGAAAAAGGAAGTGATCGCATCCTCCCGAATATTATGAGTTTTGTAGCATTCAAAAAGATGCATTTTTTTTGTTTTGAAAGAATTGAAAACGCGTCAAGATGCTCTAGCTATTAATCCGCAAATCCAGCCTGAACTAGGATTGAAGTGATAAGCAGCTCAATATCAAGTCTGTACTGGTTACTTGGCAGTAGTTTAATGATTATCTTGGATGTGATTAATGAAAAATACTATTAAGAATAATCATGTTGCACCACACCCTCAGCTGACTTCCACCCTGTCCTGCGAAGCCGCTCTGTGCAGCAGCCAAGGTCTTATCCTGGCCCTGCAGGCAGCAAGACCCAGGCAGGGCCCACTGAGGACCTCAGGAAGAGCAGTAGCCTCTCCTCTTCCAGCAAAAGCTTGATTTTTCCTGTTTTGTTTCTTGTCTGTGCCTGGCAGTGAGATGCAGCCCTCCCGCAACCCACCAGGCAATACTCTGTTGCTCAGCAACCCCCTACTTCCTGAGAGGGCTCTTTTGCAGCAGTGAACCTGGGCTGAAGAGGAAAATGAGGTGATGTGACACCAAAAACCTGCTGCTTAGGTCTCCCAAGCAGCAAAGTCCCTATGAGCAGATGCAAGTCAGCAGCAGCAAGGACTCTGGTGGTAACATCAGCTGAGGAGCAGCAGTACTGCACCTTCTGCTCCTCTGCATCTGGTTTGTTCTGAAGCATTTAGTGGTGATTACCCAGAATTAATTAATTAATTAATTAATTAATTAAAAAGGTCTCCTGCTCTGCAAAGCCATCTCCAGTGTCCCAGTTAGATCCAGAGCATGGAGCTGGCATGATGTTTGGCGTGGGGTGAGCCAGCCAGCAGCAACAATGAGATGGGGAGAGGGTGTCTGGGAGGCTCCACCGGCATGAAATCCATTCTGGGGTAAGACAGCCTTGCTCAGGAGGAGTCAGGCAGGGGACCAGGGTGGAAAGAGGGAGTGGGGAACAGCTGGATTGCGTGAGTAGATTGGGTGGAGACTATCCACCCAATGGATTGGGTGAGTTGAGCAAAAGGTGTATTTCATGCCTTGGGAAAATCAGCCTGCACCCCCCTCATCTCCTCCAGAGCCGGCAGCAGGGGAGGGCAGGTCCTCTCCTGCCTCGATGAGCAGTCAGAGACTGCAGCTATACCCCTCCAAACCCACAGTCACTGGAGCCTGCAGAGACTGGGGGTTTTGGGGACCCGGAAGATCCACTGCCCACAGTGTTGCGACCAGGACTGGATTTCTACACCCCTCATACCACTGTTGGTAGAAACTACTTCAAAAGCTTTTCTGTGCTTGGTCTGACTTTGATAGGGCAGTACGTGCATTTTGGTCCGTATTAGAAATTTTTAGAAATTATTCCTTCAGAGCCACTGACTCCATGTTCTCATGCAGTTAATGGTATTGCATAGAAGTGTCTTGTTTTAAGGTCTATGAAGGTCCCATTGGGTCATAGAATCACAGAATTAGAATCATAGAATTGCCTAGGTTGGAAGGGACCTTTCAGATCATCTAGTCCAACCATCAACCTAAATCTGACAAAAATTAGATGGGTCATTAGAGCCAACCCATAGGCAGCTCCAGCAGACACCACTGCAATCAGTGCCCTCAAAATCCGAGCTGCTACTCCCATCTGGCATGGGCAGAAGGGGACTGTGGACAAGTAGCCACAAGGCTACTGTGGACCTAGCTGTTTGCCACCTGACCACAACACCTATGTGTGGTGTTACCAGAAAGAAAGGAAAACAAATGCAGTCTTGACATTACCTGCTGAGCCACCTCCTTAAAAGAGAGGCTGCCCTCAGAAGCACAGCCCTTCTCACAACATATAGCAAGCCGCAGTTTCCCAGCTGCCATTTTAGGCTAGCTCAGAGGTAAGCGTTGTTTTTAGCTTTGTTTTCAGTGCCATGAGTAGGGCTGGGTGTTTCCTACGCACATCATCTGCGCTCAGGACAGCCCAGCCTGAGCAAAAGTGCTTGAGGAAATGAGGGGACTCAGCCCCTGGGCAATGCCAGCAGCAATTCTGTGGTGGGTATGATGGACCAGCTCAACCAGCTCCCACTCTTTGAATAAAAAGTTGCTTTTATAACACTTCAAGGTGATGAAGGTGCGATACACTGTAAGAAAACACAGAAGTATACATGCTGGCCCTAGGGAAAGATAAACTTTTCTTTACATGTGCCTAAACTACGCAAAAGTGCAAGAACCCAGCCATCAAGGCATCATTAATGGAACAGAAACCCCACCATCCATGTAGTGGGGTTTTTTGTGCCAGAGCACAAGGTTTGCTGTGGTAAAGGCCTAGTTACCCGCCCCAGAGGCTGAAGGCCTCCCCTTTCCATGGGTTGCCATGGGGCAGTGAAGGCTGAGGCACCAGGACGGGGGAGCCTGGGTCTCTGCTCTTAAAAGTTACAAAGGAAAATTGAAGACCGAAGGCAGGCAATTAAAATATTAAAGAAACTGAAGGATATCTGTTTTATATATTACATAATGAAGATAAAGACAGATTGCTGGCATTTAATTTTGGTATCATCCAGGGAATAACTGGGCAGGGAGCACTGTGAACACGGACAGCGTTGCAGAGCTGCTGGCAGGAACCAGTGGGAAGGGCTGATATCTGCAGGGGGGAAAGGAGCAAGGTACCGGCAATAGGAAATGCCAGGGATGAACTTCTGGATGTGGGAAGCAGTTAATACTGGTGTTTAGCTTTGGTACGGCTCTTTCCATCAGCATATTTCAAAGAGCTTTATACTGGAGCATAAGGCCAACTGTGTGCATGGTGCAATGCAGAGCTGTGCGGTGAATGCGTACCAGCACCTGCCGGCCCCTCTCGTTTGCAGCGCTGTCAGGGTTCATTATATCCCCCTTCCCTCTCAGCAGGGCTCGTTACCCTCGTCAAGTCTCTGCTGCACCCTGTAGACAAACCCTAAATGTCACTGTCTCCATTTTGTGTGTAGGGACACACCGGGAGATGAAGCAACCTCTTACAAGGGTATGGAGTTGAGGAGAGACCCCAGATCTCCCAAGTGCCACAACTAATAAGCATCTGTGCTTGAAAGAGCTGCCTTGCCCTGTTAGGATCACCTTCCTTCGGCAGCCCCCCTGGAAAGCAAGGGGTGATCGCAGAGCCCAGCATGCACCCCTGCAGCTCACGCATCCCTTAGTCCCATCAGGCTGCAGTTAAACGCTGGAGGGGACAGTAAAGGATGTCTACAGTGCACCTTTTTTTCCCTTTAAAGGATATCTACAGTGCACCTTTTTTTCCCTTTAAAAAACATGCTAGGAAATGGCTTGCCTACATGGTGTGGGTGGTCCAGCTGGGGGGATGAGAAGTCTCCAAAGCCTCAGCCTGCTCCTCTCTGCTCCTGTGGTAAGATATGGCCCAGGAGAGCCTCCTGTGTCAATCAAAACATGACTGGTGGGGATGGGAGAGGAGCAAAGCTTGGTGCCACTGCAGCAGTACCCTATGTGCTGTGTTGTCTGGGGCCAGGGTACAACAAGGGACAAGGTCTCCTTTCTGGGACCCCAGCCGCTCTGGGCCCGGGAGAGGCGTAGTCCTGAGCCCAGCATCCCAGCCAGGATGGGTAATCAGCAGTTTCCGCAACTTTCAAGTCTTTGGCCTAATGGAAACAGCTTTTGGGTGTGATCGCAGTAGTTTCTAAACTCATTCGAAACTTCTGGCAAGCTCCCATGTTAGCCCTTGTCCCTTTCTCTAGTATCTTTCCAGTGCCAGGACTGTCAGGAAAAGGTATTCAAAAGCACACAAGTCTTGCTGAAAAGCCCCATTTTTTAAGAGCAGCTTAGAGGCCGAGCTGTTACGTCAGCTGGGTGTTTTGGAAAGCTTCATGCTATCCTGCTTTCCACGGCGTGAAACACTGCGGCGCAATTGTTTTTAAACAACGCTGTTTTCAAGAAATAAAACAGCACTGATTCCACCTGTCAGTCTTTTGAGCACTTCTGTGAGAAGGGGAAACTGAACCAAGAAAGCACGCAAGAAGTCAAGCAATGCACCATGGCAAATCTCCAGGAATAAAGCAACGCTAAGGGTCTGGCTTCTGGTAAAATGTACCTTTCTGCCACACTATTATTCCTTCCAAATCAGTTTTTACTGTGTCCCGCACATGCCCTTTGCTCCAGCGACAGGATATCCTTCATTTGTCTGCACTAAGTGCAGATGAGCACTTCTTCGTGTTGTTTTCCAAGTCGGCTGATGGGAGGGTCAGCAGGGTCCAAAGCAGCTGCACCAAGTAAAGGAAAGGTAGCCATGGCAACCCAAGTTATCTGCATCCTCCATGTATTTCCTTCTCCCCACCCTACATCATATCTTTCCCACCCAAACCTCAAGCCAATAGAGCCAGTGACCAGCTGGCAGGATGGGGACTGCGGCAGGGTCTCCCGCACCCAGCGTGTCTTGCCGTGTTTCGGGGTTCACCGCTGCAGGCTGAGGTCACCAAAAAGAGACCGAAAGCATAGAGAGGGGTAACTGGCAAAAGGCAGAGCTCTCCGCTACTGTAGATGGGGCGCTGGACATGTTGCCTTTGCTCCAGAGTTGCAGATTCGTTGATGCTGCTCCTGGTGTTGGCTCTGAGCTGTAACCCTTCCACAGCAGCAACAGCTTCTCCGTCTGCGCCCCACACCAAACCCAGCTACAGTTTTGGCCGGACTTTCCTGGGACTTGATAAATGCAACGCCTGCATTGGGACATCCATTTGCAAGAAATTCTTTAAAGAAGAAATAAGGTCAGAAACTCAGCACACTAATTTTTAAAGCATTCTGCGTAGTAACTTGAAAGTTGCTTGTTAGTATTTCCAAGTACTTTAATGAACGACAATGCAAAGAGTAACTTAGCACCCGGTTGCCATTACAGCACCTAGTATTTTAATTAATGTCTATAAGCTGCTGCTTTGTCTCTGTTTTCTTTTAAAGCCACACAACCATGATCAGACTTCAGCCCTGAATAGTAATTTGAAAGCAGGAGTAAAAGGCACAACTTTCTGCACAGAGAGCGGCTCCGAAACAGTTCAAGGCAGTGATGGGGGAAGGGAAGAGGGAAGGAAGAAATCAGCTTGTTTAGATGTTCTGGAAATATTTTATTATGAGCACCTGCATAAATGCAAAGGGGGTTTAGCTTTGTACGCTTCCAACGGACTATGTTAACTACAAACATATAAACATGCTATATAATTTTGTACCAGGTGCAACAACACAAATGTGCAGAATTTCACGTGCGTATTAACTAAGATCAAAAGCAATCTAAACATGCCTGAAGGCACGAGAACCTTTGCACATCAGGTTACCTACACACTTGAAAATAGACGGGACTGAATTATTAGTATGCTTGTGGGAGGTTTCTGTGAGAACTTGAAGGCAGAGGCAGAAATTGTATCTGCTTCGAAGTCGATGAGACATACGCTGCCCAAGCGGTCATCAGGCTGATCCAATCAGTTTTAGGCTCAAAAGCAGAGTGTATCTGACGACAGCAGGGAAAATGTTGCCGGTGTATTTGAGGAGAAAGTTAAAAGCAGTGCTTGGCAGAGGAAGGGTTTATTGGGTCTGATATGATTTATAGAGCCATATGCACATTCTTTTATAGATATAAAAGCCTGGGGGAGAAGAAATTATTATAGTAAAATTGTATTTTTAATGCTATAATGTAAGTAGTATAATACTGGACAAATCACCATTTTTATCTTAAACTCTGCTATAAAATGTAGCATAGTAAAACCATAATGGTTTGTCTGGGATGGACTTGTAATACCGAACATCCATCCTTCCCTTGCTGCAGTTGGAGAAAGGCAGCTTGTGGCTGTGCTAGGCCGGGGCACCCCTTGCCATGGCACACCGGGGGTCCCAGCCCTCGGCACTTTGCCCTCTTGGCTTTCTGTCTCCCCCAGCTCATGCCAAGGGCAATGCCAGGGCGCGAAATTAAGTAGGGTGCAGAGGCACGAAGAAGGGCCAGGCCAGCAGTGCTGGGTTTCTCCAAGCCCAGCCAGGGCTCCTGTCCCAAAAAGCAGGATGGATTTGCAATCAGTGCGGTCAGATGGCTGACACGGGCTGCTGTGAGTCTGCAGGGGCTGGGGGTGCATTCGGGGTACGGGCTGCCCTACATTTTATTCTCTGCAGCAGCAGGGTGGCACAGGAGCTGACTCCTGCCCCGTGTCCCAGCTTGCTGCAGCCCCTTTGCCGCTGTGCGGGGTTTTTAGGGAACTGCCGCCGGGTACAAAGCAGCTTCCACGCATGCAGCGTGTCACAGGTGCACCATGTCGGTTGCTCCCGCTTAGCCGCTGGGGAGGCTGGGGCCATGCAGCTTCCTTCAGCCCTGCCCAAAATAGCAGTAGCCCTCTGCAGCGAGCAACTGCCTCTGGCTGGCGGGTGGCCAGCTGCATGGTGCACCGGGGCATGGGAAAGAGGTGCTACGTGAGCTAAAACAGGTGGCCCCCGTGCTGGCTTTCCATCGGGGGGACAGCAGGAAAGGGGTGCGGGTGTGCAGAGGAGGTGCAGGGTCTGCGAGTGCAGAGCTGCAAACATGTGGGAGCATGATGCTCCTGCCTCAGGGAAGGTAGAGGGGCTTCCTAAACTTCTATTTTCCTAGACTTTTCTTTCTCTCTTGCGAGCTTCCCACAAGCAATGCCGCACACAAATAAGTGATAACATACAGTTCTGCTCCGAGCGCTTTGGAAAGGGTAGGTTCTAAAAATGTTCTCCTGAGCAGTCAGTCAGCTTCAGGCTTTTCTTTGCAGGGGTTAAACTTGTTCTCCCAGTTGATTTCTTGAACAGCTGGGATATTTTGGCAAGTGGAAGGTTAAACAGGGGAAAATTCAGTGGTGCTTATGCTCTTTGATCCACCCCCGTGTACCTTTTCACATGTTCACAAAGGTGGATGGCACTTGGCACTCCTCTGTGTTAATGCTCATTAGAACATGCTTCATTAATTTTCCATCATTTCCGGGAGCTGTGACATGCATTCACACTCAACTAACGAGTAAGAAGATGTGGGTTTTGTTCCCAGAACGGCTGGTGACTCATCTTGTGCTCTAATGTTCTTTACTTCCCTTATCTTTGCCCAACTTTATCCATCTGTAAATGAGGTTACCAAAGCCCCACTACCAATCATCCTGAGAGCAGAGCGCAGCAAAAGTTCTTGCAAAATATTAGATTTTCAAAACACTGAGAAACTGAGCTGACCAAAACTATTTGCAGACTTGTGCCAATGCTGGTGATGAGCTTTGGCTATAAGTAATGGGAAGGAAGTCTGAGAAAGCTGGAGTGTTTCAATTTGATGAGGTTTTATATGGCATTTCTCGATTTTTGGTTTTAAAGACTTAACTTACTCAATTTAAAAAAAAATTAAAACTCCAAATGCAAGCAAAATTATTTTGGCAGAAATAAAATACTTCATTTCATGCAGGAAAAAAAAAAAAAGAAGTCTGATTTTCTTCAACGTTTAGTTCTGGGTTGATCTAAAATCTGTAATCTGTGACTCAGTTATTCACAGAGATCTTACTGAAAGTCTTAATTAAAGCACGTTCAGGCCCTTAACTAAAAGGCTTCCTACGAGACTGAATTATTATTACAGCACAACTTGATGATGAATCTTGAAAGTATCTAGCAAGTGTGCCAGGCCTGTGCTGCGCTGCCGAGAAATGAAGCCAAATACAGAATTGCTGTGGCCCATGGCAGGTTCCCAGGCCCGTGTGCCTCTCCCCCGGGAGCCCTGCAGAGGAAATCGCTCCATCCGCACTCAAATTAACGCTCAGCCCTGGATTTCACACGTCCATGCGTTGCTTGCATGCGGGAGGCGGTGCTTTCCTGGTATCTGCCTGACGTGAGCTTCCCTGAACACATACGCTTGAGCCAACTCACAAGGCACATTTATGCTTAACTTAAAAAAAAAAAAAAAGGAATGCAAGAGAAACCCAGCCCACAGCCACCTCTTCCCTGTACGTGCCTGGCACACTGTGCCTGCTTTGCAGATTAGGCGCTGGGAGGGGTTGAGATGCACAACAAATCACAGTGAGGCATAGCAACTATTCTCTGCTCTTTGGTCCTAGCTCAAAACCAGACCAAAAAAAAACCCCAAAACCAAAAAGAAGACATTTATTTTCTTGCCAGATGCCCTAATTGTAGGGAAGCTCCAATTTCATATTGGGCAAAATGCCCAAATGACTGAAATGCCTGAACCCCCCAACCTGCTCGCACAAGGGGCTGGGCTCCTCCACTTGCAGTCAACCTGCATGTCCGTGGCAAATCTTTTGAAGGAGGCACATGGCTAGAGCTGAAAGCCAAAGCAGAGCAATCATCAGCACTTTGGGGAGACAGGCTTTCCCCTCCCGGGCACCCAAGCTTGCCCCAGAGCTGAGCTGCACAGGGTCTGTAGTGAGAAAGGGAAGTGAAGCACTGCCTTCAAGAGGGGTCATGGGAAAGAGGCCGGTCGGCCTCTGGTCATGGAGGGCAGCTAGTGTCACCAAATCAGTTATTTGCATGAAATCAGAGGAAATTAGTCCCCCTAAAATTTCTCTGTGCCAATTTCCCAGATGGAAGTCAAAAGGAAATATCATAGAACTATAGGATCATAGAATCATTTAGGTTGGAAAGACCTTTAAGATCATCAAGTCCAACTGTTAACCTGGTGCTGCCAAGTCCACCACTAAAACATGCCCCTAAGCACCACATCTACACCTCTTTTAAGTACTTCCAGTGATGGTGAATCAGCCACTTTCCTGGACAGGCAGTTCCAATGCTTGACAACCATTTCAGCAAAGAAACTTTTCCTAATATCCAATCTAAACCTCCCCTGGTGCAACTTGAGGCAGTTTCCTCTTGTCCTATCACTTGCTACCTGGGAGAAGAGATCCACCCCCACCTCTCTACAACCTCCTTTCAGGTAGTTGTAGGGAGCGATAAGGTCTCCCCTCAGCCTCCTTATCTCCAGGCTAAACAATCCTGGTTCCCTCAGCCGCTCCTCATAAGACTTGTGCTCTAGAACCTCCACCAGCTTTGTTGCTCTTCTATGGACATGTTCCTGCACCTCAATGTCTTTCTTGTAGTGAGGGGCCCAAAACTGAACACAGTATTTCAGGTGGGGCCTTACCAGCGCCGAGTACACATGGCCACACTATTTCTGATACAAAATTACCTTCTCATACTAGATCAGCTTCAGCTTTCAGATTTGTTAATGTCTTTTCATCTAACTCCAGCTAGCTGATCCTGCAGGGAGCCTCTTGCCTCTCCTGTTTCACTTCTGAGCTATCGGCTTTAATTTATGGTGAGATTAAATTAGGATGCACTTTCTTATGCTCTCGGGCAAGGAGGTTCAAGAGGCAGGGAATGCATGACATTGGCAAACCAAAGGCCAGAGTTCAGCTGCTTCTCAAGAGCAGGTTACAGACGTACTTGCAAAACTGGCACCGCGCTCCTCGGCTCCCGCATGTGCGACGCGTGTGTGGGCAGGGCTGAGGGGGCTGCTGAAACAAAAAAAAAAAATCGTCACAGCCTAATTACCCGGCCCATATGCTCCCCTCCTGTGCCTGTGTAGGGGGAGCAAATTAGTGCAAGATCTCCATGGCTACTGTGGTGCTGCACGCCCAGGGCACACGTCCCCCCGTCCCCCCATCCCCCCAGTCGCACCCCAAACCCTGCCATTGCCTGGGGAGGTCGCTCATCCTGGAGGCTAAAACACAACCAGTGACATCAGGGGGGACCTGTCGACCCCAGTACTGAGTAAAGCCACCACCTCAAAACAAAAGGTCATTTTGATATTCCCAAATACGTTTATTGTCAGGAGGTTTTCTTCTGCAGGGTCCCTTTAAGTGTTGAGTACTCCTTTTTTGGGCCCCTTTCTCTAGGGTTAAGGAAATTTAAAAATGCTGGGGATTTCCCGTGAAGCAAAACCCTGCAGCCCTCTCCCTTCCTTCCCTCCCTCTCTCCACATGGCCCAAAAGAGCTCGTTTGGGCATTTCAGCCCCCCTGCCCCATGGCACTGTTCATGACCAGGGGTGGTTTAAGTGGGAAGCCAAGACAGACATATTTTCCAAAGCGTGTTTCCTCAGCTGATGGCTTCGGCTGTCTCTCCTCACCCCGCTGCCCAGGTCAATGGCAGAAAGCCCCTGGGGGCCGGTGTGCAGCCAAGCAACTGCGATGGCGCCGGCGCTGCGCGTCTGTCCGTGTGGCTTGTTAACCCGCTCTCCGTGGGGCTCTCGTTTTGGTTTGGCAGGTTTGACACCTGGCTTTCTTCTCATTTAAAGCTGCCACCCAGCTACCTGCTCAGCTACTCGGGCAACTACACCGACGATGCCAAGAGCTGGCGGCTGGTGGACATCACCCGGCTGACCTCCAAGTACCGGCACGACCGGGCTGACAAGCGCATCTGCACCTCCCTGCTGAAGACCAAGACCTGCAGCCTGGAGCGCGCCCTGCGCCGCACGCAACGGTTCCAGAAATGGCTGCGGGCCAAGCGCCTCACCCCCGACCTGGTCCAGGTCTGTGCCCCACAACACCCTTGTGCCTCACACCGGCAAGGGGAGGGAGCCCTGGGGGGTTACCGTGTGGTTTTTGGGGGGTAAAAAAGGGTCTGAAGGAGACATGGCTGCGACTTGACAGGTGGAGGGCAATGGCCGGCCCTGTCCCTCCTGATGGAGAGGAGGCAGCCCCATTCTCCCCCTGTCCAAGCCCACCCGCCATGAGGGAGAGGCAAAACGAGGCCCCAACGGGACAAAGGGTGCCTGAGGCCCAGGGCAAATAGCCATAGGCAACACCGTGGCCAGCCTGGACAGGGCTGGGGCTCGGCCCCGGGATGGCGGGCACCGGCTCCCGGCTCCTCAGGCAGGCTGAGGCTGACGGCCCGTGGAAAGCCATAGCACTCAGTGGTTTCATGCACGGGTAAAACATAAAGCCATGCATACAAACATCCAACAGTTTGAGTAGGGATACTTCTGACTTTTTTTTTTCCAGTTTTCCATCAGGTATCTGCTTTTTTTTTGCCCCAAAAGGGCAGCCCGTGCCTTGAAAGTGATTTTGCTCTGGGCAGGGGACTGGGGCAGCTTGTACTCCTCTGTTTTTGGCCAGCAGGTTGGGCAGCATGGGCAGTCAGAGCCGGAGCCTCGATTCCTCATCCCTCTGCCATCTATAGCAAATGATCTCAGGCGGGAAGAGGCACACTGCCCTTTCTGTCGCAGTCCTGGGCTGTCACAGGCGAAGCCAGGACAGGCGCACGGGGGGTCACTGCCAACAGGCAGACAGGCAGCCATGGTGCGGGGAGACAGACATGCAGGCAGGGACGGAGTGGCAGAGCGGGCAGGCGAGCTGGTGACTGAGCACTGCCCATGCCGAAGGATGCCATGGGCAGCCAGGGACAGTCACCAGGCACACCAGTGTGTTTTGCATCAGCTGGCTTGCATCTGAGAGCATAAGTGCCCTCCCCGAATACACACACTTTCCTCCACATCATCCATATAGCAAGAAAGCATTGCAATATCCACTGGCAAGGGGGCAGGGGCCAGTGTAGAGGCTGAATATACTCTGAACAAGACCCTGAGAGGCAAAGAAAGATTATTCCAGTACGTCTCCCCACCTTTCAAGAGAGAAGTGGCTGTGAAAAAGGGACGACTTTTTTTTTTTATAAAGGCAACTGCTTCCTCCTGCCTGCACGCTGCCGCATCCGCTCAGCTTTTCTGAGTGCTAAAGATATGCTGCTTTAGTTTTTCCACTTCTGTTACCCCATGAAGCCACAGGCCTGAGGAGGGAGGGTGGGAGACCCCATGCTGTAGCAGCAGCAGGAGCAGCGCTGGGGCTGGTGCCTGAGCTGCTCCAAGAAGGATTTGATTCACCGACAGCCCCACATGTCAGGTCACCCTCTCAGGGGCTGAGATGCAGCGTGACACATGGTGCACAGGGAAAAATTATTTGCAACAAAGCTATGCTGTACTTTGTCTAGTAATCTTGGGAGAGGGACTAGGGAGAGGGGGAAAATACTCATCACTTCCACACAGAGCATCCCGCACCTGAGCTTGTGGGCTGTGGGCAGGAACACCTCCCAGGGTAGCAGGCAACAGGTTCCCAGGCACCTGCTGGCCATTGCTGTCCCCCAAGACAGCATTGCAGGGGGCTGCAGGAGGGTGCCAGGCCCTCCTGAATTGCTGGAGTGTCCAAGGGGTTTGTGGCAAAACTATGCTGCCCCCTGACAGCAGCGCTGTGTGAAACAGAAGAAGTTGCGAGCTTAAATTTGCTGAGCTGAGTGAAAAAGTAACCGGGGAAATGTAGCTCTGCAGTATCACAGATCTGCTGCAAAGTTAAGGCATTAGCTGAGCCCAAATCCTTCTCCTTAAAAGGCTCCTGACGTGCTATACAGCTTTCCCTACACCGTCCTCGCTGAAACTGAGTCCCTGGCTGGGTCGCGCATACACGCACGCATGCACACACGTATGCATGCACACAGGCATACACACACACGTACATACACCCATGCACACATGCACAAGCAGACACACACAGGCATGTGGAGAGGCTGGGGTGCCACAGCCTCACACCTATCCAGTTTCTCCCGGGTGCTTAAATTTCCCTGTGCAGCGGTGGGAAGATGAACTGACCCCAGCTCCAGGGCACCTCTGAAGCCAGAGCCAGGGCCAGCCCGAAGGGACGTGCCCAGTGACAAACGCCTTGGGACATCTTGGCAAACCCTGCAGTTTTTCAGTTGGCGAGGGCACGGGAGGCTGCAGGGAGGCCCAGGCCTTTGCGCTGTCTCAGGATTGTGTTGCTCATGTTTTCATTGTTCTTCGGTTCTGCAAATTAAGCGGGGAAACCTAAACTGGGATATAAATCCCTTCTAACAGCAAATAGTCTTGAACATACAGAGGAGCACAGCAATCCAGAGGCCCTGGGTCCTACCCCCTCCTTCCTCCAAATTTCATCAGCAATCACTGTTTAAGATCGGGCATGTGCTGTGCAAATGCTGGCTTCGCAGTGGTCTGGATTGAAAAACAGCCTGCGGCAACAACATTTCAGTCATACAGTGTGTGTGAGTGTGTACATGAGACCCCTTGCCAACCCCCAGCCCCATTGTATGGGCCACCACAGGTTACGGGGTGACCGTCCTAAGCCATCTGGCCCTGCAGAGCCAGGGATCCCCTTCCTTTCTGCCCACCCCCCCTGCCCTCCCCAGAGCCGAAAGCCACAGGGGCGACTCTGCCTGCACCCCAGCCCAGCACTGCTACCCCTCTGCCCTTTTGCTGGGCAGATGCGTGTTGTAGCCCAGCATGAGCCGTGGGAGAGGGGTTTCTTGGGGGTGCCATACATCACTGCAAATGCTTACCTGCAGCACTGCCCTTTATGTTTATGTCCCCCCCCCCCATCCTTTCGGGAGCGGTAACAACACACCACTGTTGATGCTCGACACGATGGCCACCCCGTTTCACAAGCCCACAGACACCCAGCAGTGCCTGTACTTCCCTCCCCACAGTTTTGCCTATATAGCAGTGCCAAGAAAAGCTAATGGGCTCAGGTAATTTTGTCTTATAGAGCAGAGAATTATGACAAACTGTTACGTGCTTGAATCAAAATGACAGACCATGAAGTAATGTTTTTTCGCTTTACGCTGCCTGCCCTGCCTGACCCAACTATCAGCCGAGCTGCCTGCCACAGTGATTATTTCACCCGCCACAATGAAAATCTTTATTGGACACAGCGAAGTCTTCAGTGTTTAAATCCATCCCACCTCGGAGATGAGCAGGATTTAGCCGGGGCTCAGCCTGCATGGTAGCCCCAACCACCCACTGCTTTGCCTGGGAGCTCATCACCTCAAACCGTGCCTCGTGCTTTTCCTGCTTAAGGGGAAGAACAACAAAAAAAGCAAGCTAGTTTCAGCACAGATCACCCACAGGGCAAATTTATAGCCCTGCCCACAAAGCACAGCCTGGAAAATGCTGAAGGCAGGCAGATGAAAGCAGTACCGAGGTGAAAAGCCAGCCATTTTCAGCCCCTCTCTCTACTATGTACTGTTGGAAACCATTGACCGGCACCTCTGCCAGCCCTCAGCAGATGTGCCGGCACTGTGGTTATGTGGCCAGTACTCATCACTTTGCTCACAGAGCATGAGCAGTAGCTCGCTAATCTGGCAGCCGGTCCGTCCTAGGGAAGTACAGGTGTTACTGGTCTGCCAGAGCCACCTCCCAGACCTGCCACCTCTTTGAGCCTGCACCTCACCATCAGAGACCTGCTTGGGTAAACCTGCTGGCACCAACTGCACCCAATCCCCCCCTGGAGGAGGACAATAGCAACGGTGCCTGCAGTAGGGACAAGCCCCGTAGCTTCACATGGCGTCCTCAGTTTCTCTCTTTTGGGGCTGAACATACCCCTTGGACTCAAACAGCCAGGAGCTCCAGGTGCTTTGACACCTATGTCCCAATGTTTCCTCCTGGATCTCACCCCAAACTTGGTCGTTTGGTGAAGCTGCACCCAGGCAGCGGCGTGTGGGGCAGGAAGCAGCAGTGCTCCTGGGCTATGCCGTTCCTCCTCAGGCTGGCTGAAGAGAAAGCAGAGTGAGGAAAAGTTGTCTTCCAGAAGTCATCTTTATGTCAGAGTGAAATCTGGGTGCATCCACACTAGATACACGTACATATGCATACACAGGTGTTTAAAACACATCACATACTGGGCAGTAGGGAAAAAAAAGTCACAGTTGAGTGTAGGTAGTAGCCATTGCAGGAACTACTCATTAACAGATATAAAAATGTGGCAGTTTAATCAAAGTAAATAAGAAGCTTTCCATATCGATCACAAACAAGTCATCAGGCTGCCTGTCAAGTCGCACTGCAAAGGACTTAAGAAATTCTCAGATAAATTAGTGTCTCCAGTGTTTCAAGTATGTGTTCAGATTTTTCTTCCATCGACATTTTTTTGTCTGACGGTTGTACAACTTCAGCTCCTTTTCTGCTGTAGGCACGTTTCTATCATTCAGCGGGAAGGGGAGGCCCCACTCTGCAGAAACACTTGAGCAGGTGCTGAACTTGGCGCATTTGAATAGCTCTGACCCCACTGCCCAGCTTTGGTGGATCGGGGCTTCATTCAGTCATAGAAATATGCACCGATGGTTGACATAAATGTGGCAGCACCCAGCCCTGCTCCTCTGCTCCCGCACTGTCCCTGGTGTGCCTGAAATTGTTCCTCGGGAAATGAGCAGACATGACCGCCACGTGCAGCGCAAGTCCGTTTCTGTGTTAATAGGATGAGCTCTGACCTTGGAAAAAATCCTAATTACAACTTCCGTGCACTCTCTTTCTCTGACACGGTGATTTCTGTTCCTGCTGTATACTCTTAAGGGTCTCAGCTTCTGCGTTGCGAGCTCCTGGAGGCAGCAAGGCTTTCTAACTTTGGCTGCAAATATTTGCATACACGACGAGCTGTAAGAGACTTCCTCCACCATTTATCTTTTCTTTAACACAGCTCTGTTCTGCTCAGTTTTTCTCACTTCTCCTCCAAAGGGAAAGTGACAGAGTCAGCCACAAAGTGCCTGCAAGTGCTGCGAGACAGAAATCTGTAACCATCCTTTCCCCGCTCCTTCTATGGTTTTAGATAATTAGTTGAAAAAATATTTCCTTGATAAAACTACACCAGAAGAAGTGCGTGTATGAAGACCTGTAACTAGAACTGGGGAGAATTATTTTTGAGAAATGTTTTGTTCTCTTGTGAGAAAAAGTGGTGAAATAATGCTCCAGTTGGGGTTGAGTTTTTCAGGTAGTTTTGACCAGCTATTGGCATTCAGGGCTAGTTTCATGCAACTGATGACCAAGGAGGGAGGGGTTGGGACCTCACTGAGGCCGGCAAGGAGGCAGAGGAGGGGATGTGGGAGAGCCGGTCCCCACTTTCCACCTCCAACTGCGAGAGTGTCACACTTTTCCTTTCCTCGTTTCTTCATTTCTTCATCATGGCTGGGTAATTAAGTGTTTTATGCCAAATGAACAGCTCGCACAGGAAGGGCTGAAGGAGACCTACCTCAGAGTTACCAAATGACTTGAGGAGTTCCTGAGTCAAATCTTTGCTCTCAGCATGAAGAATGGCAGGGAGCAATGTGAGCTCCAGTACCCTTTCCTCTGAAGGACATCTCCCCGACATCAAATTAGAAAGAAAACCCAAAAGAGTAAAATTGGCTACTTGGATCATTAGGAATAAAAAGACTTATCAAAAACCTGGTTCCTTTCCCCAACAGAGACATGGCAGGGCAGCATTTCTGCACCCCTATGGGCAACTCTCCGTATGTCCGCTCTCCTTGGCTATTAAGGATGACTGACTTCAAAACAGAGGCCTTTTTTTGACTATGAATCCATAAATTTCTATGCCATTTATCCCATCCGTAGATTGCTTGTTGCAATTTTACAAGCCAAACCTCCAAATCCGAAAGGTGAAATCCAGTGATGGTTGACTTCATTAGCCCAACAGCTCTTTATTTGATGCTGGTATTTACAAAAAATAGGTAAGGGTTATTAAAATTTGGGTTTGATAGTTAATGTGCAAGTTTATTAGAGAGAGAATATATCCTGTGCTTGTATCCACATACAGTGTTTATTTACACTTTTAAAGCATGTTTACTGACCTCAGCAAATAGTATTTCCAAGAAAGCAGCTCGCAGGCTAAGCAAATAGCGAAGTGATCCGGAGACATTATTTAATGAGGGAAGTGACTCACTGGCTTAATGATGGGGAGGCCTCCACCAGCAAGCCGGGCTGCCAGGGCTGGAAACCCAGGTGGAAAGAGGAGGCCCGCAGGCACGGAGCAATGTGGTGCCATTCAGCCAGAGGAAAATGAAGCAGGTCTACAGCATCTGTGGCTGTGCTGCAAAGACTGTGTGCCATTTTGGAAACCTGAGCTGTGAACAGGCATTTTTGGATGGCACAGGGTTTTTTCGTGGGAGGGGTTTGCTATAGAGATCCCCCCGGGTGTCTGTACCCATCACAGCTCTGCCGCAGGGGGCAGAGGCACAGTGGGCAGAGCACAGAGGTGCCTGTACCACCAGAGCGGACCAGGCACATTGCAACACCTCAGACTGGAAAAATAAACACCTTTTTGTCGTGTTTTCCCCTCTCACCAGGGCCTGTCCAGCCCAATGCTGCGCTGCCCATCCCAGCGTCTCCTGGACAGGATAGTGCGGCGCTACGCTGAGGTGCCAGACGCTGGCAGCATCTACATGGACCACCTCACTGACCGGGACAAACTGCGCCTGCTGTACACGCTGTCAGTGAATTCACACCCCATCTTGTTACAGGTACACACCACCTTGCCCCAGCTTGAAATGCCACCCTTGCAAGCAAACCCTGGCATGAGATGTGCACCAGCCCCCAGCTGCAGAGCAGTCCCAGCCCTGGCCTTTGGCAAGCTCCCTAGCCTTCATAAAGCATCCTTCTTCTATGGGCTTGGGTGGCTGAAGCCAGGCAGACTCCTGCAGTGCTCCTTGCATCAGCCTGTGAAGTTGTGGAGAGCTATGGATGCCCAGCCCCTTAAATAAAAGGAATACAGACGGATTATTGCACCAGTGCACTGTGAAAGCCAGGCTTTTGCACGTCCTCAATACTTCACAGTGTTATGTTTGCATTGCTAATATATTACTTAAAATCACAGCCTGTTTATAAAAGAGAAAGAGCAAGCTTCAGTGTGGGAGGACCAAGATGCAGAGTTGAGGTTGAACATAGAATTGGGGAGCACTGATTTCCCAGGCTCCATGTACCAATGCTGTTTTCTCCATTTGCAAGCCCCTGGTAACTAGCTCCGTGGCAAAGTGCAGCTTTGCAGAGGTGTTTGGTGGAATTCCAAATACAACTGAGCTCTGAGTTTGAACGCAGAGAGCTGGGAAGCCTCACGTCCCTCTCCTGGTCCCCCGCTGACACGCCTGGCACATGGCTCTTCTCTTTCCTTACATGTCTCCTAGGGAGTATCCTCACCTTTTCCCACCACCGCCCCAACTTCAGTCCTCATTGCTATTTCTTTCAAGCCTTTGAGATTCCACAAAGAAGAGAGACGGTGGCAGCATCTGCCTCCTGCCCTGGGCCACTGCTGCCCTCAGCAGCTCCCAGGGCTCTGCCTGGTCCCAGGGAGAGAGAATGGAGCTCGTGCTCTAGCATTCTCCCGGGGCTTGTTCAGCCAGCCCAGTCGCTGCTCACTGGGGCACGAGGCTGCACTCTCAGCCCTGTAAAGGTGTGGGAATGCAGCTTGCAGAGGTGAGAAAAATATGCCAAAGAGAAATGCCTTGATTTTACATGTGTGCCCAAAGTGCCTGCACAGTAGAAGCGGTAAGTAACCTTAAACATAAAACTGGACAAGTTCATAGCCCCCACCTCAGCACGGCTTAGGGGTGCTGGGGAGACAGACAAGTTATAATGTAAATGGCAGAGAGCTTTGCGTCGGCACAGCTCAGCAGTCACGCAGTTCGGTTTCCACCTGGGATAACTGCCCTGCTACCACGAGCTGCAGTGATGCATGGAGCCCAGCCCAGGTGTGCCCACTGCAGCACGCACCCAGCGCTTCTCTCCCTGAGACTGCAAAGTTGCTTACGAAACAGCCAGGCAGTTCTTACAAATTAACAAAAACCCACCTCACCCCCAAGCCGTGATCTCAGCTATGCAGTGCTCAAGAGGGACCCATCAAAGACACCTAAAATTAGCTCTTCTGTGCCTAAAATTTTCATGAATTTGAACTCTATTATTATCTTGGACTTTCCAGTTAGTACGCCTCATACAATAGGTCTTGAAATACCATATTTTTCTTCCTTAATTAAAAAAAGAACAAAAAAAAGGCAAAAAAAAGCAGCATAGCTACTCCAGGATGGAGCAGCTCCTTCCCTGGCTGCTGGGACAGGCTGGGGTGAGGAAGGGCGGCGGGCGGCTTTAGATAGCAAAAGATGACACCAGCATTGCTGCTTGAAGCCAGAAAGGGCACTTGAAAGTCCTCTGGGTGGGAGGTGGGTCCACGGGCAGGGCGCAACAGCCTGAAGGCAGGGGCATTTCCCCCCATTCCCGCTCTCCTCGGCAGATCTTCCCCGACGTGGAGGGATGGCCCTTCCCGCGGTACCTGGGCTCCTGTGGGCGGCTGGTGGTCAGTGCCAGCACCCGGCCCCTGCGCGACTTCTACAACGCAGCTCCCGAGGTGGCCGCCGACCTGGCCCTCCAGCTCCTGGCCGTCCTCCGCTCCATGGGCACCAATGACCTCAACTATTTCTTCTACTTCACCCACGTGGACGCTGGCACCTTCGGTGTATTTAGCAACGGGCATCTGTTCATCCGGGATGCCAGCACGCTGGGGATCATTGACAAGGAGGAAGGTACTCAGCAGGCTCCGTGGCTGCGCATCTGTCGCAGGAGGGCTTGGCGAGATGGGGGGAACAAATCTTTCACCTGCTACGCTCAGCTCTCCTGCAGATATATTTTTTTTTTTAATCAACCAAACATTGCTTGCTAAATTAAATAATGAAAAGTTCACGGAGAGATTTACTGACAGCAAAAGCATCAGCAACTCCTGCCATCCTGGCTCTGAGTCAGGAAGATGACAGACATTTTGTTTGTGCGGTCAATGGTTTGGTGACTGATCGTGGGCGCTTACGTCCTGCCCGGCCCCCTCTGTGGCTAGCAACAGCATTTAGCGTGCACAGTGCTGAACGCTCTCATTTGAAGTCTTCCTAAATCACCTCTTTTGAAACTTTTGCCACACAAATGTCAATATTTGCAAGTAGAAATTTCATAACTTCATTTGTTTTAAGTGTTGGGTCAAATCAGACTCGTTTTAAGTGCATTTGCCACATTAACTAATCATCATTGTTATTATAACAACAAAATCCCCCTTTAGTCATTTTTACATAAAATCAAGGGTTACTATTCACTTTTCACAGGTTACATCGGTCTACTCCTGGAAGTAGGGCTGGTCAAAGACTATTCCTTCAATAATTTAACAATTTCATTTTGAATGTTCAAATTTTCAAAGGGCCTTTGCTCTGCTCACACATTCAGCTGAGTAGATCTCAAATATTCAGAAGCAGCTGTCAGACAATTTTCCGCTGGGTTTCTTTTTCTTGTCCCAACAGCTATTACTGTTGACTTGACTCCAGCTAGATGAGCTGTTGTTGCAATTTAATGATTTTGGGTAACATGGAAATGTTATGGTTTTGACTATTTGTGGTAGTTTTTGTAGGAACTCCATGTTTTATGTTAGTACTCCAGTTCTTCTCATTTTTTCTGCATCAGTTTAACTCGACAGGCTCCTCTCCAATTCCTCTGTCAGGCTGTTCTGCAGAGCTCTGCCATTCAGAAAAATATATATATTTCAGGAGTGAGAAAATTGGCCCATAGACAGCTACAGCAGAGGGTACTTTATGGTGAGACAGCAGTATCCTTTAGACAGCAACAAACCTCACATTAATACCGAGGTACAGACATATGTGATTATCCATGATTTCACTCCCGTGCTTCTAACAACTGGTTTAATTGTCTCTAATAGGGAGCCAGCTGATTGACAGACAACAGGAGTATAAAGATATATTTAGCTGTTTGACTGTGGACTGCCAGTCTGCATTTGTGTCCTGTAACTCCATCAGAGAGAAGCACAGCCTCGTCATGGTGTGTCAAGAGCTTTTGCCTAAGCTCCTGAAGGGGAAATTCCTGCAACCCGTGCAGGAGAAAATAGACAGCTTCCTGCAGCACTGCGCCGATGGCCTTGCCGATGACCAGGGCATCAACGAGGCGGTTGCAGAGCTGGCAGAGATCCTGAAACCTCTACGGTCTTGCGATTCCCGTTTTGCCTACCGCTACCCTGACTGCAAATACAGTGACAAATACTGATGGCTTTGGAGAAGGAGTCCCCTGGGAAGGACTGGGGCAGTGTCGGCCCCCTGCCAGCGCGGGAAGCAAGAAGGAACCAGGATAGCTGGAAAGAGCTGCACCAAATCTGGGGCTTCCTCATCAAGGCGGAGAATGAGGGAGCAGAGTGTACATGGGATTTATTGTTCATCTCCCAGAGATGCATTTGTTACATGGGATATTAGACATGATGTAAGGCTTATGGATTATTAGCATTATCATGAGTGACAGGGGCTACAGGATTAATAAATCTTATTCACATATTTTGGCCTTGGAAGGGTTTTCCATGCCATCCGTTAAAAAGGAACTGCCTGAAGGCAGCACACTCACAACTAGCTAGATAGAGGAGCTTTATTACCAAGAATGTCTTTCTGATCAAGATGATATATACATAATGTGGGATGGATGGAAGCATTTAAGAATTTCCTTGTGGGGATTTTTAAATCATAGATAAACTGACTCACCGCATCAGTTCTGTACCATCACCCATCACAGGTCACTTTTATAAAATATTTAAACTGTATTACTTTTATGGCACACAGAACAGAAAGATGCAATCAACAGCATTAAAAAGCTGAGAGGCCCAATGTCTCTTGAGACTTAATTTCTCTAATCCCCAAATATAATTACTTTTAGTCTTTCCCAAGTTGATGGGTAGTAACTGGAGACTAATAAATATTCTTGTTTTAAGTTCAGAAAAACTCCCAGCTCTAGGATGTGACTGTCCAGTAGATACTTTCACACTTTTCTTTCTAAAGAAAACTGAAGGAATCATTTGCACGAAATCATTTAAATAGGGAAAATACCTTAAGAGGAGAAACAACACAGGCAGAGGAGGAGAGATTAGTTCACCCTGAGCCTGGTGAGACTTGCTGAACACTCAATACTCCAGTGTAGGTGCTGGGGCACCCCCTAAAGACCTGGGGAGGTCTAAGTCCTGACCAGCAAGAGGTACAGCCATCCTCATCCATCTGCTTTTCAAGGGAGGAATCAGTAAGCCAGTCTCCAAAGGACTGACACAAGCACCTAATATTTGGGGCGCTGGACTCTTTTTTCACAGCAGTGGCCACCCAACACAGGTGCCCCATTTTGTGGGGGAAGGTTGCAAATGTTGCAAACCACAACTTTCTCACCCAGCACCTGTCAGTCCCTGTCCCGTGTGCTCCCTGTGGGGTGTCAGACACCCACACCAAACCTTCCCTGATGTCTAGGGGACTGCCAGACCTCACCTGGGTGTGAGGCTTTCTCTTGGGATACAGCTGCGCGGGAGTCATCAAGAAAATTTGACTGAGCTGAGTCAGAAACTAGACTCTCTGGATCCCCCGTAAGTATTTTCATCGCAGAAACAGTCTTCCTTTAGCCATGGTTCAAAAAAGAAATCAGTAGCATAAAAGCAGAAAAAGATGTGAGTGCATTTGCATTGCTAATTGTTGTACGGAGTTACTGGGAGCAGGAATGGAAGTCAAGATTTTGTGTTGGCTGTGGAGGGTCTCTGTGTGTGCAGATCACATGGCCTGGGGTTCACGGCAGGTGTTGCAGACCAATTAGGCATCCAAAACCACACACAGGTCAGATGCTGCAAAAATCTGACCCGGGACACTTATTTTGCCTTTCCTGCTGGCATAAAGTATCAAGTGCACCTTTCACCTCTCAAGAAGTAGAAACATTGAAAATAATTTGTAGGTAAATTTAGCTCCAGGCCCAGATGGTCTAACAGCAAAAATGTTTAAATATACAGCCTAAGCTATGGCTGCAGCCCTCTTTCTCGATTTCAGTCTATTTCTACATCGTGGCTCTCTTCCAATAAGAAAAACATGTCCTTCACTGAGATCCATAAGGCTGACTAACAATCTGTTTTCAACAGTTTTTCTTGAATCTGTCTGCATCTCCGATCTCTCGGTCTGTGGTTTTACCTGATAGCTGGGCACTAGCCCCCAGGGCCCCTTCCCCTCCAGCGAGCCCTCCTCCTCGGTGCTGGAGGCTGGCCTCCTTGCATGGAGCAGGAGGAGCTCACGCTCCGCCACCGCTCTTGCTCGGGTCAGCGGTGAGGTTCTGCCCACCCTGGAGCTGCCAGCCTCCTCTCAGTGCTGGAGGGCAGCCTCCTTCATGTAGTCATGACTAAAAACGCACACTGCAAAATGCCCAAAAAGCTTAAGATGAAGAACTGGCCCGGGCTGCCCATGCCCCAGCAGAGATGCTGGGCAAGCCGTGGTCGGCAGAGAGGCCTTCACAGGTGTCCCATGACTCAGGCTGGCATCTGATTCGGTGGTCTTTGGTTTAGCAATGGTTTGACTTGCACTGGAAGGAGGAGCAGCCCTTGCAACAGGGCTCCACACTGGGTTCACTCCTTTCCCCTGTGTCCTGGGCATTTTCCTTTTCACCACAGACATTTTCCTTTTCATAGAATCAGCGAATACGAGGTTGGAAGGGACCTCAAGGATCATCTGGTCCAACCTTTCTTGGCAAAAGCACAGTTTAGAAAAGATGGCTCAGCTGAATCTTCAAAGTGTCCAATGGCAGGGAATCCACCCCTTCCCTGGGGAGATTATTCCAATGGCTGATTGTTCTCATTGTGAGAAATTTTCCTCTTGTGTCCAATTGGAATGTCCCCAGGAGTAACTTCTACCCAGTCCCCCTCCTCTCTTCCATGTGACTCCTTGTAAAAAGAGAGTCTCCATCTTTTTTGTAGCCACCCTTTAAATACTGGATCATGGTGATAAGGTTTCCCCTTAGCCTTCTTTTCTCAGGGCAGAACAAACCCAATGCTTTCAGCCTTTCCTCATACGGCAGGCTTCCCGGTTCTTTAATCATCTTTGTGGACCTTCTCTGGACCCTCTCCATCCTGTCCATATGGTTTTTGTATATTTTCTTTTGGAAATGAGCCATTCATCTACTGTATGGCTCTGTGCAAAATGTCTCCTGGGCAGTAGAGCATCTCTCTGCTAACAAACCAGCCCAGGGAAATGCAGAGGGGATGCATGTGCTCAGCATCTTAGAGAACGGCAGGAGCAAGCCCAGATCTCTCAGGTCTAATCCGTCATTGAGTCAAAGGACTGAGAGGTGTCACACAGGCTTCAGCGGGGCCCTGAGAACTCATGGTCCTAAAACGTCGGGTGTAAGAAATGGAAGAGTCATGGTCTTACCCTGCTGCTGGACTCGGTTGGCAAGACTGCAACAGAAGTCTTGAGGCACATGGCATCTATTTTCACACAGCTTGTTTCAAAGTTGTTGAAGCTGAAAGGAATCTCCCCACTGCTTTCAATAGACTTTGATATGAATTAAAAAAAAAAATTATTAAAAATAACGGAATCATGGATTTAAAAATTATTAAAGTGTGGAGAGCTGAGTTGACCGCCAGTTTCTCTTCAGACATCAATTACAAAGGCCAGGCTCATGTGAGACTGTGACTAATATGCCAGCCATAAAATCAGTCCATGGCAGAACAATAATTTTCCTAAACTAAATCTCATTTCCCTATATTTCCCTGGCCTGGTTTTTTTGCATTGCCATTTTTTTTCTCTTAGCATTTTCCTTTCTCTTGGCAGTCAGGCTCTGGAATCGGTGCCCACCCTCTCTGCCAGCTCCAGTCAAACCTTGAAATGTTAGTAGGCCAAGCTCCAAAAGGATGTGAAATTAATTTATAAATGGCAATTATTTCAAACCCAATCCTTCCCAAAAGAACTCTCGAGCAATTTTTTCCTCTCTGCGTTCAAGTTGTTTCTGACGGTGGCTTTGTGTAAGCTTTTGCAAACTGTTCCCGGTAACAACTTAAAACAACTTAAAACATTTCCATAGCAGGACAAGGATGGCAGGAGAAGTCTTCCACCAGTCTCACAGGCAGCCTCAGAGATTCCTTTATTTGCAAGTAGTTTGCAGCTGCCTTTATGCTCCCTTGTTTATCGCATGCCGATAGCGCATGCCCCATATCCCAGATATTTTTAAAGTTTTCATGTCAAGAGGTTGGTAAAACTGCATTTTCTGCCATATTTTGTCTAGTAGAGTGTTTTAACATGGTGACTCCTCAGGGGATGGGGGCTGTGTACGGGCAGCCCATAGCAAGCGACAGTCACGGTTTTACCTAGCGTAGTTCACCACTCCTCTAAGGACCATCTTCAGTCAGCTACTTCACACGTGTCCATGGTGCTCGCACCACGGCCTCCTGTCCCACACAGCCCCTTGGGAAGGAAAGGCAGCTGACAATGACATTAAATTGTATTTTTCATGCACTCCTCCCACCAAAGAGAGAGCACCCTGGCAGTGTTGGCTGAAACAGGCCCTCGTCACAGAAATTGGAAAATCGGTAAAAACTGATTCCCCTCCAGCAGCAACGCACCCGGTGCCTATTTGCTCTGCACGCTCGTCTTCGTTCAGACACGCTCTTACTCAGATATGGCCGATGCAGGGGGAAATGCCACCGAGACACAGACTCTGAAGTGGCCACGTGCCCCCAGATGTCACAGGTGCATCTGTGCCCCTTGAGTCTGGGCCGTTCTGACGCTTCCCGGCACCTCCCAACCAGCGCCCTTGGCAGGGACACTGTGTATCACCAGGAAAACACATGCAGATATTTGATATCTGGTATCTGGTCACACACAGAGCACCCCACTTCTAGCAGGGGCCACTTTCCTAACATCTGGTCCTGGGGGTGTTGGAGGTCCAGGTTTTCCACTCCATAGCTTTTGTGGGTGATAATTTCTTGCCTCACTTTATGCCTCTTCCACCCACCTCCCAGCTTCCCACAAGGGGCTATCCAGAAAATATCGTGGCATGTTGGAGAACTTAGGATCAACAGCTCCTGTCCACAGGAGCAGCCAGATAAGCACATTAGTTGCAAGCTCAGCCAACAACAGTTTTTTGCAGGTGCTTTTTATTTGGCTTCTGGTTTCCTGAGACTTTAGGATGCACTTGGGTCCCATTTGCCAATTACTCTCTACAGCCAGGTGCTCCAGATACTTTATTGCTAATACTTCCTAAGTGAAACCTCAGCTTCTCCCATTATCACATGAATATGGAAAGTAGAGCTTTAACAAAAGTATTGAATGTCATGAGATGTTACGAAACCACAAGAGCCAGCACCACGGTACCAAGACACATTCATTTGATTAATAAGTGAGTCTGGCTGCCACTCTATCCTCTGTTTCTCTAATTCAGTGCTGAAAGGAGGTTGGTAGCCATCCTGAAATTAAACACAAACAAACATGAACTTCAGGGAAAGGGAAATTAAATTAAAACAGCTACTCATGGCAAGTCCACTGGGGGGTTGGGAGAGGCGTGCACAGTTTCTTTCTTAAGGATTAGGAAAAATGGCCAAGCTCATCTGCTCTCCTCTGTATGAGGATGGCCTCAGCCAGAGGGTATTGGTAGGTTTTTAGCACTGCTCCTCAAGGAAGACTTGAACAACTGACAGGAGACCCCAAGGAAGGGTGAGGATGACCCAGACATCCAGAAAAAGTGAAAAGAGAAGAAAAGACAGATGGAAAGCCAGAGAGCGTCACCTGATAAAGATCTTCAAACAATTTTTTTTAAAAGCAATAAAAGGATGGAGGTAATCTGTTCTGCATGGGAGCTTATGTGCTAGTAGGCTAGATGGGCTGCAGTCAGAATAGCATGGAAATGGATACAGGAGCTGCAAGGACTCCACTGCTGGGAGACTCGAAGCAAGAGCATAGTGACATGGCTGAACATGGCACCAAACTGGGCAGGAGACTGACCCCGAGACTACCGGAGATCCTTCCCCATACAAGGGGTGACCATTGAGGTGGCCAGACCCTCTCACCTCAGATCTCTCTATCATGTGTGATGAGCTGTCAACCCTTAAAACTGTGGTCCACAAATCTCGCTTGGAGACAAGACCTCCTAAAA
This sequence comes from Larus michahellis, assembly GCF_964199755.1. Lineage (NCBI taxonomy): Eukaryota > Metazoa > Chordata > Aves > Charadriiformes > Laridae > Larus > Larus michahellis. Next base: position 127,185,151 of record NC_133896.1, read on the forward strand.
GAGGAGCTGTTAGATGGGTCTGTTTGGTGGCTGAATCCGGAGAAGAAAATAGTGGGGTTACCCATCTGCGCATAGCCCACCAGAAGGGATGGGGCAGCAGCAGTAAGCCAATTTTCTCATTGAAAAAAGAAACACTGTGTTTCTGGCATAGTTTTACTTGCTGGATTTTACATTTTGGCTCTTCTGGAGCAAAGAGAGGAAGTTTCCTTTTCTCCACACGTCTCCAGTTGGAGCTGAAGGCACGTCTCCAGTTGGAGCTGAAGGCTGCTGCCTACCCTGTAAAGTAGCTCCAGCTGCTGCCAGCCCTCCTTGCTCGTGCCCTAAAGGCCATCTAAATCCCACCACTGACCTTCTCACCTCTCCCTGCTACCATCAGGCTGGGATGGGGGCTGGCTACAGGACCCCCAGCCCTCTCCTAACCTTCGAGAGGAACAATCAGGCAAAAGTTTCCTCAACGGGAAAAGGATGATGAGCTCCAGCGAGAGCCAGAGCTGCACCTCCTTCGCCTCTACCAGCTCCCTCTGCAGCAACTCTCTGAGCCTGAGCCCCTCACTTCTTTAGGGATCAAAGGCCTGGGATTAGCGGTTTTTTTAACAGCAAGCTCTGTTCCTTAAATCTCAAGGTATAAATGGCAAGAGTCAGTCTAAAGCAAGCTTTTCAGGTGTTTGAAAGAACAAGAATACACCAGCCTCTTCCCTGGGGACATGGAGCTTTAAGAGAACAAGTTTTTCAAGCTCTACAATCCTATAGTACTACTCAGCAAGGATGCATATAGCTACAACCTTTGTCTTGCACAGTTCATTTGCCACATTGCATGTAAAGATAGCTTTTTAGACTAACACCCACAGAAGCGTCATGTAAGGTTCAGCGTATTATGCATTTTAAAAGGACCTTGTCAGTTACGCTGGATTTTTTTTTCCTTTCAAAATTTAAACTTGTCAATTTCATTCCTCTAGTGATGTCTTAAAATAGTGGGTTTTTTTCTTGCTCTGGAAAAACAATCAAGTCACTAGGAACAATCAGAGACTTTTCACAGGGATGAAAACCTTCCTCTGTTCGTATTCTTGGTACAGAAAGAGCAAGAGAGATCACCTTTGGGTTTTCATTCCGCTCTGGCTGGAGCAGCTGTAAATATTTACTCTTTTTTTCCCCCACTATCTCAAGATGGAGATGGAGTAAAGACAGTGCCCTTACATGTTTGCACTATTTCTACCAGCAAAACAAAGCAGGAATTTGTGTACAGTTCAGGTACTGCTGAAGGACAGGAGGCAAAAGGTGCTGGAAGAATGATGCTGCTGGGGGAAAGCGCTGGGATTAAACATCTCTTTTACCAGTCAGGGCACCTGTCACCATTTCAGACAACCCTGAAGGGAGTCGCTGCATCACCACTGGTGTTTAAAAATGGAAATCCCTTCAGCAAGTGGGCAAGGGGTGGGAACGGCTGTCCAGGTTTCAGGAAATGAATTATTTATCCCTTCCCCTTTTCCACTCATGGCGCTCCTTGCTCTGCCTGTCCGCTTCCACCGGAGAGGGGGACCCTGCTGGGTGCCTTGGCCACGTGAAGGCTGTGCGGGATTAAACCTCCCCAGTGCCAAAGCAGCCGCCTGATGAGCAAGGCCAGGGGTGATGCCTGGTGCTCAGGGGCTTTCCATCTAATGGCTGAGTTGCCTTGGGACAAGCGTTGACAGGGGTTTCTCTTTGTGCCTACAAGGGTGTGAAAGAAAAAAGCCGTGTAGGAAGCACTTTTGTTGAATTCTGTGAGCAAAATGACCAGAAAATCCAACAAACCGCTGTTGACTTGTTTTGTCAACCTCCTTTGAGAAAGGCTTTCTGAAGTTAAGCTGTTACACGTTTTTTTCCAGCAGTAGTGTTGGGTTCTCAGTATTCTGCCTAAGAAGGAATGTCCATCCAAGCGCAGGGAGAGCAGGGAAGGGCTGGCCAAGCAGTGCTGAACTTTATGGTTGCACACCCCTAGGTAGGAGCCAAGCTGAGCTTTCTAAAAATACAGCTTTTGCATGACTGAAGGATTGTATATACAGCGATATAAAGTTACCAGGGAAGGAAGGCAGAAAAGAGTAGCTTCTGAATGGAGGACACGAGTATGAATGTGACCCTGAGGTTCTACCAGAAATACATATATTTACCTTAAAAATTAGTCTAAGCCCTCAGCACTGGCAAAGTCAAGGAGAAAGTATAAAAGGCCAAATGCTGTGGAAACAACAAGCATTTTTCTAACTGGACCAGAGTCTTCAAAAGACTGTCAGCCTCAGGGACGTCAGTGTTCATGGGATTTTGTGAGAAGGATTGTTCATAAATTAGACAGAAACATAGATCTAAATGATGGGCAGTGAGAGAGTGCTCTCAGAACTAGAGGCAAAAATTAAGAGTTACTGGAAAAGGTGCAACTACAAAGTCCTTCTTTTCCCTGCTGCAGATCCGGATCTGTGAGCACACCCATTCCTGCTCTGAGACACTGGCCAGCTTCTTCTGGAGCAAGTAGGGGCAAAGGCCCTTGGCACAGCGCCCTAAATCACCTCCTGCTGCTGGACGAGGATAGAAGGATGCTACGTGGCAGACGAGTGAGCTCTTCTAGAGGGAAGCCAGGTTTGCAGGTTGCAAGGACAGCTGTGAGCCGCTTCATGACTTAACTTTCTAAGCCATATATGGAGCCCAACAGGAAAGCCTGATCTGCTGTGATGTCTGCCCAAGTCTTTCTTCAAGAGCCCTGCAACAGTGGGATCTGTTTAAAGGCACCACATTAGAAGCTCAGGGTAAATGCGTACCGACAAGAAATAAAAAAATAAATACACGCATACCCCAGGTGGCTAAACAGTAGCACAACGGAGGGATTCAAAGCAAACAGACACCCTTCAAAAAGTAGAAATCAAATGCAGAAATTAGGCAAATTAGATGCAAGACTACAATAAGGCAGCCCCAGAAGAGAAACCCAAGGAGCTACTTGCTCACAGCGTGGAGGCTGACAATAAACCCTTTCTCAAACACACCAGAAGCAGAAAGCCTGCCAGAAGAGCTGCTGTGGCCAGCACGCAATCTCAGCGCAAGGAGGCCCAAGGAACAAAGAAATCAGTATTTTGCAATGTTATTCACAGGCAGTGTCTCAAAGAAGAAATAGTAGTAGCTTAAGGAAATCTGTTAAGAGCAAAATGAGGTAAAAACCCACCCCATTCTCCCCATTTGTCGGGGTAAGGAGTCGATACACGGGGGAGGGTGGGGGGGGCCATGCAGCTCACCTCAACTAAGACTTTGCTGCTGCTCTATAGGAAAGTTGGCAAATAACAGTTCTGATGGAAATATTACGCAGGGGGTGCGAGTGAGGAGCCCTGCTCAGTTATTTGCTGCCAAGGCAGGCGACACACAGGATGGGCACAACCCCATTCAAGGCAGATGCTCATCGTGGGGAGAAAACCAGGAGCAGAGCAGCAGTTCGAGCAGGGGCTCCAGGGAGCTCATCCTGCCAAGGGAGCCTGGAATGAGCTGGGTTTTTTGGAGCACAGCACAGAGGAAAACGGGATAACCAGATGGGCACAGGCATGGGAGGATTTTCCCAGGGGAGGTCAGCTTCGCAAGGCATCATGAGCCTAAAGAGAGGTGACTGCGGAGAAAATCCCCATGTCAGGGATTGTAGGGTGGTGGGAGGACATAGCAGGAGAAGGATCCCTCTTTGTCTTGTTTCTTACATTCCTCCCCAAACACAACACTGGAGATTTGGCCTGATGTGTCAGCCCAAGTGAATTTCAAAGGTCACAGGAAAAGCCGTGAACGAGGGCTGGGGCTCCTGGGGTGACGTCCCAGTTGGTGGCCAGGAAGCCACTTCCGATGACCAAGGAAACATCTCCCTCAGTGGAAAAGGAGTCTTTAGCTTTGTGATGTCCATAAAATTAAAGATGTGAATAATTTAACTGTATTTATGAATAAAGCTATTGCAACTTAGCTACTAATGACTCACTGTCTTCTCAAGGAAACACCCTAATTTTCCACTGATATCTGCTTTTGGAGGGAAAAAAAACTCCCCACAACTTGAAGGAAATAAGCTTATCCTGATCCAGAGAAACAATCTTAAGATCAGTGTTGTGAGTGGGAGGGAGAGAGAGCACTGTGTAATGGCACATGGCAGCTTTGAGATCCCAGATCTATTAAAACGTTCGTTTGCCAGCCTAGCCGCTTTGCATGCCTGGAAATGTTCATTCAGAACAAACCTTTGTCATAATCAAAACCAAGTTGTCAGGCAAAAATGAATACGGTTTAATTTTAGAGGGCAGGAACCCTCAAGTGACTTTTTATTTCAACATCTGAAGCAGCTGTCAGTGGCTGTATGTGGATTAATACAAGTTTCTCTCTTCTCATAGACCCAAAACAGTCCAAGAGAGTTGATCTGATGCTTGTGTGCTTTTTAGAGTTTGGAAACATTGGTCTTGGAGAACTTGCTTTCCTCCCAGGTGAAGCCTGGTAGCTCAGGAACATGTCCCTCCTCCTGTCTCTCCTTGCGTCCTTCTTGGGTTTTTTGAGAGATTAACTACCATGATTGTGCTCTCTTGATATCTTACCCAAAACAGCTTCATCTGTGGCTGCAAGGCTGCTTTTTCTTCTAACCATCCTCACTCACTTATGTTTGCTGAGACAAGTCATTTCTCCAGGAGGACCGAGTGACCCCAGCCTCCTTGCTAAGGAGCAATTGCTCATTCCAGAAACGGAGAGCTTTGTGTTTTTTGAACTGAAATGAAAGAGGACTTTGCTGAGCACCCAGTGATGCTCCTCAGCTTTGCCTGGGGGCAAGCAGCCGGGGAGGAGGACACCTTTCCGTGCCCCGAGGTGAAATGTGGCCATCAACCTGTTTGCTCTTAGAGGATGTCCCCACTGCCACCAGCCCCAGCTGCCAGGTCACATCTCTCCCCCAGGGGCCCATCTGCAGAGGAGCTCTGCTGCGGCATCACCCGGGGCTGAGCTGCTTTGGCATCTTGGAAGAGGGAAGAGAAACTATTTCCTAGAAGTTGCCGCAGTTGGAGAGATGTCAGGGGAAAAACTTCCTCCGGGTGCATGCCAGAGGAGACGAAAGCCGATTGTGAAGAGAGGAATTAGGGAAAGGTCATTATCACCCAAAATGTTGGGTCATCCAATTCCAACTTAATTAAGGGAGCATGGCGGGGCAGAGGACACCATGGCGTGAAGTGCTGGGCTTCTGCTGGTGCTGCCCCACATCAGATGGGATAAACCCTGCTCGGGGGAATTTGCCATCCAAACAGATACGGCAAATACATTACAGGATTCAGAAACCATGAAGGAGGTTTCACTGAAAAAAAAAAAAAAAGCAAATGCAGCTCTTTCTAGTCCATTTCCTATTAATTGAATCACAATTTCCTTCCCCTGCTGAGCTGGTAACCACTGCAGACCTCAGGGGAAAAGGCCATAATAAAAGAACATTCCATCCAACAAAGCTCCTGTCCCCCAGCCCTTTTCCAAGCCCCCTGGAAGCAGGAGATGCCTCTGCCTGCTGAGCTCAGAGTCCATCGCGCCACGTCAACTGCACTTCATTGACCTGAAAGATTTGCCATGTGAAGTCACCTAAAAACAAGGCGAGACACAGGGAGGAGGTCAGGAGCAGCCAGAGATGATCAGCAAGAGGAGCAAGATGCTCTCTGATGTGGAGAGGACATCCCGGGCAGGGGAGTGTGGTGCAAGGAGGTACATGGGCAGGCAGCAGCCTCCCGTGCGGGGAGATGCGCAGGCTGTAGCAGAGAGGGGGCAACGCGACTGCACACGTGTGTGCGGAAAGACCACACAGCTCCAGCTGAAGAAGTGAGGACGAGGCATATAGATTTTCAGGTCAATCACACGGTGGGTAACGGAGGGAGGCAGGGGAGGGAAAGACGTGACCCGTGCAGCAGGGAAGCGATGACTCTGGTCAGAGCATTTTAACGTGGCAAGAGGTAAATGGGAGAAAATCAAATAAAGAACCCCAGAGTAATTCAAGTTAAACCAACATTTAAAACAGCATTTCTGTAGTGGGGACTAAGGTGTAGGAGCGTTGGAGGGACATTAAGCCTCCACAGTTTTTAAAACTTTAAGGCACTTAATGCTTTCTCAGGCAGCCCAAGCAAATGAGTCACCTTCCAAGAAGACAAATAAATGTCTATTTTAAAAAGAGCTATTTTTCTTGCATCCCTGTGGATTTGCCATTGTCAGTGACAGGCATAGATCTACACACCATATTGAGCTAATTGCTTTATCATATTCTCTGGCCTGGAAGTTCCTTTTAATGCCAACTTGCCCCTCAAACCCAAATTCTTGCTCCCCTCTGAGCATCAAATACACCGAGAGAAGGTGATGAGCACGGCTGAGACACAAGGAGTGTGTCAATGCATGGGAAGCTTACGCTAAGGGTGCTTGGCAGTGACAGCACGGAGATAAATGTTAAGAGAAGGTGAGGTATTTTGAGAAGGAGAGATGAGCACGACTAAAAAGCATCAAAATGAGCACATAAAGCATACAAGACATTCAAGAAGTGAAGAGATTTGCCGGAATAGAGAGAAAGAGGGTTGCGTCTATGGCAGATCGATAGCTTGCCAAAGTAACTGGAGGAGGAAGGAGGTGCAAAAAAAGACACGGAGCAGTCAGTGAGCAGCTCTCCCTGTCAATGTAAGATATTTTTTTTTCTGTGTTTTCAAGTTTTTGAAAGGAGACACACCACCCGGCTTCCGGAAAATGAGAAGAAATGCACTTCCCTTCTCTCCAGCCACGGAAACCCCCACTTTCTTAACTTGTACATCTACCGCTGCCCTGTATGCACCTCCCGTGCAGCGCGTGAGCTCCCTGGGGGTTTGCTCTGAAGGCAGAAATGGTAAACGTGGGTAATCCCTGGCAAGGAGGAAAGGAAACGGTGAAACAAGATGTTCCAACTCTCTACCCTGCCTCCAAGGGCCAAAATCTGCCAGCATGAACCTCCTTATCCCTTATTTCCAAGAGCCTTTCTCGGCAGAACCTGGTGTTTTCCCTCGCAGGTCTCCGTGTTCCCCATTTGCCTGGCAGCTCCCATCGGCCCAGCTGGCGGTGAGGGGACAAAGTGCCGAGCTGCCCCAGCACCCTCCTTCAGCCGCCAGCACCTACGCTGGGGCTGCCCCCACAGCCCCCAGGCTGAACTGCTGCGAGAGAGGAGGTGGCGGGGAGGGGACTGGCCTTTGCTGGAGCTCAGGGGCTGGGCACGTTTCCGTGCCGAAAGGCAAATGGATTTTTCTAGTGCCGTCTCCACATTAATACAGAGCTGAGTGTTGCCCGGCATCGTGCCCCAAAAGCATCTGGTCGCTGCTGTCCGGCGGGGGTGAAGTTTCGCTGCCAGGCCCTCAGGCACATACAGCAGGGGCCGAAGGGACTGGCCGGAGAAACACCAGGCAGCGCTGAAATAGCCAGCGTCTGCTGCGCGCAGGGCAATCAAATACCTATTCCAACACAGCAGCACTTCATGCACTTCATTCATACAGTGTCTTGTGTTCTCCCGTCTTGTAATTGCGTCGATAAGCCATAGACAGCATTTATCTGCAGTGTTCTTCATAGCACAGCAATAATTGCTAAAGGCTCCATCAAGGTCCGCGAACAGTGTTTTGCGCTGATTTTGAAATTTAGGAACTGAAGTTGCACTTAACGGTAATTGCCAACTCATTTTGTTCCATGCTGGAAAACTCACCCCACCTTTGCTTTTTACTTTGCAGCTGCTGCAGAAGTGGCTTCTCAAAGGTCTCACCAACCACTGACACACATTTTGTTTCTCTGTTAACCAGAACTGAGGGAGGATCACTGAGCACTCGTTCAAACAATTTTTTGCCTGCCCAGGCTTTTGCCCTGCTAGACTTTGCTCCTTCTCTTCTTGGTTTCCTACCTTTAAAAAATTGTATATTTGCACCTCTAAGATGCTTTCTTATAAAACCAGTGATTATTTTTCCCCCCTGTTCTTTTCATTTTTCTTTTTCTGGGGAAATGTTTTCTGCTGCATGTCAGATGTAACCCTGTAGAATTCCTACCCAGGTAGAAGCTGAAAGATGCTGAAGTAGGATTTAAGTGTTAGGCTGCAACTTTACTTACAACCACAGAGTACAAACACGGTTCAGTGCACACAGACACAGCGATTTCTCTCTCATCCATGTTTAGGAATACCAAAATCTCTTGTTGCATTTGAGTCCTACGATGGGTAACGATGAAAGAAACTTAATCCGTGTAGAGCCGAGGTCTTTTTCTCCTAAGATGTCCACCAGCCCACGATCTGCTGTAGGCTGGTTCTTGGCCAAAGCGCAGTATTTTGCTGCAAAACATGTCAGCATTGTGCCACGTGAGTGCTTGGGATGGCAGCCCCATGGGGCTGAGCCCACACTGCCATTTCTCAGTAACATTATACTCAAGCAACCTGTCACCAAAACCAATTTTTTTATTTTTAAATCTGCCAGCCAGGTTATCGGGTATCTGCACCCTTATCTGATGACTTCTTATCAGCATCCCTAAGCTGCCCAGGCACTTCTGCCTCCTCTAGAGTAACCACGATCACTTTTGCGACCTAAAAACTTACCTTCCCGCAGACTCTCACAACACCTTCAGGGTTCCATCAGCCTGGGAAGCACAAGCAGATAAAAGGCTGGGGCACAGTACTAAGGAGCAACAGCCCTAAACCCCTTCCAACACACCTTACAGCTCCCGCTGACAGTTTTCCCCAGGCTGATGTAGCCTCAGGGGATGTGGGGGAGCCCCCAGCCCTGCCCTGGGTCCTCCACGAGCAGGACTCGGAGCAAACTGCCCTTGTGCTGCTAAAAGGCTCCTAAAACACCATGGGGGATACGAGCAGGGCTGGCCTCATTTGCTCTCCCCCTGCTCCTCCTTCCTCCTGACGCCCAGCAGAGGAGCTGGCGGAGCTGCCCTGTTTGCAATGAATACGTCCCCGAATCGTTAGCGTTCAATCCAGGGCAGCAGAGGTAACGCTGGCATCTCATGAGCAAGGCAAGGTCCTGCACAGAAATACAGAGCCATGAGCCTGCCAGCAGCTCCTGAGCCCCTGGAAAGTGTTTCCAGATGAAGATATTTGCCCTTTGAGGTTGGCCTTGGAGTCCTGGAACCGAACCGCGGCAGATGCTCTTCTCGCATTGCGCTGGACACCCTGCCCAGTGCTACTGCCCTCAAAAAACCCCTCCGCTCTCCCCCCTGAAAAAAAGCCTGTGGCAACTGTAACTGGCTGCTAGTTATTATTCTTGCCTTTTTTTTTTTTTTCCACAGCCCACATGAGGTTATTCCTGGTGGCTTGCTTATCTTCCACCAACCAAAATTCACTGCTCTCTGAGGTCCAGTTTGGTTCTTAAAAAGCTCATTTTTGCACCCACCTGAAAGTTGCCTGCAGGCAGGAGGTGACCAAACCCTGTTTGCACCCGCTGCCCACCCCTCAGCCTTCCCCAGGCTCTGGAACCATCCTTTGAGTTACTGCTGTGAAGGTCAGGCAGCCTGTGGGATGGCCCACTGGGAAAAAAACCCTTGAACCCTTAAACTTTCCATATTTTAAAACTGAACGGATTAAAACTGCTGTATCTTAAAATTGAACAGATTAAAACTCCAGCAGCAGCCAGGACATAAACTGCCCATTGCACTTTGCACATGGCATTGAAAGCTAAAGATGCCTGATCACTGCTGCAAGGAAAGTCCAGTGTCCTCCAAGGACTACTCCATTTCCCACTGGTTTGGTGCTGAAAAGTACAGAGGAGGAAAGGGCTGAAGATATTCTTTATTCCTGTTGATGTTTCTTTCTGCCGGGAAGGCTGGTATAAATTATAGCCCAGCCAGATGTCAGTGGACACATCTTACACTACTTATTCTCTCCATCTTCTCTCGTGGTGTCCTTTCTGCCCCTTTCAGTGACTCTAAGTTTTTGCGTGTACTTGACAGCCGACTCTTTCATACCACATTTCGTGTTCCCATGGACTCTGGCAAAGGCCAGGTTGTACACTTTGCCTTTGGGTGGGATTCTTTCAAGCATCTCCCAGCTCCATGAATTAAAGGAGTTAGTGCTTTATCCCATTTAACCATTAGCACATCAATTAACCATTGCCCAGGCTTTGCTACTTTGAAATTGCTCTCTCCTATGGCCATTCTGGCTTGGTATCCCTTTTCACCAGCTTCAGTCCCAAACCACGTGTCACTTCCTACATCCTGGACAACCATGCACCTTTAAACCAGGCCTAGAAAACACCTCCTGCCAGGAAAAAATTGTGGGACGTGTCATTTGAGAGTGGTGCTCCATCCTGCCTTCTGCAAGAGAGGACCATCGCCCGTCAAGAGCTCAGGGCAGGACAGGAGGGAGGCAGGCGGCTCTAACGATAAATCCATTTCCATCCCACATCCACACGTATGTCCAAACTGCTGCGTATCCCCAACGCCCTGCCGTTCCCCAGGCAGGGGCAGCAGCAGTTGTATTTTAACGCTTCAACAAGGCCCATGGCTGATGTTATTGCCCAAGGGGTGAAGCTGGAAGCTGAGCCTTCCCTGTTGTTGTCACTGTGAGATGCCTTTTCCCGTCTTCCATCCCCCCAGGATGTTTTTATGGCCTCCCAAATTAAAGGGGGACGCGTGCCCCTCACCCCGTACCTCATCTTTTAACAGGCAGGCGCCTTGTAGCAACCCCCCCCGCCTCACCACCACCCCTGCTGCTACAAGCGGTGGGAAAGCCCAGCCTGTGAGGGGACACCAAGCACCGCTCCTCTAACACAAGGCCACTGACACCCACTCATGTTCTTCCAGCCCATGGGCTCCCTGAGACCCAGGGCGACAGCTCCTGTGGGGCTTGGGGGCTGTCCCCCTGTTCCTAGCCTAGACACAGGGCATCCCACCCCACCCCACCCCACCCCATGGAACCTCCTGCCCTGGGTGCTCTCCCTCTCCACCTGCTGTTTTCTTTAGCTTTGCACGTAGCGCCTGGCGCCAACATGGAAATCTGCCATCTCCCCCCACCTCCCCCGCAACTTTTCCCCAATTACAAACATCCCGCTTTTCCCTTTTTGGAGGAAGGCTGCTTTTTTCCGGGCCCGGGGCTGGGTAGGCCCCATGCCCGCATCACTGCCTTGCTAGCCGCTTCCTCCCTGGCATCCTGTGCCCCGCAGGTAGCCACCCTGCACCGAGATTGCTTGAACTTGTCTGGGCACCACCTGCGTCCCTCCTTCCTCTGCTGTCAGTGTCACCACAACGGAAGCCGTCAATACCGGTTGGCTTTGACCTGCCCCGTCAGTAAATCGTTGCCCGCATCAGCCTCTTCCCCACGCTGCATGGCGTGCTGGTCACCCACCTGGAGTGCTTCCTCTGCCCGCTTCCCACGCCAGCTAAAGCAGCCATGGGAGACGAAGCTCCCCCCCAAACCCTCATCTGTTGGCCCCATCTTAAGACATTGGATCATTGGGCCACGACTCTCTGCTATGGATCCAGACAAAATGCAGGGAAGCTCTGGCTTTTCCTTTTCCTAGCCCTCTAGGTGAAATAACATTTTCACTTGAGCCCCTCCCCAGGATCAGGGCAGCAACCAAGAACGAGCACCCTCCAAACCTGTCACCTCAGTTGAATCCTTGCACCTCCCATCTCCCAATCAATAAACGTACTCGTGGCCAGGATTATCACCAGCTGCGGAGTCCCCAGTCCTCACTGCCCACCTTTGTCCCAAGAACCTGCTGTACTACGCCCAAGTGAGCTGAGCTGTGCTCATTTAAGCAAAGCAACATCATTTTAGTAGAACTTTGAAAGTCCTTCCTTCTTTTCAACTAGAACGGCGCAGACTTGGGATACTTTGTCTTTAGCATCAACGAGTTCTCTGCCATATAAATTCAGAAAGTTTTGGGAATTTTCTGTCACTAGATACTTCTCACTTTCTAGTTAATCTTTCTCTACTTACTTACTGATATAGCTACCAACATCACTACTTCTAAAGTGTAACCACTGGTAGGACTTCACTTGTCCAAAAAAACCAAAGAGATATTGCTCCCAAGTTATGTACCTGAAGGAAAGCTTAAAAATCAAATGCTCTGTTCAACACAATGCATGTACGGAAGAACTGAAATGAAGCTCAGAAACATACGACTATTCCTCCTCCCCATTTATGGAATACCCTTTGCTGTCACGCTCCTCCGGGACAGCTCTCAGGGCCACAGTTCAGTAGCAAATGTTGCTATTTATTTCTAATTCCCTCTTATCTTTAATTCAACTTTTTGCCACTTTTTTTTTTTTCTTCTATCTCTGGTTTTATCCATCCCCTCATAATGCCTTTGATTGTAATAGCCTGTACGTTTCAAAAATTCTTGCAATAAGTGCCACGTCTTAGGCCATTTTCATCCTTTTACACTTGGATCTTTAATTTCCCTGCTACAATAACCTATGGCTCAGCTGCGGAGCTCAAGGGCCCCGAGACTGGGCTCCTTGGAAAGCGAGTTGTCCCCTCCGTCCAGCTCAGGAGTCCCCCTTCCCCCCCCCGCCCACCCGATTGCCAACGCTTGGAAACATCCAGTGACTACAAATGTTTCGCTTCCATCATGCGCTTCATAATTTAAGAAGCAGAAGTGCTTCGTAATAACTACAACTGATGTAAATATTAACTTGTGCCGTTTTAATAAAATGAAACAAAAGCATTCTAAATCATAGCAGCTTATAGACCAAAACCGTCCACCGGTCAGGAGCAGAGTGTAATCAGTAAGTATGAAAACCGCAAAATATTTAAAGCCCTGCAGCGGTTCAAATCCATGACAAAACCTCCGAGCAGAGCGAGCAACGGTGCCTGACGCCCTGCTGGTTTGGTCTACTTGCTCATTGGCAAAATACGATTTTCCTTCCTTGGTAATAGCATCTCCTCTTTTCCAAAGGGGAGGACAAAGTACAAAGCCCTTTTGATCAGCGCCCAGTAGCTCTTTTCCCTAGTTAGCAGTATTCTTTTACAGCACTGAGAAACGAGGTCTTTTTGTTTACCGTTAGTTGAGGTAAGTTATCTTGCTTTTATTTGGGTTTAAGACTACTGTAAAGGAGTAGCTTTTCAGTTGCAGCATGGTTTGTCAAGATTACAATAGTTATGACTGCATAAAATACATAAGTAAAAAAATTATGATTTGTAGAGCTTGTTATCAAGAGCTGAGACTTACATCTTTACAGAACTGCAAATACTGGCTTCCTAACTGCTAGCTGATAATTTTGCCGGCAAGAGCATTTGTTATACTTTTTTTTTTGTTTTTAACCTCTACACCCTTTTGTCCAGCTGTTGTAAGAACTAGCGAGAAAGTTGTTTGTAACTACAGTCAAACTGTTGTAACAGCATCAGACAAGCTGTACCGATTCTTCATTAAAACACCCTTCATTTGAAGCTACAAATGTCCGAGGCGATTCTTTTTGTTCAAAAAGAAACTATCAGCATGCTCTGCGCCTTTAACACTTCACATCGATTACAAAAAATTTAACAATGCAATCACTAACATACCCCACTAATGAGAAATTATGAGAAATTGTTTGACGCAGAACCTTCTGCATCAGTCAACTCTGATCGATAAGAAAGCTATCCATTTTGAAATTTAGATTTAATGCATGTTCAAGAAGCTAATGAGAAAGGAGCAACTTAAAATAAATACCATCATTAAAACTGCAAACTGTTACAATGATATATTATAAACTTGTCCTAGATAAACCTAGTGCTTCAAAAATTTACCAGTGAATTCGTATTACAAAATATGTGAAAATACAATAGTATACCACAAAACAACATCCTTTTTGGGGTCAACAATGACGCCAAGATGATTCAGTCTTAACTTTTTAAATTGTTAATAGAACATATTGTAATATATAAGTTGCAATTTGGTTGAATTCTAGAGAACATCCCCACCCAAACTCAAATTCACCTTTTTCATTCCTCCTCTAAAACTAGTGCCAAACTTCCTGTCAAAGCCAGTATTTTCTCGAAGAGCTTTAAAGTTTAGCCGTTACTTATTTTCTACTACTACATTTTGGCAGCAACTATTTATTGGTTTGTTATTGCAAAAAGTGCAATTTAACAATAAACCAGTCTGAAGGTCATTTTATGTCTTGAGGATACATACCATATATTTCTTTAAAAATAATCATACTTTTGTAAGCAATACTTTACAGTAGACACCTCAAATCTACCATAGATGTAAAACTTAAAACGAGAAAAATTTAGTCTCTAAATCTTTATACACATATTTATATTCGAGTTTCTATATATATTATATATATACACAAGCACAAGAGTATATATAAAATATATATATAATCAGATTCAAAAGAGAACAAAAACTGGGCACTGTACATAAAATCTTTTTAAAACTCAAACAATAGAAAAACTTTAAACATTAAACAATTTTAATAAAAGTTTCTGTACAATGCTAAGCAGTTTTATTTACATATAGAAAATGTAATAGGAGTAGTGTTTGAAATTACAGAACTCCTTAAAATTTCAATGGCAGGTAATCTGGAAAAAATAACAGCATTCCATTCACAAATATTTTCAAGCAATAAATATGTATTTATAAATAGTGTAAATTTACATCAAGATTAGAAACAAAAATCACAAATCTGAAGTTTATTCCTTAGTCTATGTGCAACCCATTTATCTTTGTGACTTGGCTGTTAATTGTTTTAAATTTTATTTAGGAACAAAAAGTGTAACCGTCATGGTTTCAAAACAAGACAGAAAAACATAAAAGCAGTAAAAAAATTTATATCACCTAACTCTTCACATTAAAAAAAAAAAAAAAAAAAGTTGCCCAAAGAAAGACTTAAAATTTCTAACTACCTTACAAAGAAATGACCAGCTAAGCTAGTACTTTTCCAAGGGAAATTCTGAAGGGGAAAAATGGATGAAACCAACTCATCAGCCCAGAAACAGAGAAATACAAAAGAGGTGGTCTTCAAGTCAGTAGTCTGTATAATGTTGCCAGTTTTGTCAGATATATACAAAACATGGAATTATTTTTTTGAAGTACAGCTGGATGAGCTTTATTTGTTTTGAGTTCTGGAGTAGGAGGCAGTGCTCTCTCCTGTCCAGTTGGTTGACACTCCGCACTTGGAAGGTTGCATAGACACAGCTTTCAGCCAGCAGCCTTACGGGATAGCTACAAAAATCAGTGGTGCAGAACTGGGTCACTTCCTGAATATCAGAAAAGTTTTCATTTAATGTCCATGAAAAAATGTCAAGATGAGGAGGATGGCAATGGAGGAGCCTGAAAAAGAAAACATTAAATTACCTTTTCTACAAGGGTGTAAAACTCATTTGTTCAACCAAGACCTGCGCAAACGGTAACCATGAGAGTTTAAAGTCACACGCGCTACTGTTTTTACACTTTAGGCCTTTTTCAAATGGATACTGGCTTTTCTTTTCCAACTTACTCAAATACAACGCATATTTTATGACTGCTCTGCATCAGGATTTTCCCTATACTGCAGACCGGAGTATGCTGTAGGGATGTCTGTGTTAATACAATGTGAACTGCCAAAACAAGTCCCACTGTGGCAGCAAAGAGCTCCATGTGGGTTCAGTATGGATATATCTTTATATACTCTAAAACAGGGATTCTCAACCTGTTTACCAATGGCGGGGAGGGAAGGATTGTCCATTTGCGTCTCTCTAAATGCCTTGTGGGCTTCATTTTTTTCCCCCCTCTACCTTAGCAATAACATATAACCCTGAAATTACGGTATCTGTGGAAAGGGTCTCAGATTCTCCGACATGGGAACAAAGTTAGGGTTTTTTTGGTCTTTTTTTTTTTTTTGTAATCCTGGAAGACACCACCAGAGCACCCCAAGAGTGAAGTAAGCGAGGTGGCTTGTTCCTGCCTGCTTTCAGGAGACAAAGTCTATAAGATACCTAACTATTTCCCAATATTGCACTTTGTGGCATTACCACCAAAATGCTGAATCTTTGATGGCATTTCCTTCTCTTTTCCCGCTCATCAGTCCTGTCATGATGCGGAATCCCTTCAAGAAGTTGCCCACAGTCTTTAAAGATACTTTTAATCATACTATAGTACCCACCCATGAAACACTTCCACTAGCTGATCCCCATATTTGCTCCCAATACTTCACCCCCGACACAGAGCCTCTCCGTTAGGCCTATTGCACCTTTGCCATCTGAGAATATCTTCATCCTGTGACTTGCAACAAACCTCATCTCTTCTCCTAGATCTGAGAGATGTCACTTTTAGGCTATGACTCTTCTCAATCGAGACTGTATCCCCTTTAAAAGAAATTAATGTGCACACCAATTTCACAAGAGAACAATTATTAATGAATGCCCTTCAGGACTGCAGGTATAGGCTTTGGTGGGGGAAGGAGCTGCTCACAGGTTGAGAACCCTTGTTCTAGGGACAGCATCATCACTGCTACCTATATAACATTATAAACACAGACAACAAAATACCCCTCCCTCCCCCCCTCTTTTCCATACAGAAACAGTCTTGCCCATTTCAACTCAACTGGATGACGTATCTGAGAACAGGTGTTGATTTATATGCTTTTCTATAACAGATCATCACTTCGAAATTGCAGTATTTCACAAACTATAACGACAATGGGCTCCTAGAAGTATGAACTGAAGTTCAACCACCTCAGGCTCTGTAGGACCAATGAAGAGAATTAAATTCAGAGTACCTGGTCCCGCACTCTCACCAGCCTGAACCTTGAGGCCTTAGCTCAAAAGGTCACAACTTATCATGCAAGCATTACATGGAATAATTGTCTAAACACACATTTTCTGCAGCACCTGGAAACGAATCAAAAGGCACAGCCATTTCAGGGCTGTTGTATTTAATTCAACATGAAATTCTCATAACTCTTAAGTCCAATATTTGTCTCCTTTGACAGAAAGGCAAGGCTTATAAATAAATCCAGCATCGCTTTCATTGTGATTACAAACAAGCCATCTTTGCCTGAAACAATGAAACCTGGGTGAAATGTTAGGACAGTTGTGCTGACACAGTTCAAAGCAGGAGGCTGCCATATATAGCACAAAGCTATAATGGCAAAGAGGCTTTTTGCTTTAAATTGAAATGCAAAGGAGGCCCCAAGCCAAAAGACAGAACTGTTTGAGAGCATCCACTTGCTAAGCAGAAGGACAGTGCTGATTTGGGAGGGGATGGGCGGGGAAGGGGAAGGAAGGGGTCTGAGTGCATAGGATGCTCTGCTGCTATACTGACTTCATACCACAACCAATGTATTAGAGATGCTCTTGAACCTGGTGCTAGTTTCTCCAAGCTTCACTGTCCTGATTCTTCCCATCTCCATCTGATCCAGTTATGGTCTTCAGGTGATCTCTATTGGATTTTTAAAGCCACAACTTTATGAATTGTAACATCATACTTTTCCTGAAAACTCAGCGGTTATGTTCTGCAGTAAGTTACTCTACTATTTCACATAATTCTGACTCTTCAGCGCTTTGCTCTGTAAATATCACACACAACCCATACCTCCATTTGAATCAGAAAGTCCACGGTACTCATACAATGGAGTACCAAGACAGCCTACGACTGCTTTACAAATAATGTATTTATGCACCCACTTATTAATTTGACTTACTAATGTAAATTGATCATAGACTTGCATCAAGTCCTCCATTTTGTACTGTTCTAGCACCACAAAATTTTCCAGGTTCGTGCTTATCTTTCGTGCACAGTCTTGGCAATGTACGACATAGGTCTTTCGAGAATTGCTCTCACTAGTGACAAAAAGCAGATCAAAGACTTCCACCTATTAGATAGGAAACAGAAAGTCATCTGTTACAATTTCATTTTTAAAAAGTTGAACCACAAAAACTGTATTTTCTTTAAGATTTTCACCCTTACCCTGTGCATGCAAAGAGAAAAATTAGGTTTGTTCAGGGAATAACGTATACTCCTAAGGCTCAAGCAGAAAAGTGAAATATTCTAAACCCACTAATACTACACTCAGAATGTCTGCATGAACAGCACTATGGGAAAGCTTTTGATCAATATTGACAAAGCAGGATTCATACTCTGAACAGGGGTTGCTCAGTAACATGGGGATTTATAACAATTAGCCCTAATTTTCCTTTTTTAAATTTGTCTGCAAAAGAAGTTTGTGATTTATTTCCTTACTACTCAGTCACATGCTCATCCTGCCCAAGAGGCTCAGTGAGAAAATAACTAGAAACTGATTTTCAAGGGGTAGAAAAAATTTATTTTCTTTTAAGCTTCATGAAAACTGTTATCCAATACTTTAAAGGAACTATTAACAGAAAGTAGAATCAAAAATTTCAGCAAAAAGGTTATGTCCTGTGAAGAAAATGTACTTAAATTCTCCCTCTTTTGGGGCTCTTGTTGACTTCTGAAATGAAGACAGATACACCTTTAAAATGAAGCTCAGCAGATCAAATTATATGCAGGAAGGGATAACAACTTTTTATAATAACTGAGAACTGAAAATCGACCTAGCGTATAACAATGTCATGAAGTACGGTAGAAGAGACTGCAGCAAAATACAGCCTGTGTCTAGAAAAACAGCTTGATAAGCTCTTTGAAGACAGTATTGCATCACATATCTGTGCTTATAGCATATAGTAGATGCTGCAACTTAAAAGCAAAATTAGAACAGCAACAACAATGAAAGACAGGACAAAATTTAAATAAATATTATAGTAGTACACAGGACCAACACATATTTCTACTGACCTCACAAATGCTACAGTAATGAGCTGGCTCGTCCTTTGCTCGTCCATGCCAGACAATCTCTTTTCCTGCAGCAATTAGAGCTTCCCTCAGTGTCTGACACTGTTTGAGAGTTCTTAACAGGCAGTACCTGCAATCAAGATCAGTGGTATGTTCAGTTCAATATTCAACTTTATAGCAAGATATAGGCCTTAATTTCTTCCAAGACCCTGCACCTGGAGTTTCCTCCTCCTCCGGGATTTCAGAAACAGCTGGCTAATAAGAACCAGTATGGACCTCTGTGCTTTGCTCCATTTCAGTCCTGCCCCCCTTGCCCTGCAAACAGGGCATTTTCGACTAGACATCCTTAATTTTTGACTAGAACGCATGAAAGCTCTTTTAAGCACAGTAAAACAATGTGTTTTCAAAAGCAATTAATGTATTTTATTTTGAACTATCAATTTAGCAGCAAAAAGTTTGAACTGCCAAGTTCAAAATAACCGTTTACATTTTGTATAAATGACTACAGCCTATAAAAGAACTGTTTTAACTAACATTCTAAAAACCCTGTTACAAGTATTTTCTGCCAAGTAAAAGGGAAAAAAAAATAGACAGGTTGGTATTAGAAAAGGAAGCCCCTCCATAGTTAAAAAAATTAATTTTGAAAAAGGGATAAAAAAAATTTAACACTTATTTTATGAATGAAGAACTGGTCAAATGTCAAATTAAAATCAACAATTCCCAGCCATACTTCTGTAAAGGATAAAAAAAATAATTTTATATTCACAATTTTATATGGTTCTCTTCTGTGCTAAGAAGTCTAACTTGTTTTCTAGCATCGTACGAGCTACAGATGTTCTCTAAAAAAAAAAATTGGCAAAATAGGTCGCCGGATTTCTAAATTACAATGTTATTTACAATAATTTTTAGCTCTTAGCCATCCTATTTATTTGAGCCGCAGCCTCTGCAGCCTTTAATTTTCTCCTCCACAGGGTGGTTACGTTACATGCTCATTAGATGCAGAAGGAAGATTGAAAAAATGTAAGGGGAAGAATAAACATTGGACAGAAAACAAAGTGCTTACAAGTTCTATCAAAATGTTTTCAGCTTGATCCTTCTCCCATTTTAAAGCCTTAAAAATGTAATATATACGTTCTTTTTTTCTTTTTTTTGAAATGTTTCTTTCATGTGTTTCCAAGTAGTTAATAGAATCTTAGGCTTATTTTGAGATACTCTCCTCTTGATGTTATATGCTCAGACTGTTCATCTTCACTAAAAACAAGGCTATAGCTTCATTAATACCGTCACCGTAAAAAAATGCAAAACTGAAAGCATGTTTCTATGTTAAACATCATATTTTCAGATACTGAATTTCAAGAAAATTAAACAGCTCATTTAGCTGTAACTCCATCAACACTCTCAAAGTTTGATGCTAATGGGACTTACGTTGCTAAGGCCAACCATATGTAATAGATCATGTATTAATTCACTTGAGTGTTGGGCTAAAGTAAATGTGCGTCTGATAAGTTTAGTAACTTTGGTATAGCATTCTTTTCTGCAATACAGCCTGATTTCAAATAAACTTAAAAGCTACCATTTTTCTCTTCTCTTCTGCTGTTAGCCAGAAAAGTCTTTGGGTATGCCAAAGAGCAACTGGAAGCACATGTGCACACTTGCCACCATTGTGCT
Source organism: Larus michahellis (assembly GCF_964199755.1). Classification (NCBI taxonomy): domain Eukaryota; kingdom Metazoa; phylum Chordata; class Aves; order Charadriiformes; family Laridae; genus Larus; species Larus michahellis. The sequence goes on from NC_133896.1 coordinate 127,205,517, forward strand.
CCACTCCCGACTTCCAAAGAGTTTCAAAGTGTGATTTTCAAAGAGTTTTCTAGTGTTACAGTTGTGAAAAAAGAATTGCCCAAAATGTAACCCACACATAACACTACTGCAATGTTTGCCAAATTTGCAACCAAAGCCAAAAACAATAGCTAGAAGGTGAAATCTCCCTCCTTGGATAAAATTCAGATCCTAGTTATGGCACTTGAAAACATAAATGTTAACTATTTCATGCTGTCAAAGAATGGAGAAAGCATACAAACTACCACTTTCGAAACGCACCACAATTTCTTAAGTATGGGAAGCCTAAAGAAAGCCGAAAAGGTGTCTAGCAGAGTCACAACGTGTAAGTTAAATGATGTCAGCTTTTAGTATTTTAGGCCCCCTTTTATTCTTATACAGTGAGAATTCAGTAAAAAGAAAATCTGGACCATCTCTCTCTCAAATTCTTTACAGGTATGGCATAAAGAACCTGAGTAAATCATGTCCAGTCAAATTCAAATATTTAAGAGAGGAAAATTTTAAAATGGACATCATCCTGATTTATTCTAGAAGGGCACTGAGAAACCTGTTTGAATATTAAATATCCAGTAAAACTTTTCAAAGTGTGGAGACCATCTCAATGGCAATGCAAAACTGACCTCTTGGTCTTTCAGCAATGTATCTTCCCTACTGATACCAAAATGTATTTTATCTGGCTTCATGATTTTGTGCAGAATCATTTCTCCCACGTCAAGTTCTTTTATGTTTTTAAAACTATTTTTGTCAAAGAACTTAGTATTTCAGTTACTTTGGAATTAATTTTTTAAGCCCTTATTACTATGTTCTCACTACCTCTAAAATTCTTCTCTTGCTCAGATGCATTTGTAAAAGTCCTTCTAGCTTTCATCTAAGAGGTTTGCAGTTCATTTTTCTTTTCTTGAGGGTTGTGCTCCCTCAGTCAAGTTTTAAATCATTCTGTCTGCCTGTGTTCCTGCTCATGATTCTACTGTTAATATCAAATCTTTAAAAGACATCTCAGGAGAAAGGTTTAGTTTTGCTTTGCCTTTTATCTGGACAGCACCAAGTTGTACATTAACTAAAAATATAAAGAAGCTTCAGATTTCTTGCAAAATCAAAGTTTCCTTCTATTATTTTTTTTTTCCCATACTGCTATTCTATTTCTTTTCATCATTAATCTGGTTTCCAATATTTATATGTATGCTTAAATTTTAGTTTATTGCCTCTGTAGTGGTTACTCTCACATAAACCAACAAGAAATATTTGTATTTGTGTTTCAAATTGGAATTCCAAATTAATTTTTATCATTTTCCAAGAGCTATTCTTTTGTGCTATTCTGATACCTAAGAAGGCCCAGAGAGTAAGTTGAACTACCTAAACACTTCAGGTATCTTCAATGTACAATTTTAGATACAGGCCTGCATTTTGGCAAAAACGATGACAGCTGTGTCACCGAAACATTTTTTTTCCCCAATGACAAACGAAAAGTCAGCTATTCAAGATGAAATTCAACCAGCTGTATCAGAAATCACTATTTCTCAAGTGTTTTCTTATACACACGCATACACACACACAAATGTCTATATTTTGTACATCATAAAATCCAGGAGCAACGGACAACAGCTATTTGCCAGCTGGTGCTATTTTCCTGCAGACAAGCAGTCCATAAAAAAAAAAAAAAAATAATAACGCAACTACTTTCCTATCTTAAGGAGATCGTGAAGGTTTCTGCATTTCCAGTATGCTAACAAAGCCAAGGTCAGATACCAGACTGTTTGTTCTGGTGACACCCATTTCTAGTAACAGCTATACCATAACCTACAATGAAGAGGTAACTGCTACTGGATGTTACAAACCAGAGCTCATCATTGGATCTTCTTCCCCTCTGCACACACAGCACAGAACTTGGGGTTTGGCTGACAACTGACTTGGATGGAGGGCTTAATCCAAGTAAACTGGAAATAGTTTCAGTAGACTGGAAAAAACACAACGCATACAAGACCAATTGTATCTGCTCCTCAGCATCTTTGTTTATTTCTGAAGTACACCTAAAATTTAGGTCTCTCGCTAGAAAAAGCTCAGCTGCTGGCAGCCAGCAAGACAATAGAAAACCACCATTCTGTCTGCTGTGTTTCTTCCCAATGTTTTAAAAGATTCTCTTGGAGAAGGATGCTATGCTCAGTCATGTTTTTCTCCTTTTAAGCCTAAACCATGGCAAAAAAACCCCTTAACGTGTACAAATGCAAATACAGGTGCCAAAAAATCAAAATCCTATTTCCAAAAACATTACAGAACTGTTTCAAGCTTTAGAATAGATGCCTGCTGGGCTTTGGAAGATATATAAAGATAATTGTAAAGTAAGTTTGTGAGTTGTTTTTTTAAATGGCCTTTTTGGCTTCCTCTCTCCCACAACCTGCTTCTTTTTCTCATTTCTAACTATTCAGTTTCTCCTCTCCTTTTTATGACAGCTAGCATCCTGACTATGAGCACTAATAGCTTAATTGAAGGGGCAGGATTGTCAAGCCTTCAGTAAAGATTTTCTTCAACCTAGGTATTACTAGACTTTAAGAAAGTATTCACGCGTAAATGCTATTCCAAAACCTAGCTTTACAGTGACTAAAAATCTCCCTGTCTTCAAATTCCAATATTCTTGATCCTTACAAAGTTACCATTTCACCAATTCCACCATTCTGCAACAGATGTTCAAGTCTAAATTAAATTCCTACTGTGAAAAGGTGTCTCACTCACATGTCATCAATAAATCCTACTAGGGAGAAAAAAGAAATTATTTTTCTTTGCTCTTTTTCTGTAAGTTAACCCACCCATTTTTTAAAGGTCCATTTCAAGGCAAATTATAAAAGGACAATGCTTGTGGATCCAGTATGTTGACAAAACTAAGAAGTGCTCAAGCCGTAAGCTTCTTTGGTAGGCTTAAGGAAAACAGAAAGTGTTGCTGCCGGAGTATTTTCATGATGAGTAATGTGCTTTGGAATTCATTCCCCCCACTTCCTTTAGGACAAACCTACAATATATGCTGAAATGTCCATTCATTCCTTGACCTAGCTATAACGATGCTGCAACATGATTTGTATTTACTTGAAGTTGAACTTTTTAAAAAAAATAAATAAATTACTGAATGTGCTCCGAGCCCGGAATATTCTTGCATTTTGGAATATGTGTACGAGAAATGTCACTAAACTCACTTATCATTTTACAGATCAATTAATTCATTGTTCAGAAGGAAGAGCAAGAGAAGGTGGCTTTCAAATTCCTACTTTCCTTTATTTAAACACTTATACTGGATCTCCAAATGAAGTGTGTGAGCACTAACTAGAGGTTCTAGGAATGTAAAATTAAGTTTAACTTTGCTGTAAAAATGACTAAACATTCTAATATTTGGGTTGATGACCTAATTTTGTTATTTCTGATGGTATGTACTCTGAACAGCTTTTGTCATCTAAGTCAACTTCTGTAAACTGGTGTATTAAGTCTATGCAATGTTTAACAAAAAAGTAATTACATCATTCTAAAGCTATGCCACAATAACATCAAATTAATTGTATTTATAAATGGATTATTTGAAAAACAGATTGTAAAATAATTCTGGTTTGATTGTCGGGAATGGAAAAGTCTTACAAAGGATTACTTACAAACCAACTATTGGTTTATGCTGGAAGAGGAACTGGGTACAGTAAATGTTCAAATAAATAAAACTTACTTTATCATTTCAAAAAGCTTTGGATCTGAGACCTTGATATTTCGAGCCATATTCCATGAAAGATGAACCATGGGTACTATGGACTTTACGCTCTGCAGTTTATTCCACTCGTACCGTTCCACCGCCAATTTATATTGACAAGCTACACAAAAACAAAATTACAGAAGCAATTAGTGAAGTTAAGAAACAGTTATCAACTACACCCAAAATCATTTGCTTATAACCAAAATTAATACCTTTTCAGGCTAGATTAAACTTCATTTGCAATGATCCATTAATCCCAACTACACTTGAATTCTATAAAATTTCTTTTAAAAAGTGTATTTATGATGCTAAAAGAATGCACAGTACCACAACAGCAACAACTGTCTGAAAATAACTGGCTGACAAATGTTCAATTCTACGGTGAACAGAGAGCACTATTTCAAAAAGGGTTACTTAAAAAAATCTTCAAATATTTCAGATTATAAAAAAAGTCTATATTTTAAATGTCTACATCTCACTCTATTCCTCTTTGTCATATTTTTACAATGCTATGGTATATAATTTGTCTTGAAAAGGAAGACTGCACCTCGAGAGATTTGTTGCAATGAGTCAGACTTTTTCATTAAGCAGCCTACTCACCCTGCCCTTTTTAAAAAAAAAAAAAGTTTTACAAAATTTACTGTGACTAAACACGTGAGCTCTGTATCAGTCAGTCATGCAATCGTGGAGATATACTATTTATTGCACCATAATGAAATAAAGACACACCTTAAACTATTTAAGAAAAGGGGAGTTTTTTGGAAGTACATTCTCTTCAAATGCTTGACAGAATCTCATTTTAGCAGTGAGATTTCCATTCATTCTCACATCTAAAAACCTTCCAAGACCACAGTTCAAAACTAAAGACTTTTAGAGCAGAAGGTCTGGAAAAAATATTCACTTTATGAACAAAATTTTACAACTGTTTGCATTTCCCGATGCTTTCACTGAAAAGCGATTAGGTATCTGTCGCCCTGAGAAAGTTAGATTGGACAAGTCCTTAAGTCATATGCAAGCTATAGAGCAGTCTGCTGGGTAGAAAAAAGGTTGGGGAAAAAAGTTAAGAAATGGCCTGCCTACAAGACAGAGTGTATGAATTAATCTAAATAGTTTATTCTGCTATTGTTTGCTACACAATCGTAATTTTTACAAGTCCATTAAATGAACAAGTGCAAAGACTGCATTTTTGCTGCTTTCTCTTCCTCTTACCAATGGAATTACTTAAAGCTTCAACACAATGTTTTAAAATACAGTAATTTTTTTTTTTTAATCTAGTAAAGCATGGTAAATTAGTAAGAAATGGCAGTTTCTGTTGCAAATGTAGTACAACGTTACCTAATTACGTAATTCAGCACAGGCAGTACTCAACCATACCTGTAAGAGGGCCAACATTCCACGCAATGTTGTTGCACCAACCAATAGCCTGAACCCAATGAACAGTGCCAGCGTTTATCCACACCAAATCCCCTGGTCTTTGAATAAACCTATAAACTGGGACATTGGCTTCATACAAATCTTCCAAGTTTGGCCACCAAGATCCCATTAGGAAATTCATGTTATTCCTGAAACAATAGGAAAAATAAAGTCTTCAGCATTTATCTGTTATTAGTGGTTGATACTTCAATTAAATTACCTGTGAAAACTGATCACTGTGATAAATGCTTTCTGCATCTAATCAGTGACCCAGGAGGACTACTCTGTAAAATTCCTGATCCTAATTCCACAGGTCACAGGCTGCAATACATTAAAACACTTGACCATCTGGCTGCCCATGTGAAGCCAGTTTATGGCTTCCAGTTATGTTCTATTTACCTTCAAATTTCCCAGTATTTTATTAATGCTGTGGCATTTTATTAATGCTTGGTCAGATCTAGTGTGAGACTGGTGCTGAATGCTGCTTTTTTAACCAGGAACTGATTTTATACACAGACCACACCAGCTCTTAAGAACGCTTTCTGTTTTGAACAATGCCAACCATGTACTCGTACTGGCAGCTTATGCACGTGAAGCTTGTCCAGCAAGCAACCTGTTGGCACCATCTCAACCGTGATCCACAGGTCTATGCTATATTCAGCCACGACATGTCGACCCTCCTGAGAAGCATGAAAAAACACGTCCATATGGATTTCCTAAGCACGAACTCTTCCACTATGGTTATGCAAAATACACACTTCTTTCCCATCCTTATCCTGATTTTATACTGTTTTTATACTGCACCATGACACATCATTCGCAATTCACTGTTTTCAAGGACAATTCAGTGCCTCCATCAGGCACTCTAGACATTTTATGAGGTTATCAAGATCTTAGTTTCTCTGTCACCCTCAGGAGGACAGTGTCATGGGGGTAAAAGGCATGTTGTCATCAGAGACACTGCAATTGCATGAGTACAATTACAATTTTGAGATGGCTAATCTTTGTAAAGGTGGATGAAATATGAACAGTGGTCAGTAGACAGCCAGAAAATACAGAGTACAGAGATGAATCTGAAGAGCTCTGGAAAAGTTCTGAAGAAAAGTCAAGAGTTTAGTCCAGTTTTAACTGGGAAAGCTAAGAAGAAAAATCTCTTCCTTAAGATCCGTTTCAGAGGCTACCGCCTGAATGCTAACATGATTAGGGGAGACAATTGCTCCTCCTTTTTTTTGGGGGGGGGGGGGGGGGGGGGGGGGGGTGGGGAGACGGGGGGTTGTGGGTGTGTGTGTAGTGAGGTGTGGTGGTGCATGGGTGTGTTCTGTTTGTTTTTAAAGCATCCACTCAACACAAGGCACAACACAGAAACCCCAGTCTTAAAGCTGGCCAAGTATTTCCCCAATGGTCAGAGCACCTCAACTCTTCCAGCAAGCTACAAACATTTAAGTGTATGCAAAGCATGCCATGACACCTCCTGGGGTCCGAGCTCTCCCTCTAGATGCAGCAAGAAACCATGCCAAAATACCAATGACTCTGTACTTGCTTGTGTACAACATGTACATTAATCATAATAAAGATTAATAGCATACATCACCAGGAAAATACTTTAGTCCATCACTCCTAAAAAAAACCAAACCCAACACCAACAAACCAAAACAAAACCCCAACGCCCTCACCCCCAACTTTGTTCCAGCAGTCCACTGCAATAGCTCTAGAAAGTCATGACACCATTATAAAAGCATCACCATTTGGTAACAGTAGAGGCAGCTTTAACATGCATGATAGAGTGCCTAGATTAACAGCAAGGACTAAGATGGATTTTCTGATGTGGAAATGTTATGCTACAAAAACTGGATTGATGCCACACAATACACATTGCTAGCAGACAGTCTATGCTTATACTAAACTTCTTATTCCATCTTAATGTAGTATAAATTGGAATCTTGAACCTAGGCGAGCATTAGCTACTACCAATCTCTCACTTGTATATACTTCATTCCTGTGTTCGAAAAAAAAAAAACAAATAATGGACCCAAATGTTAATTTTTGAAAGCAAGACAATCCAAGTTTCTATACATTGTACAAATACCATATTTTGTATAAATTCTAGATTTTGCATTTTGACTTATTTTAAAAGACTTTTCTGACTGCATGGAAAACTGGAAAAATAATGTCCTCTTACAGCACCCTCGGTAATTTCCCCCCTTAGGTCTGAGAAAGGCACAGAGAACTTGATAAAAATAGAGAAAAACAGCACGCCCAGCTTACTTTTCACAGAAGTCGTTCATGACACCCCAATAGCTTTCAGGGACAACAAACCATTCACAGTCACCTGGACCAATATTTATATTTACGGAACAAAAGTTGTTATTTTCTTGATGACCTGAAATTTAAGAGAAAAAATAAACACACTTCATGTAAGGCTGACCTATCAAAATAATGCTATGAAAACGCAAAGTTACAAGTACTAAAAAACCCTACATCATAGTTTAAGTATTCGTACATATTTTTATATGACACTTATACACACTACTTAGGTGCTTCACAGTGTTAAGAAATGCACTTGAGCTCCCAGTGACAAGAGAATTCCGCTTTTGTTAGTTTGTGGAAAATAAAAAGCTGGAACTACCAATCTTGCAAATCTGACCAGTACTTCAGCAGTTCCCTTTTTGTAGAAACGAATGCTTCAGGATGCTAAAGCTTAGATTTTGTGTTTTATGCTAGCTCTTGACAGTCCCAGTCAGGAGCAAGACTTCACGACTTCAGGCACTGAGTAAGACAAGTAGTAAGAAAATCTGTCACAAAGAGCTTTCAAAAATCAATGTAGAAATGCCAGTATTTTATCTTCTTTTGACAGCTGGAAAACTGAGCCATAATCCCTAATGGAATTATCTAAAGTTGTACTTCAGAAAAAACAGACCCTGAAATTTAGTCCAGATCCCTCAAGTCTCAGTCCAGTGCTCTAACACAGCACTATTCATTATGGAGGGTTGAGTCCTATCCCAAGACAATAAAGAATCTAAAAAGTGAAAGTACACTGATTTCTATGATTGCACAAGACCTACTTTGGAAGCCTATAAAAACTTTCAGGGCATGCAAAATACACATACTGTCCAAGTATATAAATCCGTTGCCTTTTTTCCTTTAAAGAATCCAGTATTTAATGCACGAGGTTAGTATGGTAATTACCTAGCACTGCAGAAATCCGGAAATTTCCACTATAAAGTAATTTAGTACTCCGTACATGCAGAGTTCAGTTAAACAAGAAATTAAAAAAATACTGAATATATACAATTTTATCACGCTTAGGCATGCTGTAAGATATGGAAAATCTGCAGTGCAGTTACATCAATACCACAGCAGCAGACCCTGATTTTTTTCATGCAAAGAGATTATACTCACCTGGTGTTCTGCTTCCTGGAACCTTCATGTACAACTGCACTGTGTTCATGCCCAGGATGGTATGACCAACATGGCTTAGAAGATTTCCTGCTGATACCACACGTACAAAAGCAGGAAGTTTTGTCAGTTCATGGAGTTGCAACTTCCACCTGCAGCAAAATAGCAAATCGACAAACTGTGAATCCCTAAGACTCTTAGAAAAGTTTGAGAAATATAAACATTTTCAGAAAATTGTTAGCACAGGAGATAAAAGAGCAGACAGCCTACTTCTACATAACTTCACTTTTCTTAAGATGGAAGCCAAGATAATGCAATACCTTTACTTGACAGTTACAGAAATTTAAATGACAATTTCATTTAAGGGTGAGCTAAAAGCCAGGGTGACTGGACTCACTCTTGCAGTTAGCCAGTCTGCTGCTATACTGCCAGAAAATTCTGCTTGCACCTTGGTGTACATCTTTTCCAAGTGAAATAAGAGCTGTGCTCTCCTCCCTCTCTAGGCCAGTCAAGAAACTGTTAACCATGCTTTCAAGAGCCAAACGATATTGTGCTACAACATATGTCAAGAAGAGTGTCTAAACACACCCTAGCCTGTGCATACAATTGCTGTCACCAAGAATGAAGTTAACTACATGCTTGTGCTTCGGAACTGAATACTTGCATTAAGAAAAACACAGATCTTCAAACACAAAAATATCAGCACTTAAGTTTGGAGCTCTAATGTCACCCAGGTATCTGTGTTACTCTTAATTTTAAAATATTTCCAAATATAAACACAAACCTGACAGGCTAGTTGAGCGGAAAGATAGTTTTTAGCAAAAGCTGCGACTGCAGATCAGAAGATCATGCATCTGCCTGGGATCCTACAAGAACTATTTAAAGTATCAAAATCCAATTTCCTATGAGCCCCAGGTTAGTTATGCTTAGGTTCATTTAAAGTCTCTCTCCCAGTGATTTGCTCTGGGTGCTAGTTTATTAGCAACAATTTTGTATCTACAGATGTAATTTTCTTTAGAAAAAAATAGCATCAGTATGAAAAATTTAAAACAATCTCTAATCACACGCATATATACACGCATTGATCTTTCACTGACTATACCACAGAAGACCTCAGCATCTTAAGCAGGCTTTACTCTCCAGTTTCAAACACCACAACCTTTTCTTCCGCTCTAATCATTGAAATAGATCAGAATTTTTGTGCCGCAGCTGGTGGGACTGACAGCCTAAACATGCTGGATCTTTTATGTAAATATATACGAGCTAGAGATGTAATCAAACAAAAAATTATTACTGGACACAAAAAAGTTTGCTTTCAGAGTATTTCTAATACTTTCTGATGTTTTTCTGAGCTACCTTCATCTACTCACAGAAGATATGTAATCTAAACAATATACAATTTATTATTATTACACAATTTTTTTTTTTTTTTTTTTGTGTTTCTGGCAGAGGTATTGTGGCTTATCCACAGGTAAGCACTGATCTGTCTTTACCACATATTTCAAACCCTGCTCCTGGACAGAGAAGCAAGAGCTATGGAAAAGTGGAAACAGAAAGGATGACAGCAGGAACAAAAGGAAACAAAAAACCAAGTAACAAAAATCCAGAGAAATAAAAAAGAAAAATCCTTTAATCTTTCAATTTCTGTGCAAAGACTGAAAACTTGGTATTGTCAGAAGTAATTAAAGCTGTAAGCAAACAATTTAAATCCTCAGAACGAAACAAAGTGAATGTATTAGAAGGAGGACAACCAAGAAGTCTCTGATGGATGCTTAAGTTCATTTCTGGAAAAATAAAAGATCCTAGAAATAGAAGCTTGAAAAGAGATTTTAGGGTGAGACGGACTCTTAACAACAGTTAAAAGACTAAAGGTAACAACTTAGTTGTGGAAATGGGGTTTGCAACTGGAATTGGGTTTATCAACAGACTGACTGATGTCTGAGAAGACTGCGTTAGTTTTCCAGGGGTATCATACTGTAGAATACCACTGTGAGCTGGAGAAACTGTAATCAACTTACTTTTTGTCATCTGACAGGTCAATGTTGGTCCCAAACTTGATTGTTTTAAAAGGTCCTCTTCTCCTCCTCCCAGAGCTGCAAATATAAAAAATACAATAGGTGAATGTGGAAATAGGAATGATGTGTAAAACCACATAAAACCAACTACCGAATTATCACAGTTATACCACACTTACTTATCAGAAGATGTGGATTCATTGTCTGAGTGGTCCTTGTGGTGACTCTTCTTCTCATTTTCCTCCTATAAAATGCAATTGTGGAAACGTTTTTATATATACATAAATAAACACAGAAGTAATAATCTATATCAAATTATAGGTATAAAATGGTAACAGGTTCACAGACATAAGTACATTTATTTCAAGATGCTGGTATAATCTTTAAAGTATCTATATCTAAGATTTTATGTGAATGTTACTGTTATGAAATTTTTTTTAAAAATAAATAAACTTTAGTCCAAAGCCACTGCAAAAAAATTCTTTATGACTACAAATTCAGTGAAGCTCAGGCCAGGACAATAGAAAATGTCTACACTCTAAACATTTCTGCTAGCCTACATTATGGTTGCAAATGAGCATGTCGGTTTGCTTCATTATGCAGGTGAACTGGAATCCAGTCTTAAGGAATACTGTTAACGTTTTTAGACTAGAATATTTACCTTCCTTCGAAGTCAGGCAGGTCTCTTGATATGAAAATAGGATGACTAGTATTTATAAAATTAATTTTATAAAATCCATTATATAAAATCTTTTGAATTTTTCATAGCCATATGCTATTTTAGCACTGCAGTAGCTAGGACCATGACTAGTGGAAAAAATCTAAAAAATATTAAATGATGTAATTTGATCTTTTTAGCAAAGTGGCCTCAAAAGTCTATTCTAAAGACTTCTTTTTTGGCAAGTGTACGGATGTAGAAGGAAAAAGAATATGACAAAAAGGAGGAAAGAACTGCCTGGAGGCTACCCAAAGATCTCTGGCTTTGAATGGGATTGCTGTTAAATCTCAAAGTGCCCTATGTACCTGAGAAAGTCTTATTCATCCTTTGAACGAAGGACAAAGAGAAACAAAAAGGAATCTAGTGATGATGGATTTATCAAATACTGCAAGACATGTTAGAAAAGCAATGTAATAGTTGTCAGAGGCATAAAAAAAAAGATCACGTAGGGCAAACCAAGAGGATTGCATCTGTAGAAACAGACAATAAAGCTTTCATTTGAACACTGTGAAAAGTCACCTAAGGACAGGTCAAAGCAGTGTTAGGTAAAGAACACATGTACACTTAAAACAATGTCTTTTTGATTTCCAAGGGGAAAATTAAAATCATCATTCTGAAAATTGTTTTATATATTACATTTTTACCACCAATTTGTAACAGAGAAAAAAATAATCAGAAAATCCCACAGTTCACTTCTTGGTGCAGAACCAAAGCTGAGGCTTTCCTGCTGACAAGCTGGTATGTGATCAGTTATGCACATTATTGAACGTGTACTTCACTAGAACATTGTGTGTGTAATGTTCTCTAGCTCCTCTGGAATGATGTACAAGAATACAATGCTGGTGCATTGTTCAAGGGGCACCAGTAAACTTCAGTTGATATCCTACTGAAATTTATTACCACTGCAGAGGAAAAAAAATTAAAATAAAATAAAAAATCACATCTATGTGGCAAGTTCTTGATGACTTCAGTGCTCCCCACTTCCCAATGGCATTCCTGTTTCTTTTCCTCAACCTGTATCACTCTCGCTCAAAACATTTTGGCTACTTTCCCTTCTCTATTCTTCAACTACTGATTCATTTTTTCATTTCTAACCCTTTCCTCTCATGTGCAAAATTTAAATTTAGAATTTCTCTTTCCTTTCTTACTGAAACCATTGCTGTTTCTATGTAATGGCAGTGAAAACTGTAATAGTCAACACCTCATGTTGATGTTTGCCCTATTTTCTAATTAACAAATGGTCAAGAATGTATTTTTGTCTTTGTTCCACCTTAGCCTAATCTTTTTATAACAGCAGGTAACATAAGCCTCGGAGGAGTGCCCATAGCCACTTCCAAGGATATGGTCACTACTTCAGCAAAAATATTGAAAAGTAATACAAATAAAATAACATTTCAAACATTTCACTCTGTCACATATGTTTAACAACTTCTAAACTAAATGGCAACTGTTATGTTCATAGCCCAACAATAACAAATATGGAAAGCATCAGCCACTTTTCTGGAAAAAAAAAGTTATTTCAATATTTTAAACCTTTGTGCTGAAAGACAAGTACAAGTGTTAACTTCTAATAAACCACATCCAAATTAACTCAGGATACTATGAAGAACAAAGAAATCTGATTTCAAAGAGTATGTGAAACTAGAAGCAATACAAGTTAAAAAAACCCAGCATCTTAAACTATAAATATTTTTATATGAATTTTGACATTATTATATGAAAGCTTGAGCTAACAAGCTCTGAAAGGATGTAATAGCTAGTTTTACGTTAACAAAATTAAGTTTTTCATTAAGCATTTGTGAGGAACACCCTATATAGTATTTGACCCTCTATTGAAAACATATTCTGTAAATCTACCTGCACTCTTCATGCTAATGGAAACGTCTCCTTTTCCTTAACAGCTTCCATTTGTTTCTAATAGCTGTTACTAATTGGTTCCAGAGTTAGTATACAGTTTGTAAATTGTATCTTAAATAATAACAACAGGCTTACCCTTAAAGACTCCTGGAATGAGGAGGCTTGGTACTGTGCATACTTAGCAATTGTTGTATGAGATCTACTGCTTTCGCAACGCCAGATTTTCTTTGTTCCAGTGGGGTCCCAGTTTTCATCTGCTGGCTGCAGTAGTTGTGTCCTCACTTCTACTATGTGTTCATTATTTGCTTCTACCAATGTCTTAGTAGAGAAGAGTCCTAGATCTAATAAATAGGAATAAAATTCATAAATGACATTTAAAAAATAATAAAAATTTTCAAGAAAAGACGACATTAATACTAAAGTCATCTCAAGGTTTAAACTAAAGCTTTTTTGCCCCCTTAGCCTTCATAACACAGCACACCTGTAGGTTAAAAATTAACACTCATGATTAACACTCAGGAGGCTTTTCTGCACACAACAGTAGAAGCTTAGAAAAAACTTGGCAGCTACCATACGGACTGTATTCCAAGAAGCATTCCAAGAAGCATTTTACATGACTTGTGTAAACAAATCTGCACACAATAAAGTATTTTTTCAGACTATTGTTTTATGAATGCACTTCCATCACATAAAGCATATCCTACTGCCAATTCCTATCTACAGAGTTCAAAATACCGTACACGGTCAGATTATAGATCATTAAATCTAAGCACTAAGACACATAGCCATAGTTTTCACAGGAAAAAAGTCTATCTGTAAGCTTCCATATCCACAGCTCAGCTCCTCTCTGTGCTCAAATCTGCTGGATTTTTTGGGGTTTTTTTGAGATGACAGATCAGAAACAGTAGCAAACTGAGAAATTACACATTACCCTAATTACTTGGAATACACAATATTTCCAACAATAAAATATCCACTTTTAAGAACTGAGAGGCTTCTTTTTAAAAAACACATACTTTTTTTTCCAAAGTAAAAAAACAACATAGAAAGTAAACCCACCTAATTTAAGCGCTCCAGCAAGGCCACGTATTACAGTAACAGGGTTGTTTGGATTTGTACAAAATTGATGTAAAGGTGGAAAGAAAGCATCTCTTTTATTTTCCAACTGTAAAATTATAACAGAATATTAAATGTCAGATGAACTTAAGACTTATTATTTGTAAAATAAAGAAGAAATTTAAAAGAAGAGAAACATCAGAAAGAAGACAGGAATGTTCTCCATTTGGGAATGAATAGCTACATCATACAACCCTCTCCATGTTAAAACCTAGGTTCACTCCTGAAATCAATTTGTTACTGTAATTTATTTCTTGGCATTAATTATTCCCAGGTTGTTTCAGCTTTTGCAACTCGGGTTTCCTGCAGTTTATTTCTTTATCTGACAGTAGCCTTGTACATTCTCTAAATCTACAGAATTCTCTGAAGAGCAAGATAATATACTAACTTTCTTTACAGAAGTCAAAAAGCTAATTCTATAGATAATGTATACAAGAAACAGTATAATTAAAAAGACTACTCTCACAGTATATCTCATGTTAACCAGAAAGGTTGATTGGATTTTCTTATGCTTTTGTGCACCTATGACCTCAATTTTATGCTATAGTCTCCCCCATCTTTTTTTTCCCCTTTTTCTTTTTTTATTGTTTTGAGTCTTTTAAAAAGCTGAAGACATCTCTTTCAATAAACAAAACACAATACAGAGTTCCCAAATATTGGGACCCACGCTGGCACACCTACACAGTATGTTGCAACATGGTGACTTACTAGCTTTGTACAGACTCAACAAAGCTGTGACAGACTTTTAACAAGGTAGATTAATTCAGATCCAACACTTGGAAGCTCCATTGCTCCCAACTTAACCTAACTCTTGGGCAGACTGCTTGTATAGTATCACACCAAAGTGCCAACTGCTTCTGGTCCCCAAGTTGCCCTAATCAAAGCTGACTTGAGGTTTTCACACCAGCTGTATGGACATACTAGAATTTATTCTTCAGTTATCCAGGAAATTGACATCCTGTAATTTATTCTTCTATCACTAAGGAAGTTAGCTCAAACTCTTCTAAAGTTATTATGAAACTTTATTTTCAGAACAGAAGTTTTAACGGTTGCACAAGAAAATACTACGCAACTAAAGTCTGCCTTTTCCTAATGACATTTTGTTCTTAACATCACCTCAACTTTAAATTATTTTTTCTTTAATGTATTTTGAAGCATACTGTTAGGAGAGTTTAGTTAAATTACTTGCTCTTTTATTCCTAAACTGTCACTTGCAAATAATGTACGCACATATTTGAAATACTGTACATTATATCTAATGAACTGTTTTGCCTATTCTGCCAATATTTTGAGTATTAAAAAAATCAACAAAACAGTTCTGAAGCTGTTTTTCCTCTTGTTTCCTGAAGTTCTTAATTTACAAATATTTTAAGAATCAAACTAAGTCTCAAAATTTTCTTTAAGGTTAGCATTTTTCCCGCTTATACACTAGTTGGGAGAGCACTGTAATTAGAATTCAGCTGTGAATAGGGCATCTTTAAAATAATTACATTATGTAATTCAGATATACAAACAAATACAAGGGGCAGTCTGCAGTATACTTCTGCCATTAGATTTACTTACATAAATACTAGGTGTAGGTGGATTCAGCTTGTCCTTTGGCAAGGGAGGGTACGGTGGAGGCGGTGGTCGTGGAGGTGGGCATTTATCCAATAGAATACTACTGTTAGATAAGCCATTTTTACCCAGATTCCTGAAAGGAAAGAAGAGCTGCCTCTGTCAATACTTGACTAAGATGATACGTATATACTAGTGTCATCTCTTCTGGAAAACAATGATGTATAAGGAGAAACCGTAACTCAAGATACAAATAAAGCTCATATATTTCAATCAAGGATTCTCAGTGTATAATTTGATAATATTCAAAATAATTCCCATTTTGCCTGCCAAATCTGCAACATCACTGCTATTAGGTGAAAACACAGTCATTTTAAATAAAAGCAAGTACGACTCACTTGACAAAATTTAACAGAGAAAGCAGGTTTCAACTAGAAATAGAGAAGAACCTTGTTAGGTTGGCATTGGCTGGTTGATGATCAATTCACAGCAGCTGAAATAACACAGTCTGGTAATGCTGTGCATGTGCATAGCACTGTGGCAGAGCACAAAGTCAGAAAGTGACAATGCCTCAGCCAAAAAAATGCTGACTCACAGAAACCACACAGAACTACACTAACGACGCTAAATTGAACAATCACCTATCCCTCTCCGATTTACACATTGTGAAGCCAGAAGGAGCCACTGCTGCATAATCCATTTGTTTGAGCAACAGAGAAAAGGACCTACCCTGAGCGAGTTGCTGTGTCAACACCCGAAGGTGTACTTGAATGAGAACCTGGCTTGTTGTATTTGCCGCCTTTCTCTGGAGATTTCCAGATGTGGATAATCCACTGTACGTGTGTGAACAACTGGAAAAACTTGCATTCTGAGCTTAGTCTATATTCAATTTCAAGTCACTATCACCGGGAAAGTATTTATTAATTTACTTAAGTAATACTAGCAACTTAAAATTTATTAATCCGTCAAGTTTTTGTTTGTTAAAACTGACCCAACTACTTCAAAATTCTCCACACTAAGCACTATTCAAATCCTTCTAAAACCTCTCTTGATTCACTAGCTCTTGTTACCACCTCTCAACAGCCCACAAAATGGGATATTTCTAATGCATAATTTAGTCATATATCTTCATAGAACTCATACGTTAAAAGATTTGTTCTAGTAACAACAGTCTTCATCAGAAAACACATCTGACATATTAGATGAAACTCCTAGCAATAGAGTTTGTCTCTAAAACACAGAAACTGTGACACTTGCACTGAGAAGCATCATAGAGCTGGAAGTTGGCATGTGAGAGCACTGCTTCAAATCAAGCTACCACAAACCACAAGCAAGATGAACTTGGGGCTTGAGATGACATCAGACTGACTGTTATGAAAAACACTAAAGAAAAAAAGCAAACACCTCCCCTACCCCAGGCTGCAGCAAAGAAGAGCATCCTGAGAAACTGGTGCTCATCACAACAAACAAGTCAGTCGTTCAGTTCAGAACATAAATCAGCTTTCTAACTTATACATTGCTCCCCTCTGACAGAAGATCAGAGCAATACAGACGGAGACACATTTAACAACTGTCTCCAAAGCACGCCTGTCAAAATACCAAACGCAGCTTATTGCTTGTGCTTAGGTGAATCTAATGCCATAATAGATTGCAACTTCAAAGAAACTGAAAGAGCAATGTGGAAGCTTTGATTAGGCATCATCCAACTTGGCAAAAACTTCACTGACCAATGCTTCATGTCTGATGTAGTTCTTGCAAAGACCCTAACTGCCCCCAGACAAAAAAATACGGCAATATAAAAATCACCATCACCGAAAGAAATTTATCAACCATGGTTGCATGAATCAGATTCAGTCCACCTATAAAAAGTGAAACTATCACCTGAATAGCAGGTATTAGAATAAGCTATAATTTTTGCATTACTGAACTGAAAAATAAAACCAAGAAAAGCAAATGCATACTATTAAAAATCAAAGATAACCATGACAAAATTCAGTTTGAAGTGATAAACAGTTCTCAGGCAATTTCTGAGGCAAGAAAGACGAGAAAGACTGAACCTGAAGAAAAAAAGGATATTGCTCAGAACTAGCGTAACTTAAGCTACTGTAGTCACAACAAGATAACACAGCAAAAGCTCAGCAAAGCCAGGGTTCGTGGGGTCTTCAGGGAAGGGGGACAATAGAGAAAGTAGAACCTCCTGTACTCTTAGAATTACAGGTCTGAAAAGGCAAAGGAGATACAGAATAAAGCAGACACTACAGAGGAAAAGATCAGATGAACAGTGATTATCTCATAAACCCAGCACTTGAAGCTGATCCCACCAAATGTATGCCACAGTTTCCTATTAAGTTACTAAAACCCTGTGTGGAAATCTCAGGAGAGGAAAAAGGGCCAAAGAAAAGCAAAGCTGAGACAGGAAAATGGTGGCTAATTCAAGTGGCACAGGAAACAGACGGGCAGAGTATTTAAAGTTTTCTTTAACAGACCAGTTTCACTCTATCATTTTTCTTCTGTCCACGAATCAGAAGAATTTATTATTAATAACAGTACAAGAGAGCTACTAAAGAATAACACTAGAATTGATAGTGTGCAAAACAGAGCAACAGAAATTATAAAAATCACCACAGAAGTACTAAAAAGATTTGCTACCAGCACCTGAAATGAAGCAGTGTGAGAATCCACTGCTGGCCTCTCCACCTCTGGAAAGAGACAACGGTGGCCAGTACAAGGAAAGCGAAAGACCATTTTGACCACAACAACCATAAGGAAAATCTCACATGCATCTGTTTCAAGAGTGTATTTTTGGTGAGCGTATTTCACACTGGCTGAAAGAGGCAATAGAGGCAATGCGCAAGAAAAAACAAGACTCATTTAGGCCCTGAAAAGAAACTGGATGCCCAAACAGTCACCTAAAATGCCATGATGGAGGAATGAAGAAAAGGACAGGCTTCGTTCATTTAAATTGACTTTCCAGAGAGAATTAGTTTTTTCATAGACTGTGCAGTCGGGAGAACATCTTTCATTCCCGCAGAGCAGGAAGAGAAGGCAGGAGCAGCTGTCAGGCTCAGAAAGGTAAGGACAGAGGTGCACATTGATGTGCAGCGTTGTCCTGAGTCAAAGCTGCAGCTCTTGGTCCACTGGAATTTACTTGATGGGTAAAAGCAACAACAACTAATGCAACTGCTTTACCCTGAGGACCAAACTCAAACTGGCATGCTTATGAGTGACACCGACCTCTACGGTTAACACAGGTGCCTGAATCTCATGTACTTAAGGGATCTCTTAAGGACATCATCAGATTCATACATTTCACTGCTTTCTACGATACATTAACACATCTTCTGAAAACAGCTTACAGCCTTCAGTCTTAGAGAACAACTTCCCCTCTGGCTGTACCAAAACACACAGTTAACCATAAGCAGAGGTGTGACCCAGTTTGTGTCGCAACAGTCACTCTCCTCTTCATTATACAGCGCTCACTGCCCAGTCTCTGCTTTTAGCAAGTATTAACACAACAGTTTAATATTATCTAGGGATTTCTTGACAAATGGAGACTGAGGGCTCCGCCTGAGATGATGCCTTCATCCACCTACCAGACTTCTTCCCTAGAGTTTACTCTTTTCACTGCATGGACAACAAGTAGCTTGTAACGCAGCTGGCGTGTCCCTGCCCCGTGGAAAGATGGACTTCAGCTGCTCTAGCCTTAGAGACTTGCCTGCCAGAGCCCTACGTCACTATCAAAAACCAAATAAAACAGGACCAAAATCTGATCCAAGGCAAAAATCACTGAAACATTTACAGTTACACGAAACATATCAGGTAGTTGCTATACACTTCACAGGCACTGTATTGACATTGCATCATCCTAGTTGATTAAAAAAAGTTATCATGCAAGCTTAAAGCCAACTGTGTTATGCAACTGTATTAATTTTAACTCTATTTTATTACACAAACTCTCAACTACGTCAATAATATTAAAGTTAACATGATAAAACTTATTTTCCAAAAACCAGATATCATTATCATTCATTACTATCCTTTACATTTATTAAATTTATCACCTCGATAATTTTATTATTTTACTTGAGCCTCATGTCAGACTGAGAGGATTATGTTTACTTCTCAGAAAGCAGTTCCATAGTGGTTTTCAAATCCTCCTCTGGAACTTCTTCTGTTTTCCAAGAATTATAAAAAAAATAAAATCCGCATGAGTGATAAACAACAATTCTCTGGCCTGAGCTCATGGATGTACGTTATACAGGCCTCTGACTTAAAAATACCAAATTTAACTACTGTTTAGCCTTCTCCTTGATTACTATGAAAACAGAGAGTGTGTTATCGTGCATCCCGTGATGTGAACATCGTATCTGCCTTTTTCCCAAGCACAGAACAAAAATATTTACTGAACTCTCTTGCCTCTACTGACTATTCTAATAGCTCTGTGTAGTGGTTAAGCATGACTGGTTCTTGAGTTTCTTCTTTTTCATTCTTGGCTATCATTTCCCTCTTCCAAACGTCCTTTCAGAGTTTTCTAGAACTCTTAGCTTCAGTACTTTTAAAAATATTTTCCCGTTTTGTTTTTAATTGGGAGATTGGAACTGTTTGATGATAATGAAGAGTTCCCAAGCAATTTCCAGTTATCTACACATTTGGATTTTAGGTATGCTTTACAAGCCAAAACAGAGTAAGTCACAATCATTTGCACTTAAGCAGTTATTTTTGTTGCGAAGTCAGTCTGTTTAAGTGAATTGTTATTTGAGGATTAGCTGCTTGAGAATTAACAAAGTTTTACCGCTCAAGAGATTACAGTCATTCTGAAGAACAAAATTAATACACTCTCTTCCCCAAATAAAAATCACATTTAACAAGAATATAAGGAACTGTGGATTTATGTGATACTTTACCTCAAATCTACCAGAATTAATTAATCTACAAAGAACAACGAACTAAACATTTTGAAAACGTGCCTGCAGAAGAACTCGGCTGAAGCACTGTGATGTACTGTATTTACTTGACCCAGTCCCGATTCAAAACAGAAATACCCAGCCTTTCTTAACAATTAACGGATACAATTAATTGCTTCCATACTCCAAGGTATTACAAAAACGCAGAAAAATGGCTGTCAAGACCCGTCACCCCGAGGAGGAGTCGGTTACTCACAATGCCTAACTTGGTCTCTCCGAGGCTCAGCTACCCAAGCTCCTGTTGTAGACAGTAGAGAGATGCGCTCTCAGAGGGGAATTATAAAGAAGTCAAGCTTACATTACACTTAAATGCAAGTAATGCCAGATAATTATACAACCTGTTTATCATGCAATTCCTTACCCCAGCCTTTCACAACCAGGTACTAGCTGGCAATACTCCCAGAGATCTTTCTTTTTAAACCTACAAAAAAAATCTTACAATAGAATTGTGGATTTTCTCATTATGTAAATGTATTTCTAATAATTTTTGAATTCTGTTCTGGTTTTGACCTCAATAGTACAGGTTGGCAGTGAATTTCATAGGTTAATTATATGTTATGTAAGAAGTAATGTTCCTTTTCTTTTCTAAATGACTTTTACATCTTTCTTTCCTATTTCATTTGCTAATCACCATGTTCTTAGGCTGTAAGACAAACAGAATCACATTAATGACTTATGGAAGAAAAGCACTGTAACAACAAGTGGAACTGAACTTTTTCATACGCTTGCCTTTGCCCTAAACTATACATCTTTCCTATGGTGTTTTATTCCCAGATAATTCTGCTTCCCATCTCTGCATTTGCCTTTTGAAACAAAACAGAATATATTACTCTAAGCAGGGTTTAGCTTGTGAAATCACAATATTTCAAATTTTAGTCTTAAAAATTTTGCTATGGTGAAGTTGACTTGCCAGAAGTAATGTGAGAGCAATTGAACGATATTGCCTTCAAGCCAAAAAAGTTCTTTGCTTACAGACAAAGAAACCTCCCAATAAAACAAGAATTGCTTTTGTTGGTTTTGTTTCTAAGAACAAAACACAAACTTAATCCAGCTCCTTTCTCCTCAAAGTACTTCCCCTCAAATAGATTTATGCTCTTTGCCTCTTGATTGCCGAGTTCCCAAACCAGTGATTCACTAATTGACTTCACAAAGCAGGCTTAATTGCCAAGGAGCAGCACCTTCACAAAGATCTGCCTCAGGCTTCAACACAGAGCCCATTGAGCAAGGAGATGTCTGATCATTTAACCTCTGCATCGCTTTTTCCACTCGTCTTCATGAAGCTTACTTCCTACGCTTGTGTACATTTTGACCATTCATCAGACCCTTTTTCCAGACTGTTTAACCCAGACCAACTTCCATTTGCTGTCCTATACTTCCACCATTTTACAAGATCCCTTGAAAGGCAGCTGATCTCTCCTGGTCTCCTGTCACTTTCTTTTCTCAATGGATTGTTCTCTACTTTTCCTCTTTGCGCCCCAAGCAAAAAGAACTATAAAAAGGCATGTTAGCCCCTTTCAATACGCATTACCATCAAGCCTATACCTCTCCTTTGCCTTCCCCAATTAAGCCAAATTGGTAAAGCTTTCAAGTTCAGAAATTCCTTAGATTTTTCAAATTAGTCTCTCCCTATATCAACATAAAAATGGCAACGGCAACTTTCAGCTGACATGAAGCTGCCCAGATATGCAGATGGTCTCTCTTTAGAATTGTTTGAGGACCTCTTGCACAGACTTCTCTAATTCATTATCAAACAGAAGTTTTGTTTGGAGCTTTGCCTGTTCTTTCAAGGCTGTGAACAAGCTTTAAAAAAATAATGATAGAAGAAATAAGAAATAGCTTAGTTATTTTTTCATGAGAAACAAATCAAGTCAACTCAGGGACTTCTCTACACTGCTTAAAGGAAGGACTTGACCTCACGTCCGTTTTAGAAAGGGCAAGTGATGGACCCTCTTAACTGTGACGGATACTGGATTTTTAACTTCACTCCTCCAGGATGTTAATTAGATGCACCAGTTGAAACAGAGCTAGAAATCAGCTGGTTTCACTTAAGTAGAAATAAACAGCATGAGTGTTAAATCTCAATTCTAGTGATAATGTTTCATTAATTCTCCTTTCAGTAGGATTGCTCACAGGGAGAAGATACTTACATTTCTAAGAGTACAGAAAAGAGCTTTTGATAACAGCCTTTGTAAGGAGACCTGATACACAACGAGACAAAGCAGCAGACTCTTCTTTTTTTACCCACATATTAACAATTGGCTTCTCTAGTAACAAACCTGGAGCAGCTATTCGTCACATATTTTCTTCCTTTAATCACATGGTTTTCACTTATGCTCAGAATTACTTGAGGTTTGTTTGGTTTTTTTTAATGACCTCAACAGGGGATCTTCTCCAGGAATCTAAGGAAGGATAATTAATTTAATAGCACACTCCTTTTATCTGTTATTTTGCTCAGAGGCTTAAAGAAATTCAGTTTACTATGTAGACAGTTTACCAAACATAAGAATTTAGTTGTTTTATAACCACCTTAAAATTTACTGTTGTAATCAGTTTTATTGGTAGGGAAGACTAACCAAGTCACACTTACACTTCCCAGAATCACCTCCTCAATTCTCTTTCAGCCGTAAAGTCCAACAGCAGTTTAACAAGATGAGCATATTTGTTACCCTACTGTTCTCCAGAACAGCATTTTAATGAGATTTGCATATTTAGTCAATAGCTCAGCTACTGCATTTCTAAATTCCTTGTAGCTTTTCAATGAACATTGTCTAGCCCTTCAAGGGAAGCTCCTTGTAGAATTATCAATTGCTATGCCAGCACCTTCTGTTTGACCCCTTCTCAGCCTCCTTGAACAACCTCATTTCACCGCATGAATAGAACAGGTCTCTGTTAAATATTTCCTCAACATTCTCACCAAGGAAGAAGGATATAAAGAAACTTTTCAGCCTTTGCAATGATCTTGCCCTACTTAAGCGCTCACTTTAGTCTTTGGCAAACCAAAACATTTACCAAGTCTGTTCTACAGACCAGACAATCTATTCACATATAACAAAAAAAAGAATCAAATAGAATTTTCTATTTGGCATGTGTTTTGCATTTTATGATACAAAACTTCTCCTTTCACCCAACGGCTTCACTTGAGCAGCTTTTATTAAGTCGACTCTTGTTTACATAAAGCAAAATTACAATCCCCCAGCATTTATTTTTGCCTGACTACTTCCATTTTTACTTTACTGTAATGCATGATTTCTGAACCCCTTTTCTATTTTTTCTTTTATCTTAAAAAACACCAAACTTCTGTACCTCTGATATTCCTTTCTTAAGCAACAAGCAAAATCCTAGCAACATTAACAAGCATGTCAGGTTTTGGTGGTTAGTATTACCATATTGCTTCCCGATAAAATCCCTCCTGTGAGATGAGGAACTTCATTATATTGTAGTTCACTATCCTGTAGTAGGTCAATTACAGTATCGTTGTGAATCAACTCTCGTGCATTACTTAATTCCAAACTGCTAATAATTTCAGATCTTTGGTGCTCTAAGCACAAATAAACCCATAGGAATCTAAAAGACGTAAAAAATGGCTTCTCTTAGACAAGACTTTTTTTTTTTTAAACCTGTAAGCGTTTGAAAAAAAGATTATTTAACAGTTAGACTTCTGAGGAATTTCAATGTGATTTACAAGTAACATAAACACTCTGGTTTTGAAGCAAGCTTATAGTAAACAGAACCAAATGCAGAATGATGAGGAGGAAAATAAAAATGATTAATCTAGAGCTCCAAATATAAAAAAAGCAAGTTACATACATCTGTTCATACCTGCCAAAATGTCTTTTTTTTTCCCCTAGAGGATACCACCGGGACAATATGGCAACAGACTGTATCAAGCATTGACAGATAGCAAGAAGATTATGCCAGAAGACAATAGAATATAGTTGTCCACATTAGAGATGCAGCCAAAACATCTTTCCGAACACGTCAGATGAAATAAGGGTACGTATGTAACAACTGGCAAATATTAGTACATTTAAGGCCCAAACCAGTGTCGCTCCAATATATAAAAGCTAATACTACAGGACAACTCCCCTCTCCCTGTGCATGAAGTTTATTCTAGCAGGTGTTTGGGCTTTTGTTTGTTTTTAATAATAATTCTTTTCAGTTTTCTATTGTGGATAGCTTTTCTGCAATTTTTACAGCAATCCTAAAGATCAACATTTTTTGACATAAATCCACTTTTGTACCTCAAGATACCATTTGCAGAGATAGCACCCAAACGTGATCCGTACTATGGGAAGTACTTTCAATGCTTTGTTTTTGCATTATCTTGCACTGTGTTAAAATGGAAGTTAACATGCAGTATTGAAGTTCGCAGTATCTGATATATTAGTATATAAACATGTTCTATTCTACTATGTATTAAAGGTTGACTTATTTTGCACATAAGCAGGGTTTTCAGCAGAGTATCTTTCAATATTCTCCCCTCTAGACATTTTTCCCCAACATTTTTGTGCATGTCAGTCATGCACACAGCATCACTAACAAGGATATTCTTCGCAGAGCTCTGTTCCTGAGCTGTCATGTGCATGCATGCACACCTTCAACCTCAACACATTTTAAAACAAAGCAAGGGCTAATGAGCTAGTTAATATATGGCTTGGATAGCCTTGTCCTCAAATTTACACATGTAAAAAGGGTGGCAGGAAAAAACCTTACTAATATATTATAAAGTAGTCATATTATATAGAGTTATTATTTCTATTAGTACAAAAAAACTCATGTAGACAAGACCTTTTCCTTAACAGGTGACCAGCCCTAGCACAGGTCAGGAACAGTAATAATGAGCACAACAGAATTTTCACATGTCGAAAATTGTCTTTCTGCCTTTACACTTCTGGCTTACCCTAATATAGTTGCAATTGTAACCTTGTTGACAGTCCCACAAAATTTCTCAGAATCTCTTAGGACGCTTAGAAGACATATGCAGACACTTTACAGTAAGTACAGTTTGAGTAGGAGATATCCCGTCTCTAAACTTTGTGAAAGTAGTCAGAGCCCAGACTGAAGCATTTCTTGACCTCCAAGTTGGTAAAAAACCCAAGTCTTTCCTCCACTTTTACCATTGCTCATCTTTATTACCCAGCTTCCTCTGCCTTGTTGAATTAAGGCGCAGACAGGCTGAAGAGGGAGCTCTCAATCTCTACTCACTAAGAAAGAAAGTAAAAGGCACATCTAACACTTCTTGAGCTGTCTGCAAACTACAGGGGGCAAAGTATTACGTTACCTCCCTTGAAAAATGATGATTATGTGACCCTGGGAAAAAATAACTATACGAACCCAAGCGAAACACTGTAGAAAAAGACAAGAGACTCGATCACCGCATTAGCAAGTACTTTTTTAAGGGCCAATATTTCCTAATTAGGATCCCTGAATGCTGTTAGAAGCTTTTACATACAATTTAAAGCAGAACATGGTGTCATCCCCATGAGTAAGTTAAAGAAAGCACAGTGGCAGTACCTGACCAAGCGAAAAGTAAATGTGACATGCAGGTCAGCAAAGATCTATAGGTGCTGGCCTTGGTTAAAACTCGGCCCTTCTGCACTAAATTCACAAGTTTGACTTGAGTCTGTCAATAGCCCTTGGCAGGCAGGACTCCTTAGACAAGGTGCAGCTAGGAACTCCGCAGTCAGCACCAAGCAGCGCTCAGCCGTGCCCGTGACTCGCTGCAAGGCCCCCTGTTGGCCCATGAGCCTGGGCGAGAGCTACACCCCGGAACCTCTGCACCATCCGCTCTCCAGCTCCCAGCACAGGAGGAGCAGCCTTGCACCTGCCTGCCCCTGCGTGTGCTTAGTTTGCGTGTGCTTAGATCCTTCTGTGTCACTCACAACAAAGCTTTTAAAATTTGTTTTGGTATAACAAAGCCACAGTTTTTAAAGCAGAAAAAAAAGACAGAAAAATACCTTTGTACTTCCCTTTACTGCACACCTCACTTAAGAACTTGATGAACAGCATACTGAAACAATCAAAATGCAACACAGAGGAATACACTTTCCGTTACTCTCCAACGAAGCCGCATGCAAACTTCTGCTAAGCAAGTTTGGAAGACATAGATCAGCTAAACTTCAAGAAAGAACTTTTAAGTCTACCACAATTTCTTTTATGTGTATTTGCAATGCACTCATCCTAACACCAGACATCATAAAAGCTATTTTTATACTCTACTAGCAAGAACACATACATGGTCCCAATTAAAAAAAAGCTGTTAAACTCTTCATTTTTATGAATGTAATAAGTATAGAAATTTCACTTGAAAATGAACATTACAATATAAGGCTTATTATTTGAAAGATGATAAAATAAGCTCCCTTTAGGTTTTTTCCCCTCTTCTAGAAAATTTATCTTTCTAACAGATACCTATGGACAGCTATACCATGATCAGTATTAGTCATCAAATCCCAGTACAGTAGAAACTAGTAACTTTCAGTAACAGATGCAGCTTTTTTGCATTTAACTGATTTATGTGGGTGCAGTGAAAGACGTATATAAACATACTTTTATCACTTTTAACATTAAAAAAGTAATGCTCAAAAGCACCACGTTTGCTACATAATCCCAAGTAAAATATTTTGGAGTAAAATACATTGAGATGGTAAAAATTCCAACAAGCATTCTGACACCAGAATAGTACAGATAACATTTCAATTAAAACAACTGTAAACACAGTTAAGTATGGAAAATAGCAGTTAGAGTACAAACCAAAACATTCAGTAACCATGTGCTTATGATTCAAGGGACTTCTGTGGACTTTAAAGGCATCTTATGTAACTTTTTCACAAATGGCAACAACTATTAAGACACGGATACAGAAATTACAGCGCCCTAAATGGCAATTTCGATTTCTCAGCAAGTTTGGATTTCAAATAAAATTATTTTGAGAAAGAAGGCAAATTTCTCCAAAAACTACCAAGAAAATCTGCGGACTTTGAGATCGCCTACACAGGGAAGGCTGTGAGCAATAATCACATTAGTGAAGTGTGAATTTGCAAAGCCAACTACCATCTTACAGGCTCCCTGTGAGCACATGTAAACATGAGCTCACCCTACCTTTGAAGGATAATTAATTACTTTGGAAAAGCTTTGTCTAAACCATGTCTAGTGGAGTTTGCTCCACTTTCAATGGAATAAATTATCTTTGTTTAATGTATATTAAGACTGATAACATGGTTCATTAATGCCGGAGTTACAAACAGTACGCACAGAGTTTGCAGTTAACTAGCTTTCCCATGTAGATAAAGTTTCAGCATATAACAACATAAAGCTGTCTACTTCTGAGGAGAGGTGACTGAACATCTCAAACCTGTCTATGTAATTAACACATCATACTTACGCCTGCCAGCATATTCATGCCCCATAGCTACACCAAAGTACCTATATACTCCAAAGCTTCATAAAGGAACCTTTACCCTTCTAAATAAAGACAAAATTCCAAGTATTTCTGCCAGCTTTAATGGAAAATTAAGCCAGCCACTGAAATGCTTTTCCATTGTCATTACATATATTTTAAGTGTGGGCACTTGTAACATTATCCATGAAAAACTCCTACAATACTTTAAGATACCTAAGGATTTCATTCTGATGATAAAATCTGTTCAATGATGACACAGCACAGTGCAATAATAAGAGCAACACTACATGCAGAGCTCTGCTATTGTGCAGGCTGTCTAAATATAGGGCTTGTAAGTGGTGTGGGGGGAGGAAAGTCTCAGAAAGCTGCAGAATAATCACTGTCTTAGGAAAAAAATTATTATTACTGTGGCAAATACATCTTTCCTTGATGCAGCGGAGTCTATGAAATTATCCTTTTCATTGTTAGAGCCTGTATCTAATGGAAGAGATGGATTTGAGAGACTCTGTAAATGTGCTTGCTGGATATAACCATCAAATCCCAGCACTCTTTACAATGGAGGTTCCTACCCTCTGACAGCTGCACGAGTGTCACACCATTTCTTTTTCTTTGTGAAGAAGGAAGAGTTTACCTGCCATTTTTGGTGATTTAATGACACTGAGATGAGAAATAAATACCTAAGAAGCACACAGAAACGTCAAGGCTTGGAGCCTGGTGTTTCTGCTACAGTGCTTTTTAGTAAGACAGACCTAGGACAAACATCTTTGCCAGAAGTCACTGCTAAGAACCATTATCTGAAACTTCTACAACCTAGCCTTCCACACTCCATTCCATCCTGTATTACTAGCAATGAAGACACCAGGGAAAACACCATGCAATTTGCACAATCACATTGCAATTATTACCAGGTTTCCCAGCGTCTGGCCTCACTTTTCGCCTTAATCCATTATGCATCTGATCTAAAATGATTCAAGCTTACTAACTAAAGACAAAAAGTGACAGTAACATACCTGCTAATCAACTGGAATATAAGACGAACCCAGACTTAGACCTCTGAAGAGTCAAAACTATCTATGCTGTAATGTGACAGACTTAAAACTAGCTGAAAGACTGCATATTTAAAGCACTATCCACCACACGAACAGCTCCTATACTTGAGCTATAGGTACTGAAACCACCACTATCAAAAGAGGCATCTCTGGTACAGAACTGGTACAGGACTGGAACAACAAGCTGATACACCATATGGCTGTGTGACCACTCAGAGCAACACCAACAGGCAGGAGAAATGGGCCAACAATCAGCAAAGGAAAATGCCAAGTCCTGCACCAGGGGAAGAATAACCCCATGCACTGGTACATAAGAAAACAAATGTTTTTATTTTAGAGGTGACCAAACACTGAAACAGCTTGTCCAGGCAGGTTGTGAAGTCTCCATCCTTGGAAGTATTCAAAACCTGGCTGGACATGGTCATGAGCAACCTGCTCTACTCGACCCTGCTGTGAGCTGGGACGTTGGATTAGATGATCTCCGGAGGTCACTTCCTGGACCTCCCAACTCAACCATTCTGTGACTATTTATCAGTTTTGCAACGAGAACACTGATTTGTAATGACAGACCAAATTTGCATGACTTATTTGTATTAAGGAAAAAAAAAAAATTTAAATGCTTAATACCAGCATGGAACATGATTGATTTTTAATTTTTTTTAACATTCATAATTTCCAACACCTACATTGATGCTGTTGTGTCTTACCTAAGAAGTGCTTGTATTGTACCAATAACTACGTCTATAGAAGACAACTAGCTAACGAGTAAAAGAAAAAAAATCCAAACAACTGGTTTTCCTTTTGTAGGAGCTGTATCAAAGCTCCTTATAGAAATTAAGCCTTAAACCCCATGGAAAGGATACGTGTTTTGAAGCCATAAATTTATCTGTCATGTACTGATATCAGGTCCCTATTGCAGAAGTCTTTCTTCTATAAGAAAACAATCATATAAAAGTACTAGAAATAAAAACATATTGATGTCACCATTAGATGCAATGGTCAAAAACTTTTTTACAGTTTTAAAACAGACTTTTTAACTATATTCGCTAGAGTAGCCAGAGTTTCATAGAACAATCTAAAGGTTTTTAAAAGGAAATGAGGAGTGTACAAACCGATGCTATAAAATATTTCAATATTCCATTTTAAGACTCTTACTTTACTTATGCTTTTAAAAGTCTGATTTGTTGTGCTTCTTTTAACTCAAAACCATTTTTATTTGATAAGAGAGAGACCTACTCCGGCTGTCTGGTAACTTGTACATTAGACTGAAATTATCTGGAACAAGACATGATTCCACAACTTTTTCACTCCATTTTCCCTTCACTGAAACTATGTTTCCCACAGAAGTCTGTGTGGACAAGCATCTGAAATAGAAGTGGACCCTGAAAAAGTACGACGGGTATGAGGAAGGAAACAAACATATAGAGAAGGAAGCATGAATAGCAAGATGACTCAAGGCTTGAAATAGGGTCTGCAGTCATCCAGCAAAGATGACCGTGGATAACAGAGCAAGAATGGACTGGGGACCTAGCATGGAGGAAAGGGAGTGTTTGGACCAGCATGGCAAGTGAATATAAGGACTAGCTCCAAGTGCATCACACTTTCCTGATACGTCAACACCGCCTTTGCCTTTAGTTATCCAGGAAAACCTAGCAATATCTGTCATCCTAAACAGAAGACAACTTCACTTGAAAATGACTGTTTTACATCAGGCAGCTACTGAACAACTGGCTAGAGAAAAAGACAGTCCCAGATCTATGCTAGTATATGAATTTTAGCATGGATTCTTGAACATTATGAAATACTGAAATTCCATTTAAAAAGAAATCACTACATATGTCTACCAAAGTTTCTGAAGTTCTTCTGGAAATGAAACATTAGTAATAGCAAAGATGGCAAAGGAGATGGAAACCATGATAATAAAGCCATTTATCTCTAGTGCTGTGGATATTCCTGACAAAGTACCCATAAGTACTGAGAGAAAACCACTAAAATAGAAAACACAACACAAAGTAAATGCTACTGTAGGCTTTCAATAAGAAAAAAAGAAAAAAGTGCTAAGCCAATGCAGTTACAACATAGATTTTTTTACAATCTCCAAAACCTCTAAGAACGCATATACAACCTACACCAGTTATTACTGAGGATCTGCTGGACAAATCTCAACCGAAATGCAAAATAAACAGGACTACTGACTTTGTCTAAACAATATTTTAAAAGGTGCTGCAGTTAACACAGTTCTGTACCAAGCTTCCTTAAAACAGCTCAGCCTTATTTAAGATATGAGCAGCAATACCAAATAGCAAGAAGCAAAGTCAATGTTCAAAAGATACTGAACTAAACCCACATCATGATGATTTCACCAACATGACTAGTTATTTGTTATATAAGAACAAATGAAACCATTTCAATAAAGCACATAATCCCAGCAATGGAAGTTATATTGTATAAGCTAACTGTATTTAAGATCTTTAGCACTTACCGACATGCTTTTAGAACTTCTGCTGAGCTGGGGTATATGGACACCGACATTGATGGTATGATCTGAGGACTAGGTTTGTGGCTAATTGGAGGAGGATCTGCTTTCATGGGGCTCTGAGAGTCCTCCAACCCCTCTCCGTTAACTGTATGTCCACTGTGAGGGCTGTTAAGGCTGGTAACACTGTTTGTGGTAGTCTGTTCAGTAGATTTTGGAGAAGGTGTTGCTGTGGAAATGGCTGAAGATGGTGAGGAGGCAACAGAATTCTCAGTCTTTGTATGAACAGCTGGATGAATGTTATTGACTTTGTCACAGGTTCCAGTACCCACATTGTTATTGGCTTTTCCCATCAACAAGGCAGAGAGCTGAGGATTGTCTGAACTAAGTAAACCTGGTGACTTAGAATCTCCATGGCTAGGGCTAGAAACAGCATCTGCCGTCACCTGATGGACATGATTAGGAAGTCCCTCTACACCGGCAGTGCTGTTAGGTGTCTCTCCAGAATGCCTGCTTGTTTCAGGCACTGCTGATGTGTTTCCTGAAGGCTTGCTCTCTTTGGTTAAGGTAATGCCTTGTTGTCCACCTGAGGTAGCAGTGTGAGAGGAGAGGTGATTGAGAGCAGCCCCCTGTGTTACTGAATTGCTAGGCGTGGCAGGATGTCCATTCTGATTCTGAATACCAGTGCCAGCTGCCTGGAGATGCTGGGAAGGCCCAGTGGAAGAGAGAGGTCGTTCACCATTAGGACCTGCCAAATGTGAACTCTGACCTTTGTGAAGCCCCTACGAAGGAAGGAAGGAAGGAAGGAAGGAAGGAAATTAGAATTTAATCTCAACTGAAGTATTCACATACAGTAGATATTTGAATATTAAAAAAGCCCTCCATTGGCTTTATAAACCCCCAATCTGGAACTATGTGAAAAACCAGACACAAGTAACGCAAGAGATGCAGCGACATTAAAAAAAAACAAAACCAAAACAAAACAGATTACATCTCCAAATTCCAAGGAATGATAGCCATTATGTTTACATGGCAAATGTCACATGAATAGTAAACTTAAGCAATCACAAGAAACTCTCATCATAAATTTTGTAGAACGTGCTTAAATTACAACAGTCAATTTTCAGACAGCAAAATATGCTAGACTGCTACCTAAGAGGCCCACTATAAAATGGTATGCTACCTATATAGTTAATAATATCTGCATAAAAAGTACTAAACCTGACAATTAATGCAATGTGAATAAAAATTAACATATGCATTGACAATATATTCTTTTAAGTCTAAATGTGTAAAATTCACATGAACAAACAGCCCTTTCCCCATCCTGAATAAAAAAAGGTATTAAAAAGATTACTTCAAATTCTTGGACATTTACATATCATCAAGGCACATCAATTTTGGTACTAATACAAGTAGGTTCAAGCTACTCTTCCACACAAGGCTTTCGAAATTTTCACTTTTTTCTGTTATTTAAATCCAGCGATCTGCACTGTTCTGTGCTCAAAGCTTTTATGCAGATCCAAGTAGCTTTTCTTTCAGAAATCAGATTTTAAATTGTTTTCTCACATGCTCTTCTTTTGTTATTGAGCAGACAGATGCCTCAAGTACCTGAGTTGAGTTCAATGAAAAAGGAGAGAATATAA
The DNA here is from genome assembly GCF_964199755.1 of Larus michahellis. Classification (NCBI taxonomy): domain Eukaryota; kingdom Metazoa; phylum Chordata; class Aves; order Charadriiformes; family Laridae; genus Larus; species Larus michahellis. Next base: position 127,238,865 of record NC_133896.1, read on the forward strand.
ATCAAGTAAGGCAATCAAACCATTTTGACTCCAGTGATAACTACCCGCTTTCTAAACGAGCAGAAGCCAGTGAATTTCATTCACTTCCAACTTTAAAAGTCTACAGATATACAGCAATGAAAACATATGTTTTCTTGCTTACGTTCAACATGGATATTTTAAAGAAATGCTGCTATTGATCATTAACTGGACACAAATGAATTAACACCTCATGGAAAACCTAAGCCTTGACATTAATAGCATGAATCAGTTGTATTACGGAGAGAGCTCAACTTCTTAATAAACAGTACATATCAGTGACTGCAAAGCTGACACATATGTAGCTGATTTCAGGCAACACCCCACTGTATTAAATATTTCATTATAAATTCCCAAACCTAACAATTGAATTGTTGGATGTTTAAATGATCCCTTAGCTATAAGCCAATGCGAAAAATGATGAAAGAATCCACTATTTACTTGTAACTGAGGTTTTATTTTTGGAAGGGCAGCATTCCCAATTTGGAGGCTCCCAACTGTGATGAAGTTTCCTCCTAGTCTGATTTTCACTTGGCTTTCAAGAAGTGTTGCTACACCTATTACAGGCCACATTTTTTTGTTAATTACAAACTACAGTATGCATGTGACACCTGTATACATAATTTCTTAATTCCTCTATGTAGCTTAATTACTGATAAATATTTTTTTTTAACTCAAGAGTTCATTTGGTACCTACGGAGAATGTTACAGAGTCAGAAACTCTGCTGAGACTCTGTTCTCTGAATCACTTCACACAGAACAAAGATGCAATGGATGCAGGAAATAGGACTGCAAGCTTTCCTTGGAACAATTACCCAGCTTTTTCAAAACACCATCTCTACGGAAAGCAGTCAACTCCTATTGCAATTTATTACTTGCCTACTTTATGGACCCTAGTACCACAGACATCTAATATGAAGCAGACACTTCTCTAGCAAGTGCAGAATTTCTTCTACGCAATACAGAGAAAATAGGAAAGTGAATTCTACTTCAGACAAGAGGTAGTGAGGCTAATAGGCTCCACGTCCCCCTGCCATGCTTATAAACCATGTAAATACTGCTACAGAGGAAACTTTAAAAAAGCATGTTATCACACTGTTTTAGTTTTGAATAACCATGTTTTACACAACATGTTCCAGATCTCAGCCCTTTGTTGCAGCGTATGTGCAGTTAAGCGTGTATGTATGTGCCACAGCCCACTTGCAATTCTTCAGCATTAAAGTAACATGCAATATTAATTAACCAAGAAATTTATGCAGTTTTGAGGAAGAAAACAGTATTGTGTCAAGATGTATAACCCATCTGGCAGAAGTGAATTAAACCACTAGGAGATCTTCCTATAGAACACCTTGTTACATCCACAAGGTATGTCTTGGAAGACAGACATTTAGGCTGAAATAAAACAAAAAAATAAACTCCATCTTCAAGTTTTAACACGCGCATACACCAAACACCCTTCCTTACACACTTTCATCCTCATGAATTTTTACTGGCATTATTGTATTATTCTGCAAGTAAATCTGTGGGACAGATTGCTAGGTATTAATTTTGAAAGATGATACGGAAACAAAATATGGGTAATAATTACGACATGACAAACAACGTAATGTCAAAAATAACTACAACATTCAGTTTCCCATGAAATATGCACATTCCTCCTACATGAAAAACAAAGTCACAATGTTTCACATTAAAGAAGCAACAAAAAGATGTACAAGTAATCCTTTTTAAAGAAACTTTTCAGCAAATGTAGGCAGCTGAGCAATATATAACTGCCCTATTTGATTTATGATTATTTCCTTTATCCTGAAAGTAGTTAATTTAATACCTAGATTTTTAACAATAAAAAGTAAAAGGCAGGTTTAACCTAGTGTATGTTTTCTTTGCATCTAGGTCATCGACTTTAGGAAACAGAAAACATGTGTTTACAAATGAGAGACTTCAGACAGTGACTTGCTTATCAAGGCTCCTTAGCGTGGCGTATGAATAAACTGAAATTGTATACCTGAGTGGAGTTAGATAGTTGGTTTTTCCACGGCTCCTCTGCGCTGCTGGTCAGGTTTGTGCGGTTATGAGGTAGAGAGAGTGCGTTTCGCTGCAGGTAAGGCACGTTTCCATTACTTCCACTTTCTGTTATGTGATTATTGCCTATCAAAATAGTGTCTGTACTACCCAGCGTTCTTGCTGTGCTGCAGGGAATGGGGCCTGCTGGAAAGGGTCCATTAGCCATAGGCTGCCCTGGGCAGGCGGGACGGATTCCACGCTGAGTGACATTAGGCACTCTGGTTAGAGCAACCTGCGGCTGCTGACCAGAGACAGAGTTTGTAGGCAGTGATGAATCAGCTGTTGGCCCATTAGGAATTCCAGTAGATCGTACCTGTGCAACTCCTGTTTGTCTCATCTAGTGGAAGATGAAAAAGCACAAGAACATCAGCTGCAGAATTTAAGAAGTAAAAAACGTACAAGGTTTGTGCACCTTATTGCATGGTTCAACTGCAATTTTATACTGATTTTAAGATCTTCCCAGTTGCTTTTGAGAAATAAGAGGACTGTCATGCTCATAAATGCACAGAGCGAATTTTAAGGTAAAGGTATCAGCACACTTTTCTTCTAGACCCTTCAGTTTGACTGTTAGCATTTTACTGCTAAAGTTGGACACTAAGAGAGAGAAGTTAACAATGAGAGGAGAAGAGATATGCTGTAATACGGCTTACTACAACTAAGTATTTTTCAAGTAAGACTGCTTTTAGATGTGCCCACTCACTTTATGTTTGAAAGTGGGGCTTGAAAACTTTTACATTATCTGGTAGCCCTATAATAAAACATAGTTAAACCCATTACGTTTCAAGCAGTAAACCATAATTACACTTTATACAAAAAACCTGACTTAATGTAACGCAGTAAAGGGCAGGAGAACTCTGTACAATAGAAATTCTTCAGAATTCAAGAAACACAACAGACACCATTACTGACAAAAGTTCTGTAGAAGAGAAAAATATTTTTGTTCTCACCTGCTGGTGTTGCTGCATCAAGACAAACTGACTCTCCAGCTGTTCCAGCATAAGTTTCTGTGCTGGATTTAGATTATTTCGGTTTGCACGCAGCTGTTCCAAGTGCTGAAAAAACAGCAGTACATTTCAGAAACATTAAAATTGCATGTGCTTTTTAATAACTTTCTTGCATATAATGCTAAAAATTATCCCCAAAGACAAGACTTGGAAAGCTGAAAACATGATTGAGATTTCTGTTGCAGACTTAAACATTTTTCCATACGCTATTATGTAACCAAACCTTATTACTAGTTACTAAAACTAAAGAGACTTGCTAAATTATTTGAGCGTATAAATATTATCACCACACTAAAATTAAGTGTACTGGTACTGTGAAAGAAAACTACATTCAAGTATGAGTACATAGAATTCTTATTATCATTATGTATGTTTTAACACTTTTTTTATACTGTGATACTCTTTTATTAATACTGTTCAGCATGAAGCAAATTCAACCTATAATCACATTAAAAAAATAAAAAAAAACACAACAGAAAACCATACAATTACAGAAAATATCTTAAGTTATGATACTGAACTCCTTTGCAACTGATAAAATTACCAAAAAAGCTGATCTTTACCCATTTTAAACTAGTCAACACACACCATCATTCTGCCAGTAAGCCAGCTGCTGTTAAGTGGCATGACATAAATGCTGAAATTGTAGAACACAAAAGCACTATCTGAGAAGGAAGGGGTGTATGTGGAAAGGAGTGCAAAAGCTGTGGTATGCAAAAGGTGACATACATTTTTCTTGATTGCTTTTAAATACGAAGCTACTTCACATCATTGTAAATAAATCCTTTAAACCCCCCCCCCCCAAAAAAAAACCAAACCAGAAACCAAACCCTAAATAGAAAACAACAAACAAACCAAACCAAGCCTCACCAAAACCAAACACAAATCAGGTTTTAGCTCCTTTCAGGTCTGCATGTATTATTTTTCTACATCCTTCTCCTCTCCTTTCCTTTGATTATGCTGTATTAGTAATACATAAATGGAACTGAACTATGAGTATTTAAAATAAAGTGTAGTTCATTCTGCTTTGAACAACTGTATTTGCAAACTATCACCTAAAAAAAAAAATAATCCAACTTAGGCAATAGGAATAAGAAAGACTGACATAGCACATATGTCAGCAGATGTAAGACTGCGCTTCTCTCCAGTGCTATGGGTGCAGAGGCTTTGCGAGCACCACTGTTCCTGCTGCCCACCAATTCTGAGAAACCAACACACCCATCCCTCCTCCACTAGCATGTTGCAGCCCTGGCAGCTACTGTGGGACCATAGCCCTTCCCCCTTCTGCTTCTGTCAGCTGAGACACTTGGTGTGTGTTACTGTCCTGATTTGAGGTAGAACAGAACTGATTTCCTTTTCAATAATTTTACCATAACCATCCAGTCTCTGAGATGCCACTTTTAAAAGGCTGAATTAGAAAATATAATAAAGGTTTTATTCACCCTTGTCTTGCATCGTATCTTTTTGGCTTTCCTATTCATACATACTGGAACCTTGTTGAGCTATTGCCAGCAAATACAGTATATCATACTTAGAGAAGCCTATTTAGATACTGCTTAGAGGTTAAAGTTGGATCTGGAAAAAGGTGAAACTAAAAAGGGGGGAAAGTAGTAGGATATAAAATAAGCAGAGAGAAATAACGAGAATGCATGAAGAGAGACACAGAAAATGATTAGGGAGAACCAAATAATAAAGTCAATATTGTTCAGATAGAGAAACAGCTGAAGAACTATATTAGAGTTGAGGGGAACACTGCTCAGTCAAATCAGAATGCCTTCTGTTGCTGCACTGTGTTCCCTTCTATTATTTTTCCTTGCATCCAAAGCAGTATCTGTAATACATGAGTAAGAGTCTCCAGCTAGGCCTGATCTTCATAATATGGAATTCCTGCTGAAGCTCGCTACAAGCCCTAATGAGCTGAAGAGACAACAAAACATTGTAACAAAAAAAGACCTGAAACAATATTTCAAAAATAAAATCTAGCATGTCATATAAATATATTAGATGACATGAAACCTGGTACTGCTTTTGTGTATTTTATTTGAGTATTTGCAGAATGTGCATGTTTGTTTACGCAATTTGATACAAGCAGCTACCTCAGAGGAAAAAGAGGATATTACAATACTTCAACTCCTTCAATATCCCCCCTCATCACAGCAAGGAGCAAAATTCACTTAGCACAGAAGTGTGCCAATTTGCATATCTATCTTTAAAACATCATAAGAAAAAAGAATCACTGTATGTTCTTACTTTATAAATTATAAAATTCATACAATGTAAGTGCTCAGTTTCTGCTAGAGACCATTTATTTTATTACAGAACTAATCTCACATGGAGAAGCCATAAATATTAGCACAACTTGAATTACACTGTGGGAAATATTTGGGAAGTATTTCACATTGAATTTCAGAAATTTGAAACCAAAAACCATTCCAGATTTATTTTCTTAAAAGGAAGAAAGAAACAAAAAAAATACACAAAGCTTCTAAGATCTTCAACATACTTACCTGTAATTTCTGTGGTGTCAAGCACCAAGAATGAATTTGTTGCTGTACAGGAGGATGTGACACTGTATGGCCACCGCTCCAAACATCTGAAGTATTCTGAGAGAAAATATTACATTAAAATGCGTGACTATACAAGGGTCAACATAATTTCTTTTACTATCTAGATTTTACCTTAGTTATGAAAGAACTAGTCATTGTTTCAAGAATAACAATATAAACAAATAACATACTAAAACATGTCAAGTCTCATTCTACCATTCCCATACAGTATCAGAGTAGTCAGAGGAAAAACTTAAACGATATCTAATATCATAACAAGAAACAATCAAATCAAATTATGTAATTAACTTAAACGTACACTACTTTTAAAACTGGATACTTTATCTACTGTAACACTATTACATGATGATGAAACACTTGAATTCTAAATATAAGCAAAGGCAATAGACAGGATGACATGATCGTCTCCCTCTCTATCTATCATTAGACTATGATTGTACTTTTTCACTTATACAACTATGATTGTAGTATAGTGCCACCGATCTGCATTGCCCTTATGCACTTCCTGTCTGAACTGTAACCTGATTAAACACATCACTGAAAAATGTCTTTTAAAATTCCTAAAAACATTCCCCACCTTGATGCCAAAGGATCAAAATTCACAGCACAAATTCTGTGCATGCTGCATTATTTCAATGCATATCTCCATATAATTTTGGTAGGGGGCTCTTTAGTTCATCAGAATATATACCTTTGTTGGACTAGATGTTCTTTTCCTCTTGGCAGGACTGGTCAGGTCATCTACTTGGCTAGAAGGAATCATGTGTAGTGGCAAGGATTGCTGTGAAATTGGTGTTTGAGTGAGGCCTAGTACAGGTTCAGTATTTGGATGATGAGGTTTACAAGCCTAAGAATCACAGAAGGAAGACAAAAATATGGTTCTATATATTCTTAATTCTTTCCTTTAAATTATATATTTTAACAGCCCACATATCTTAAAAGGGCCGAGTAGATATTCTGAAGCTGATCTCAATAACTGAAAAATCAGTTTCCATATGGTCATCAATGGAGGAATGTGTACCTTTCATGGGATTATTAAACCACTGCAGCATTTCTACTTAAGATGAAATCTTTTAAAATCATGAAAATCCACAAAGGTTCTAAATTGGTACCCCCATATTTCTCCCATATTATAGGGAGCTTCTTGATCTAATATCCCTTTGCAAATAAATCAAAGGCTTTTTATTAATAAAAGCCAGTCCTGTGCTCAATAAAATAAGCTTGACCACTACCGATTGTAAAGAACCCTTAAAGCTGGGCACCTGCAGAACATAACCCAACTTCTCACCTGCTGTGCTGTGTTCATGGCACCCTGCCTGGAGGTAAGCTCTGCGGGGATTGGTAGGCTCCATGCCTCCTCAATACTAGGAAGTAATTTAGTTTTATTCTGTAGACTACCTTGTGGAAGGTTACACAACTGAGCCTAGGAAAAATTATGTAAAAAGCAAATTTAACACAAGCCTACTTTAGTAAGAGCAAGTCCATGAAATCTTCCTAAATGCTGTAGCTAATTATGTCTTAAAGAGAGGACAGATTTAAAATTTGGGGTTTTAGAAAGGTGCTAAGTATAAAGAGGGTAACCAGAATATAAACCTTTGTGAGAATCAGAACAAAGATGAGCTCTGGATTCAGAGGTCTCATAATTCCTTTTTTCTGAAATTGCAAACAAGAGTGAAAGATAGCGTGTGTGTATTCTCTCTATATGTTATGAGAACTTAAAAACGTAGACAATACAAAGAAAAAAGCAAAGTGATGTAAAACAGTATGCTTTGATTAAATGTGCAAAATAGGGTTTATAAGGAATTAAGTTTCACTTAAAAATGAAGAAATAAAATATTACAGGCTATGATATGCTTACAATACACATGAAAACAGGTTATACACACCACAAACAATTGCAAGTTAAGCTTGTATGTTACTTCTCCCCTCCCCTCTGCTCTGTATTTTGGAAGACTATTTCCCGCTTCTTAAAACGTTCGTTTTACCTGTAAATACTTTATCCGTGCTGCAAGTGCAGAGGTATTACTACAATTTTTGCTCCTAGTTGCATTTAAGTAGCATTTAATGGCATCCTGAGGCTGGTTGCAGGACTCATAGAGTGTGCCTAGGTCCATCCAGGCTGCAGCATGGCCATGGTCCAATTGTACAGCACAGATATAGGCCTGTAAAGCATCCATAGGCTGATTTTGCTGTTGATACAGCACACTGAATAGAAAGATTAGTGAAGTTGAGAATTAATAACAAAGTCAAAATACAAACAAGTCAAATATACACCACCACCCGCCCCGAAACCCTTAATAAACTTTGCTATTATATAAACCACCGTAATAAGCATAAACAACAAATAAAATCTTAACATGTAAAGCTCATATACTTAGTGCATTCAGTATTTTAAAAAATTCGAGAAAGTAAATATAAATTTTTTATTTAAACTTCAAATCAGACAAGTCTGACAACATGAAGGTATAAATAAAAAAAGCTTTACGGTCCCTTTGAGAACACAAGAGAGTTAAAAAGCTGATATTCTTTATTTACATATATTAGCATTGAATTATATCACTGTATTACCCTGAATCATCCTTACCCTATAGAACACCATGTATCTGCACTTGCTTCTGATTTATCAATAGATTGCCTATAAGATATAAAGGCATCCTGAACTTTCCCAATACTTGAATAGCACCTGGGAGAAGAAAAAAGAACTTTGGTAATATTTATAGAAGGTAATTATTGAGGATGGCTTACCAAGACTTATCTGATAAATGTTTTGTCATACAAATACACACTCATCTAGATGAATGCAAAACATCTGCCGTTTCAGAACGCCAGGCATAATCAGACTCAAACATCTTAATCAACATGTATTACTAACTATTTCTTTGAGAAGTACACCAAAACTGCTTAAACCCCAGCTCACTGCTTTTGTAAGAAAGACTCATAGCATATTTTAAAGACTTATATTTCTTTCATTTGTGGTAACTTATCAGTCAGTAAGTACAATATTTATCTACAGACAGCATTATAAAGAAACAATTAAGTTACCTATTTCATCAAACACATGGTTATGAAACTTCGTGTTCTACAAGAAGTGTTTCGGAATTATTAAGAGATATTGACCAACTCAATCAGGATGGTTCTTGATTGCCCAGGAAGCTTTTTATGTGCATTTCTCACATCTCAATAAGATTTCAAGTAATGAACAACAACAATGTTAAGTTTTACTGCATATATAGAGCATGAATTTTTGTAAAAAATCTTGCTGTTCTGGATTTTTTCACAATTTCTTAGTTGAATATTTTTCACATACAAATTCAAACGTATTCTGGCATTATAAGCAGAAATATCAGAACTTTAAAGAGAACTACAATTATACCACAGGGAATAACACCTACCTTTTTAAAATTAAAAGCTTCAAATAAATACAATACTAAAAATATAAATATCTTTACTAGTTTAATCTACAATAGCTCTGCTTCTTATATTGTTTGTAGTTAAGTTTTCCTGTTGGAAAAAGAACCGACAACTTTCAAAACACATAAATAACAACAGAAATTTTATTCTAGTAAAAAATAAAACCCAAGCAGAACTGTCCAGGCAAAGGTTTGTCAACCATGCTACTCTCTCTCATGGTTCTTGAAGCATACTACAAGAGGAATACAATAAAATCTAGCAGTACTTTGCCTAAAAACATCCATTAAGTCTGAATACAATGTTTCAGAAGATCATTTTAATCACAATCTAACCCAATTTCCAATAGACATGTTTCAATCTGTCTGCTTATCAGATACATGAAGACTTTGATTAGGATAGCACTAACATTAATTACCCAACGAAACTTAAAATGGGGTGATGGATTTTTTTCAGTGCGGGAGGCGGGTGGTAGTGGTATGTTTTTGAAAGGTACCTTTAAACTGCCTTGCTATCCAGTTTCGACAACCAGCAGAGGAAGGAATAATACAGTGGAATACACGTGGAGGGAAAAAAGAGGAAGAACAAATGCACAACCCTGTAACCCTGTTCCCTTCCTCTTCTCCTGCCCTTGTATGGACTGGAGGAATGGGGCACAGAAAGGACCACTAGATTTCCGCCCCCCCCATTTCCTGCATTTCTCCCCCTTGTTTGTGTGGTTGTAGGTTTCACTCTAACTACATGAAAGCTGTGGCACGGTAGGAGCAGGAATACGGCAGCTGGGCACACAACCTTCATGGAGCCCTGGCTCCATCCTGCTGCTGCGTAAGCACTCAACTAGCTCAAGGCACATGCAATGGGACTGCTGAGCTAAAAACATGACTTTAGCCCAGTGGGTGATAACATGAGCCAGATGATCATGAACCAAATGAACCAAAGTTCATTTCCCCTTTTCCCTCCACACCTGCTCTAGCCCTCTGCCCTTCACACTCAGTGCTGGTGTTCCTCCCTCAGCCTGCAGACAGCTGGTCCAAGAGGCCTGTCTTACAGGAACAGCTGGAAGAATATAATTAGGATGACAAAAACAAAAGCAGGTTCCAGTTGTATGTGACCAGAACCCCCAAGAAAGTCAGCTGGAAGGTACTGAGGTTAGGATTTGATTTTTGCATAATTCCTTTCAAATGTATTTCTGAACAGAACTGACTTGTTCACATAGGACTTGAACTGCCCTCAAAGCTTTCTCCAAAACCTTATTATTTCAAGAGTTACTGCTGGTTTGCTTAAAGTACTCTATTTCCTTAAAAAGGAGACCAAGAAGACTCATCAAATTTATACGATTTACATCTTAGTAGGTTAGTTAGTTTTCAAGTAAGAAATACTGTCTCATAGTACAGAATAATTACAACACTTAAATAGATATTAGAATGGATTAATCTGAGCTATCTTGGCCTAATATTTAGTTGCAATATATGCTGTTTATAAATGGATGTATACCTGGGAAAATATTTGTATTTTAGTGCGAAAATTGATTAAAATTAGAAGGGAGATTCTGAGAACATACAAAGAATTATGAAAAAGGTATGAAGAAAAGTAACAACATTTACAGAGAAGTTACCAACAAAAAAAAAAGGGAAGAAAAAAAAAAAAAGAACAGAAAATGTGGTAGGAGGAGGAACAGGTAAAACCAGGCAGGGCAGACTAAGATTACTGTAAATGTGTAGACTGAATAATAACTACAAAAAAAGCAGGACCACCTGGGTAACATACTTCTTTTCAACTTCTAATCTATATTCATCCCAAATATGTTAGCACCTTGTCTTTTTATACACTTTCTATAAACCTAGACTTCAGCAGAAACATACATCCTTTCCCTTTATTTTTCCTCTGTAAGTATTAAGAAGAAAAACAATGTAAGATACTCAAAATAATGAGTACCCTCAATGAATTTACAGTGTCTATAAAGTCATTTCTCACCTTCCAAGGAAATACCAGGATTGACCAGAATTTGGATCTGCTTCTAGAGATTTCTGGAGATACTGTATAGCATAGCTTTCCTTGGTTGCCTTGTCTCCAAGCTGATCCACGGTGTGATGCATCCAGCCTACAAAAAGAATCCATAAATGGCAAAGTGAAATTTCCCAAGACCATTTAACACTCTGGCACAGCAGGATATTCATTGCATTAGTTCCTCTTTAAAAAAGGGATATCAAACAATAATATCACTTACATATAATTTTATGAATTAAACTTCTAAAAATTTTAAAGTTCTATACTAAAATTACAGGTCAAAAGGACCTTAAGTCAAAATTACTTTCAGGTATTTTTAAGCATTTTTTTTGTTTAAATAATTTTCTATGAGGTTAGTTGCACAATTATGAACTGCTCAATCTTCTACTATAAAAAGTTAATCTGAAAATGTTACATCTTTCCACCTCCGAACATAGATACCTTCCCTGTCATTGTGAAAAATGCCACCATTCTCCCTGTATACACACCCATTATCTGTATATTATGTTCTGTTCACTTCTTTTCTTCTAAATCCTCATATTTATCCCGTATCTACATTTGGACAATTCCCCAACAACATCAGTAAGAACTTTTGAATCTCCACTTATCTTTCTTACATTGTCTTTTCATCTCCATTCCTACAACATCCTTTCTGTTCACCTTGACAAACACAATCACCTCTCATCTACATAACAAATTCTGCTCAAAAGATTCTTTTATTTCCTCATCTAACCACACATCGTTTTCTTTCAAATGCCTTTTTTTCTTTCATTACATTAGACAAATTATTCACCCCCACTTTAAAGGCCTCCCACAATCCATACTCCCCTATCATCATTTACATGCTCTAGCACTGATGCCAGGCTGGGCTACCATTCAAATAAAGCACCTTCATCATCTTCTCAAGCTGCTCCTCATCTGCCCCTATGCTTAGATGGTATTCCTTTAAGCAGCCACAAAATCATCTCACTGTTAATATCATGAGTACAAGGAAATCCTTTGTAGCAGGCAGCTGGCTTGCTGAAATCACTACATAACACACTGGTCAACAATCTCTTGCTGTTTAAGCTCCATGTATTTGTCTAACAATCCACTGCTTTTCAGCCAACATTTGTAAAATAAAGGATGTGACAACAGATTGTCCCCCTATGTTTTTACGGTGTCCCACCCATAAACAGTCCCTTGTGGAACACTATGATACCAATTTCATAAAACATCCAAGGTTTGTATACAGCTTTAGTTACCTACAGAGTTGTACACACAACCTGCCCTAAATGTCCATTTAAAACCTCCATCAACTAAACTTCAGCACCCTAAGCTTATCCTTTTTAATACAGTCAAACCACATGAACAGGTAATACCACTCAAAAAATCCAGATCAGATTCTGATCTCATCTGAAATGCTACACAAAGTGGACAAGGCTGAGAACTGAACTGATGAGTATTTGCAGCCTTACTTCACTCTCTGTAATTAGAATATACCTTAAAAATTTTTCATTCTACCTGTTCTATACAGCTTATTTTTTATTCCATAGGCTTGTAGTTTGTTAACAGTAGCAGCGACACTTTTGCAAATGAAGGGTAAATTTCCAAGCTTTAAAAAAGGCAGCCTAAAAGAAAATTGTATCTATTGAACAACATTTGCCTAAGGTGTTTTAAGAAGTATCAGTTAGAAACTGCAGTCAGAAGCAGAAGTCTGAATATTTCATGGGCTGGAAGAAATGTCAGGTCAGGAGCCAAGTAGTTACAGTGCTGAAAAAAAGACTACTTTATCTTGTCTGAAGATGAACCAAGATAAAACCCTACCCATCATTAAAAAAAAAGGAAAAAAACCCCAATGATTTTTGCAGAGATACATAGCATTCACAACTTTCTCTTATGGACTTCATAAACAAGCTATGATTTTGATTCAAATCCCAAGTCACTGAAGTTCTTAAGCATACAGAAAATACTCATGCTTTAAGAAAAAAAAGGCTTATGTGAGGGTGGCTATCAGAATGCACCTGTCTAACTGTACATTAAGGATAAAGGTACCGGGTGGTGCAGTGCCAGGGAAAGTCTGAGATAAGGTAATAGTTCAGGGATTATAAACAAGGTTAAAAAAAAAAAAAAAAAAAAAAGGACATTAAACAACTTCCAGAATCTTTGGAAATGTTGTGTGGCAATGCCTATTTTCTGTTTCATCAGAACCTTGCTGGGCTGAAAGATAATATATGTCTTCAGAAGATCTTTACTGAGATACACTGATAAAAAGAAATAATATGCTTCTAGGAGACAGAAACGAGAACTAGCAATCCCTAGTGCTGAAACAAGGGTTACTTCCCCATTTTATCTTCCTCTGCAGGGAGGTAAAAAGGGCAGAAAGCAAAACAGAGGGTGAGGGAGAACAGACATAAGTTTTCCACTAGAATAGCAGAGGTAAAGGAAACTGGACGTCTCTTCTCCTCATGCATAAAAGGAAGGTCATTTAGAAAGACAGCAATGGAGAAACCCTGGTAAGCTGTGCAGTTCCCATTTGCAAGACCTAACTCAAATTCTCAAGTAGCATAGCGACTACTCTTCCACTCTTGGGACATTTTTAACATAATAAACAAAAGCCCAGATTTTGTCCATGCTTCACAGATATTCCACACTCTCTTCCAGGTCTTTACAATCTAATTTCTAACAAATCACTGTGTTGCTTCAGGAAGAGAATGTGGCTAGCCTAGCTCATGCTGCAGGCTTTTTTTATGCTGATCAATCACTCTCACGCTGAACTTGTGGCAACTGCTTTTTCCCCAACAAACACCATCATCTCAGTCTCTGAAGAGATGAGCCTATTCCCCATTTTAGCATCTCATGATGCCTCACCCAATTACGTGGACACCCGTAGGAATGCACCTAGCCAAAAATCATTGGGAGAATGCTTTGGGAATCTCTAAGCAGATGCTTACGGTGTTCTTACACTCTTTCTTATGCAACTACTGAGTACAATTGGAGAAAGAATACCAAAACAGATTTGATCTTCACTGTAATTAATTTAATGTAATTTTAGGTAAAGCGGTGAAAAGAACTGTTGTCTGGAAAGCAAATGAAATGGCACAAAGGAAGAAACAACCTGCTCTTATCCAGCTGTACCGATCTTACTGTTACCTCTACCTGAACTAGCCAGCATGCATTAGCTTAAACAGATACCTATTTACCCAAGAATCACAGGGTTCTCCTCCACATTGACCTGCTTTGGAAACCAGCAACAAGAGCAAAGATTTTAAAAATTGTCCCACAAAACATCTAAACTTGCCTAAATTTCAAATCAATAAACATTAACTAGCTAAGGAAAATAAACAAAAGATATTTTCAAGCCAAAACGATGTAGTTAAAAAAAAAAAAAGAGTTCAATGTAGAAATAGAAATATATTTTGACTGGGTTTTGCCAGTAGCATTCTGGCAGATGGGAGGTATTTTCTATTATTTTTTCTAAGCAGCCATGCAGTGCACCACCCAGACTATGTTTTTCCTGAGGAGGTGTTTCTATTACCAGCTGCTGGAGACTAAATATGCGATAAACACTATACTCAGATAAATACCACTGTAACAGCGAAGAGCAAAAGAAATGGTATTATTCCTTGAATGTTGTGGTTAAGACTACTCTGTCCTTTTCTCCACATAGAAGCTACCCACACTACAAAACTAGGCAACCTATGCTGATTGAATAAAGGAAGTTAATCCAGTTTTTAAACAGCAGCCAGTTCTCAAAGTCATTGTTCCTCTTGCTAGCACAGAGACCTGTGGTAGGATTTTACGAATACAACCATGCGCCTTTGCTTCTATTGTGGCAACATACATCAGAGCTGAAAAAGCACTGGTCAGCTATTTTGGGAAGCCTGTCTTCTCTTGATCATATGTATAGCTTTTCTGGATGAAACTGCTGACAACTTATACTTGGTGGGATAATACCAAGCTGAAAAATATTCAAAGGGGATATTGAAATGTCAGCAACACCGCCATGTGACAGCAAAAAGATCAGCACCTAGAGTCCTGAAGTGAACTCCTCCCAGCAGTTTCATGTGTGATTTCACACAGAGTAATCAAAAGCTAAAGAAGTTAGCCCACCCCAAATCCATACGCAACCTGCATTACAAAAAAAGAAAGCATTGTGGCCATAACTTAGTGCCAATTACTAATTTGAATTAAATGACCACTGTGTGAAGGGAGGAAAAAAAAAATGGGCGTAAGCAGACTAAATTAATATTTAGAATAATAAATTAGATGAAGAACATGGAGAAAGTGAATGAAGAAGTTTTGCACTGGGTTGAACAATTTTAAGAAAATATTCTGGAAATACTTTTATAAGACATATAGGACAAAAGTAATTTCTTCTCATTAGAAAGTTTGGTCTAAAAATGATTTATCAGCTTTCTATAACTATGGAAGACGACAATTTCATTAAAAAATAATACTTTTTCTTCTTTTTATGTGGTTTCTTTTATGGAATCTGACGATAAACTTTTTACTCACAGAAATAGGTTTTCATTAGATACTATAATTAAAGAAAAGATAAATTTTTCATTTGCCATGTTCTTCTATTCTGCAACAGAGAAGAGTATTTTGGTTTACTGCATTTAGCCTGACTATTCAAGGCATGTTGTCAGAGGCAGAACAGAGAATACAGAATTCTAACTGCTGCACTCCTCCTCTGAAAGACTACCCCCTCATTGCCCAAAACCTGTAATGAACATACTGTAGCAAGTCTAAGAGCTTTTTAATTTTGTAAGTTTAATTAAAATCTTTTCCTCCTCTCTTATTTACTTAATTATCTACTGTTATACATTCTATTTTGGGTGAAAATCTCACGTATCATGCTCAGTGTCTAAGACTCATTTTGGAAATGGAGCCTTAAAAAACACTGCTGAAGGCGAAGATGGAAAAAAAGAAACACACAGGCAAATAGAAGTTAATTTTACATACCTAACTGCTGTAAGACAGTTGCTTTTACTTGTGCAGGAAGGTTTTCGATCTGCAAAAGCTGTTCATAAGCTTCCTTTGCAGAGTGATACTTTCTCTGCAAAAGGAAAAAAGTAAATGCATTAATCATAAAGCTTACAACAGATCACCAATAGCAACGATTTCACAGCACTGACAGCACACAAACACATTGACAAAAAATTCTAGAACTTTTTTTTTTTTGCATACAGTGCATATGAAAGCCTTAATGAGTGACGTATATATGGTAAGAGAATAACTTTCATAAATATAGTATTTAAAATAAATTGGCTACTTAAAGTAATCAAGGGAAATTTGCAAATTATTGAATTTGGTCAACTCCTCATATATGCATTATGCTTCTCACGCTAAAATGAATATGCTGTTTTTAAGGAGAATGCTTGAATGTGAGTCTACATCTGGAAAAACCCTACACAAATTCCTCCCAGGAAATTCATAACAGAAATGAAGATCATTGGTAATTGGTGGCTGGTATAATTTTGCGCCTCTCCTTCCCTTCAGTATATTTGAACCGCCTTTTCAACAAATTTGTTATCCTGATAAGAGTCCCACCATATGCAGAATTAAAACACATCCATGGACTATGCCTAGAGTGCCTAGAGAATGAAGGTATGTCATCTTATTATTTGCTATACAGTTTAAGTGTGCTTAAAGCATGGAAACATTCAGTTCTTAACTCCCTATGCCAACAGATCTTGATATAGAAAACATATTTTCCAGGCTAGGATGGTGGTCTTTATTGACTTCTGGAATAGCATGAGCCGTTTTGTATATATTAAAGGTTAAGACTTCTCGATAGATTAATTTTTCTTGTGATCATGTCGGCATTTCTCTTCGCATTACCCTAACAGTAATTGTTTAACAGTGAATGTATTTTAAATGCTTAATTCTTTTGTTCCTCATCTCCCACAAAACTCTAGAAGATATAAATGCTGAGGGTCTGTTGTCAAGAGTACTTTTTTTTTTTAAACATTCTAAAAATTCTATACAATTTTTAAAGAAAAATATGTTTTCAGGTAATTCAACATTAGGCTTCATTCTGGCAAATAGATGAAGAGCATACTAAAACAAATGGGGCCATCTAAATGCAAATGATAATGACAGTTACATTTGTTTTATGCAAAGAGGACACAGTACTGACTACTGGTGTTTTAAAAGGGACAACTGAGAAGACTCTAAACAATATAAACACCTTTTAGAAGTTAAAAATGTCATTAGGTTCTTGAGATTTCACAATCACAAAAGACAACTCTGTTGATTTTAAAACCTTATTCTAGTCAGGAAGAAAAATTAAAGCAGCAATTACATACTTTCAATTGGAACAAGGGGAAGTTGGTAGAAAAGATTTTAAATTGGTGTTCATGAAATGCAGACAACTGGTAAGAAAACAAATAATATAAATAAATAAAATATCCATGTCCAGCAAAATAAAAACAATCAGGAAAAAATTTTAAACCTAGCATTGGGAACAAAACTTGTAGTTTATGACTATGGAGAATAAGCAGATGAACAGAAGTTCGCTGTATAGCATGACAGCAGATGCAGCAGTCTGGATGTCAAACAGGTAAATATTAGTGCCTAATATTCACACTTTGAAAAAGATGCTTACACGCTTGGGAACATTCAGAAAGTCCTATTAAAATAGGGCACGTTTCCCACATCTAGAATATTTTCTACTTTTGTTATTTGTTGTATTATTTACCCCCTTTAGAAATCTGCCTACATGTACGCCTTAAAATATTAGAGAACTGTCATAATGATTACATTTGGTTTTATTTAGATATGTTAATTCCAAAGATCCAAAGTCCTAGATGTTTGGCTGCATCATGAATGGTCTTAGAAATGGGAAGGGGGAGGGGAACCCAACACAACATCTTTCTTTGGACACCCTATAAGCTACCATCCTAAATAGACAGAGGGACTCACACTGCCACAGATGAAAGAATAGAAACTAGCATTAAACACCACGAAAAACCACTGCTAACTCTTATCAGCACCAGGTTATTCTCTTGTTCAGAGGCTGGCAACCCATCATTTAAACTCCAGTACTGTGAAGGTACATAATTAAGGAATGAATTAACTCTTTCATTAACTGCTAGACAGTAGATAATTTTCAAATATATGGAGGGGTTCAGAAAACCGTAGAACTGTGTCCTTTAAAAGAAACCAAGCAACCAGCCTGCCTCCAAAAACACCTCTTTATTGTGTCAGAGGTAATATCCAGAATGAAGTCAAGACCCTAAGTTTCTCAAATTCTAGAAAAGAGGACACCCCTCACAACCAGAACAGGGAGACAAACCAGATCTAATAGCAGAACGCACTGAAACTTTTTTGCTCTGACTTGCGTTAAAATAAAGTTCCCGTTGCCTACAATTGTCACTTAGAAAGCATAGCTTAAGCACTTGTAACTTTGGTCACATAATTATATAAGGCACCTGGCATGGTGACCTGAGGTGTCCGACTTTCTATTTTACCCTAGCAGATCAAAAGAACTAAGGTGTTGAGGATGCTTTGTTATATAAACATGTCAGATGTGCTCCAATGCTCAGAATAAAATCTGGACAGTGCCCAGTTAAGAACTGTAATAGTCCATGAAGTTTCTTAATGGTGTTCTCGGGGGGGGGATTTCTGTCTTGTCATATACCTTTGCACCAGAAACATTCAAAAGAAAAATATCTTGTTTATCAAATTTATAAATTTTATTTATATACAAATACCTAGCCATTTTTCACCATTTCACAACTTTGTCAAGCTACTTTTCAACTGACTGAAAATGTAGTTTGTGTCTGTCATCCATTTTAATTTCAACAGTTTTTGTTTTCACGTCACATCCCTTCCTCAGTCATATAATACCTCTACACATGATAAAAGGGCATACAATCTTCATTATATGACCAGTCAGTCAAATTACAATACGTAATAGCTATTTCAGCAGATACTTGATTTTAATTTACTTATATTCTGGAAGCTCAGTAACTGTTCTTTAACTTCTCAGAAGATTCACCTAAAAAACTCTGTGGTAGGGTTTGATATAGAGTTAATAACACAGCTTTACGTGCTGTTTACCTCAGACCTCAAATGTTTCTGTCACATGTGTTCAGTTAAATTTGAAAATTTCATGTCAAATATACTTAGAAGGCACCCGGGCAACTGGCTAGACTTGACTGTGTGCGTGTATGTAAGAGAAACAATAGGTATACATATGAACTAAGAAACTACATATTTTTTATATCTATGTATAACTTTGTAAGTACATATATAATCTCATAAAAGAATTTTACTAAAGATTATGTTTAGGGGTTTTTTTGCACTCAATTTGGGAGACTAGTAAATATGTAAGTTTATTGAAATAGCTACTCCATTTTATAGCATGACAGTCCACATAAAAATACTTTTAATTTAGCCAAAGCAAATAAAGTTTCTTCAGTGATTGGAGACATAAACCTAACTTTACAAAAGCATCTACAATCTGAATTCCACAGACTGATTACATCATGTAGTTAGAAACTCAACCACACTTTTTAAAAAGGAGCTTAAAGCTTACCTGGATTTCGTATAAGTGGGCGATGTGAAACTGAACTGTAAGAGTGGGAAAATCAAAATTATTAGTTTTAACACATGACAACTACAATTGCAATGTTTTTTCAAGTGAGGGATAAACAGCGTTTCAAATTTATCAGTGCAAAACCAAGATAAATTACATTTTGAAGATTAAAAAAAAGTATTTGTTTACATTGATATTTTATGCTTAATATAACAGAACTGACAGAGAATGAATATCTATCCTAACAAAGCATTAAGACTGCAAACAGATATTGCAGAAAGGCAGTCCACGGATTTTATTTGTATTCTGAAATGCAGAGTCCATTAACCTTTCAGTAAACTTAGCAATGAAGCCTCTTTAAGCAGAGATGCACAACAAGAGAATGCAGGTAATATTTTCTGTACATAACTGAGTTATAAATAAAGATTTATTTTTTATTTTCATTCGACTGCCAAGGGACAGACTAGCTAGGTTACAGAACAGAAAATTAAATTATACACTGCCAGCTTTATACAGGATCTTAAACGTAGGGGGTTTTTTGTTTCCTTTTTTGGAATTGTCCTTCCCCTGTTAAATTGAACTAAAAGCGTTAATTACAGATGGTATTCTGATATTTACTGTAAAGCATCTTAAATTCCTCATATGAATTGCACTGAATGCCATAATACTACTAGCAGCTCTTGGAGGCAAGAAAATTGCTAGCTGCAGAAAGAAAATGAAAGCTGTTCAAGAGTAAAAGCAGAGGGAAAATTATCCTCATGCTGTTCAAATGATTAAAGAAAAGGTGAAGTGGCTGATCTCTAAGGCTTGATAACTGCTAACCTAGACTAGCCATCAACTGGTAAATAGCTAAAGCTAGTCGAGATAAGAGTAATCCTTACTCTGATTTGATGAGGAAGGAAAAATTCCTTTGAGACAGACTTCTGCATGTTCTCGAGGACTACAAGTAAGAAGATACCTGTGTTTGAGCCAAGCTCAGTTATTTCTATCACACAGATTTCTTTCTCTTGAAGCTACAGAACAGTGTGACACAGAGGTTTATACAGGTAATTTGGAGTTCCAGGGTTTCTCTCTGGGTCATAAGGGAGGGGAAAAGCTCCCTTTGTGCACTGCTTTGTCCTTCACTATAAAGAAGGTAGCCTAGTGCACTTCAGAAACCAGGTCATAATGAAATGCATAATCTAAAGTTTTAATAAAGTTTTTGTGTTCCTTGCTAAACAGCACATAACATACCCATTATCATCAAACTTCACTCTATACTGATGAAAGAAAAAAAACCTGCTTTTGTTTTGGGAGTTCATTATCTAAAAAAAAAAAAAAAAAAAAAAAATCTTTTCTTTTTTTCCCCCCTCGTAGCAAAACCCCTTCAGTGTGAAGCTACAAAAGGAAGCCATGCCATGCAGGGGAAAGAAATTAAAGGTGTCACATCAGAGACTGCCTAAACAGAAAGACACGTTTTAGTACTCAAACACTTCTGCTAGGAACACGCTCACTATAATGCTGTTATTCACCCAACCTTTAGAAATGCAAAGGATAGGACTAAGGCAATTTCAAGCATTTATGTGATGGTACCCAACACCATGGGTCAGAGTGCACGGTTCTCCTTCCTCTAAGTAGTACAGGAGAACCTGACAAAGTATCTCTCTCATTCCTCTTCACTCACTTCCTTTGGGTTTGTCAAGCACCATGCCCAAGGCCACGGGGCAATGACGCCTTTACGTGGGGCCATACCACTACATAAATCTGGGGGCAGTGGGGACTATGGGTGAAAGGTTAGGAAAAATCTTACAAAAATTCAGAGATACACTGAAAACTGATAAAGTTAGCGAGAAGTAATATGAACTAACATGCAATATAATAAAGAATCACATATCTGGGAGAAAACAATAAAAGCCTATTGACTTAGGAAGAATTATGAAAATAATTTTACAAAATTATCTGTGCCCGCTCCAGCTTTAGAGAAGACCTTGTAGCACAGCTGGCTCCTTAGTACCAATACAGCCATCAGTTTCACCCACGTAAACAAACCCCCTTTCATTACCCTTGCTGATCGAATATTCACAATTCCACCCAGCTCTGAATTAAAGAAATACAAAAGTGCTTCTAAATACTTTAGCCAGTGCTTCTGAAGCTAGACTTCGGAGGTAACTTAAGCACAACACCAAGAGCAGCATGAAGGTACCTTAAAAACTGAGGGAGTAATTTCACTCACAACTGTCTGCCTTTTAATTCTTACAGCTGCCAAAACATGCAGGAATATACACTTATTCCTGCATACAAATCCACTAACTATGGACAAATACCTACAGGATGCTGCGTAACACCCTACAGTATATACTGCATATGATAGATCATATTACACTAAAAGATTAATGTGTTCAACTACAGACTAACATATAGTTGGCACCTAATAAAGCCAATTTCATTTTGTACTTTTTCTTAATTCAAAAGCACACGACTGATGCTGAATTTTAGATCTATAAATTTAAATGGCATTAAATGATCACCGAAAAATGACAGATTACCAAGACACCACAAATTTTTAAATAATTACTATTAAATGTGTGCCATGGCAAAAGCACTATGTTTATAAATAAAAAAATAAATAAATGAACAGTCAAATAGTACATTTCCTCCAGAAATCAAGTCTTCAGAGCAATTAATAAACTAAGTCTCAATTTTTATTTATTCCATTTACTAAACCGATCCATAATGCCGCTGGAATATCTGTCTCTATTAACAGATGGAGACAGGTTTTGTAGTCTCCCTCTCTCAGTACTCATTGTTCTGATTTTGAAGGATTGTGGCATTAAAAATTGATACAGTTGTGAGCATAACACTTAAAAAAACCAACTGAAACAAAATAAATGGAAATACTCATAGGTTACTTACTTTCAGCATTAGACAAAGTGCAGGGATTGCAGTCAATCAAAGCTAACTGAAAATGCTGGAAAAAAAAATAAGAATTATTTTTCAAACAACATAATGCTACCACTGTGGCAAATTACTAAGAATAAATCAATTTTATACTTAAAAAATCAATACTGCATTTTACCGTGTGTCTTAAGAGTTAATTTTCACTTTCTGTTCAACTGTTTGCTAAAGGAAAGTTTTTTATTGCAGAATCAGCAATGCGTCTAGTAATGTAAGATGGCAACAAACATATTCACAGAATAATTGGGATGGCATCTGGAAGAATGATTTGACCATCGAATGAATGGTTAAAATGGGAAGATCAAGTTTTCCTCAGAATACACAACTGGGAATATAGTCATACTAATTAGCTCATGGAGATAAAATGTTGAAGCTCTCAATTTGTCTACCTAGAAAAATAGCATACTCTTCCTCCAGACTGAGTGATTTGAAGCCTTTTTAAAAAATTGATCTCTTGTCAAAAAGCGCTTAAAATGAATACCTTTGCATTAAAACACGAGTTCATAAGTTCTTACATCCTCTCCTCCAGATATTAAGATAACTTCAGTTAAACATTAGAACTTGTTTATTTTTTACTAACTTTTCCTCAAGAGATAACGAAAAATATCTTTTAAAACATCTTTGCATTCTGAACTTCCGAGCCGAGTATTTCATTCTTCTAGAAAGAAGGTCACACAAGCAGAGCAATGAAGCCTGCCTGCCAGCAAGTCTGGATGTGACCAATCATTTCACAAGTGTCATGCTAATTAGTGATCACTATTTACAGTTTGAAACGCAACCAAGTGTGTTAAAATGAATGGAACAGGCATACAAACTCAAGTGCCTCTGAACTTCACCATAAACTTCAGAGAATTCCTACGCTGTAGAATTTGGAATAACATACTGATTCAACAGAGGATAAGGCCTAGGAATATAGGTACTAAGAGACAGTATATAGAAATATTACTGTTAATAAATACAGTTATCTACAAAATACAGTTTCAGGTGGCTTCTAATACACAAAACATTACTGATGTTTTATTTTGTTAGCACAAAAATGATAATTTAGCCCCAGCTGCCCAGGATGCCAAAGTAGGTGGCATCAGGAGCTTATTAGTGTAGCTGGGAAGAAAAAAAAAGGATCCTTATTAATGGATGTATATACAGCTTGCTTTCAGTATTGGCATACTCGGAGCTACTAGATACTACACAACTTTCCTCAGGGTCCTAATAATAACTCAAGTATAGTATGCCTATATAACACACACATCAAAGATTTATAAGAAGAGTTTAATAGATCACCAAATTTCTAAATAAACATTTTTAACAGAAAAATTATTACAAAATAATGCATTATGCATAGCAAAGCATAAAAAAATGAATGTTCTCATGAGTGATGCAGCTTACCTCCTCACTGACTTCTATCAACATAATTTGTAATATATAACAGCTTTTAAAAAATGAAACAAACTCAAGTTGAATGATAACACAAATTTATGATTTTTAATGAACATTTTAGCAATACCATTCCCAGAAGAGAGCACAGAAAACAATGTACTCACATATACATTACTTGTAAAATAACTTTTTAACCTTAGAGCATGAATTAAATAACAGCTTATAAATATTAAATATCTGCTTATTTCTCTGCCTTGCCTGTTCTTTCTTCTACTGTTCAGCAGTCAGACAACTTAAAATCTCCTCACTTACATTGCAATGCAGGTTGTGTGCCTCAGACATCCGTTAGTCGGTTACCATAGTGATTCTACTAAGCAGGCAACTTAAAGACTAAATAAAAATAAAATGCTCTACTTTATATTGCACTTTGCCTGACAAAAGAAAAAACGGAACAGACCTGTATACTTTGGCCTGTACATTGAGCATACCGATCTAAATGGTACAAAATCCTTTTTGCACAGATGTGTCATCTTGCACTGTCACCAACAATTAATATGAAAAGACAAAACAGAAAGGCACAGATTTGCGCTCACCTAGCAATGTTATTATAAGAAATAAGCAGATCTAAAGAGAAACGATTGACAGCTGTTCTGTAGTAGCTTTTCAGAAGGGTTATTGCAGTGAGACTCACTGAGATAAAGCAGACAACCATATAAGAAAATCTAACCATTTTAATATTTAAATATGTCAGCAGTATCAGTGCAGTACAGTAAAAAAAAGCAGGAATATTCTCAGCAATGCCTCCTAAAAATTTAAATTCTTACTGCTACATTAGCTGACTTTCAAATTTCAAAATCCACATTATGAAAATTTTCTAAGTATAGTAAATTTCTGCTTGCACTATTCACTAAGCCACAAACAGTAAAGAAATTGGTAAACTGAAGCCCGTAACTACAGCAAAATAAACCATTTGCACTAAACAATTATCGCAAAGCAATACACAGAAAACTCGGAACCTTTCAAACCAAGAACCTTAGAAATGCACATATACAAGCAAACCTACACCTCTTGCCAGATAAATAATACATAGCTCCCCGTTAAGTATTCAAAATCAGACAGAAAAAAAAACATGCATGCATTCTAACATAAACCTCATCAGCCAAAAGCAGATCCACTGATCACAATTACCAGCACCAAAAAATAATAATAAAAAAAAAACAGTAATCATTTCCAGCTTCCATTTCTGCAACAAACAGAAGCGGCCAGCAAACATCTGCACCTCTCTCAAATATTGCAGTACTGAAGCTGGCTACTGCTGTGTGAAATAGTTATTATGCAGGAGAGGCCGCTGCAGTTCAGAGACAGCATACAATACCTCAAGGCAGACAGCAGTCTATAGAAATTCAAATCCCCAGTAAGAGGATTTACCTAGAAGGCAGTGTTCTGAATGTTAAAAAGTAACAGGCTCTCTTCACGAGCTGCAGCCCAAGTCATAATATACCTTGATTTGTAGCCATCTGTAATTACACAATTATCTACAGCCTGTTTTGTCTCCTCTGGAGTCCTTGACTTGCCTCTGATTGTGGAAACAATTTCGAAGGTAACCTTTCCAAGGATCAGAAGTACGGTGGATTGCTTATAAACAGAACTGATGAAAGCATTAGGTCTGGTAGTAAAATAACAGTAATCTGATGCCGATTTAGGCAATTTAACGTGTTTTCACTACTAGGACTAACACCAGTTCTCCTAACAAATTAGACCTTTACAATTTGAGAGGCAAGTACCCAGTTTTTTGTCGTTTATTTAGTCAATAAATGACCAACACAAAAAAGAACGGTTTTCCTCTTAGTCCAAGATTTTCATCACCGTCTGTGTTTACATCCAAGCCTGAGAGCTCAAAATAGTGACTCTACTCCCTCCTCCTCTCGAGGATGCCATTAGCAAGTTTAATAGCTCCCCGTTCCACATTTATTCAGCGAGCAAGGCAAGCCATCGTTTGAAACCTGACAAACCCTCACAGACTTACCATGAAGGAAATCTCCATCATGACTCAGTAAAATTCTGTCAGGAGATGGCTGTTCCTGCCTATGTGACCTAGGTGTGATGGCTGTGTTCCTCAGAGCAGCCTTTGTTCAGAGAAGTAGGGCAGAGAAGGCCTTGCGTAACCCGCCGGTGGCAGAGCGCCAGGCCTCCATTTGCCAGGCCTGCGTGGGGCCAGGGGGGGAAGAGAGGGTCAGGAGAGGACGCGCTCTATGTGCGGCTACCTCAGATCATTGCTCTGGCTCTGCAGCCTCTTCTGAACGCAGAACAGATTCACCTCCTAAGATGAAGGTTTGTGTAGTGTAAACACTCAGTTACTTTTGCCCAACATTAAAAAAAAAAAAAAACAAAAAAAAAAAAAACAAACCAAAAAACAAAACCCTCAAGACTGAGGAAAACTGTTACACAGACAGGGCAGAAGGCGGCTGCTCGAGGACAGAAGAAACAAAGGCCACTCATAGACAAAAACTGAATAACAGCAGTATGTTCAGAAGAATCTCTTGTTTTGACTAGCTGTAAGTGAAAAATTCTTTTCAAACACTAAGATCAGAAAAGCTGTATTTGCACTAGCCAGAAGAAGGCTGAATTCGAATTTGCTGGCCAACATCTTATGTAGCGCACCACAGTGATTGTCACAATACTCGCGTTGCCTGCACATTTGCACGTATTTGTGCTACATCAGAATTCCTGTGTTAGCAGCCCGAAGGGCTGCCAGCAGCAGCAAAGTGCCATAGGGGAAGGGGGTGACCGGAAGCTTGTCCCCGCTGCTGCACGCCCCAGCATCAGCAGGGAGCTGCACCACCGCGAGCTGGGGTGGCTTTGGGACCTGCAGCGCCCTGCCTCCAGCCCGCACACCCAGAACCCAAAGCACAGCATAATCCTTGCTGGGTACCTGTGGCTACGTAGCCAGTACGCATAGCTAGCTGTTACTGTGTGCCCCAAATGCCAGCCTTGCAGTTACAGCCAATAAATGGACCAAGATACCTCTCACGAGGAGAAGGTCCACAAATGATGTTAAGTGTACCAGCACCAATACTCACTAGCTTGAACGCTAAACTATTTCTCTTCGCATGGTTTGTTCTTCCCCCCCCCCCCCCCAAAATGACAGAAGATGCCACACAGCATGTCAAATTCAACTTTAGCATTTACTCCTCTTTGTAATCATGACATTTCTAAAATACACCTACAGTCTTCTTTTAAAGGAATACTCCAAAATGACTCAAAAACTCAAGCAAAACTGAGTGCAAGAGAACAAAAGAAAACACTGTAGGCCAGACATTGTGATACCATGACCCACTGTGAAAACCACTTGCACTAATAACTCTCATGCAGTTTGATAATAGTGCCGTGCTGTGTTAAAAAACTTTAATATATGTCTCTCCAGCATATGCAAACTACAAAGACTTAGAAAACAATTTAATTCCCAAATGCTGTCTTCCATCCACTTTTTTATTTAAATAATCTTTGGACTCATTTCATCTTGCTTTCTAAAAAATGCTTTTTAGGTGAAATGCTTGAAATCTTGGATATACGCTTTGTAATAGCTAAAGCCCTTTGTTTTGTTTTTTACCTAAAAATGTCACTGACTAGTTTCTGGTAGAATTACAGACATAAAAATAGACATAAGAAATTAAAACTTCTCATAACTATGCATTTTGATTAGTTATTTTTTCTTTAATACTTAAAAATAAACACCTAAGGTTTCAGTTTAACATGTTTAAGATGAAAATTTACTAATCTAAGCACCTATGAAAGATAACTCGGTTGTGAAACGGCACTTGAAGGCTTGAAAACACAAATTTTCACTTTCATAATTACATTTTTATTTATTACTGAGAAAAAGAACATGAAACCCCCAAACTATATGTCTATAACAGCTAGATGTTGGCATACAAAAGCTGCAGAAGTTAAAAATATCTTTCATAAAGATATATGTATCGACAGGAGAATTATTTGAGTAAGTGATGGAAGAGTGTCTGACTAAAAATAAGTACTTCAAGCTGTTCATCTGTATATCGCTATTTATTTTTTTTATATTTCATGCATATTCATGTAATTCATGCATATTTCCCCAATAAATTCTAGTTCTTTCACAGTCTTTTTCTTATCCTAATATAAGCAGTATGTCTTAACGTTACTAACAAATGAGAATGTTTAGGAAAATAATTAAAAAATTAAAATTGTATTTAAATTGATGATTTATGGGCAAGATCAAAGCACAGGCCTGAAGCAAACTACTACGGAATAGCTGTTTTGTGTGTAAAAAAGGAGCAAAAATTTCTAAAAGTGAAAGGCAGAATCAGTATTTCTACTAAAAGGCAGATAATTGAAACTGTAAGTAATTTAGTTCTCACACTTCTAAAGGTTTTTTGTTACTGTGTACAGAATGCATCTGCAATACCCAAAAACCAAACAAAATTCCTTAAGGACAACACAGCTTGGTTTGCGATAAAATAACCTGCTTGTGTCCAGAGTCCCCACTGACCATCCATTACAAAAAAAAACACCAAAAAACCAAAAAAAACCAAACAAACACAAAAAACCAAACAAAAAACCCCAAACCAACAAAAACCCCAAAAAACCAATACATCACCAAAAAAACCCACCCCAAACAAAATACCCCCTCATAAAACCAAACCCACAGAAAATTTCCCACCCACCCACTGTTACCTCAATGTTATCATTCTAATAGATATGAAAAACCAAGATTTCTTTTTTTTCCGCTTTAAGTAGTCAGTCAGCAAACAATGGAAGTGAACTGAATTTTACATTCAAAGGGCTTTCAGGGTGGTAGCCCTAACTCCCCACCAAAAGCACACTATGATACTTCAACACCACCAAGCAGAATGAGCAACCAGATGGAAGATTGGTTTCCCATAGCCGCCCCTTTCCAATGCAACCCTACTATTAAAATAAATAATACCAAAGCTGTAATTTTTCTTTTCTTCCTCAGCTTCTCTTTCATGCATATCAATGGCCCCACACAACACACCCAGCTCCCCCTTCATGCTCTACCCAGCTCTATGTTCAGCTTCCAGCTGGGCAAGAGGCATCGGGGTTGCCTGATGCACAGCAACTCCTGTGTGGATGGGACAGGTCCCTTCATAGGAATTGTTCATGTCCCAACAGACCAGACCCATGATGAGTCATTTGGCACCTCTGTTGTGGGCTAAGCCAACCAGATCACCTTGTCCTCAACTTGCAGAGCTCAAATGGGTCTGGGGCAACACGTTGCACAGGAATGTTCTCTTCAAAATCTCTTTCATTCTGACTTAATGGCTAGAATTTATTTAAGATTCAAAAGTACTTAAGAGAAGAACTGAGACACATGCACAAGACACGATGATTACACACGTGTTTGAGAAAGGAGGCTAAAACTGAAAAAATATATTCAATAAATAGGAAAATGACTAGGATAGCAAGCAACAAACCAGAAATAACGTGGCACGTGCTCAGAAGCTTAAACATTTTTCCAACATCATTTACCAAACCAATAAAAATATATATTATATTCCTAGAGATATTTCTTTATTTTCCTTTCAGATTATCACGGTGCCACCAGAGCTAACACTATCAAACACAGGACTCCTAGTATTGTTTATAGGAAATGGCAAACAGGAAGCGGGAGCAGAACACATAGTAAAGTGAGAAAAAGTTAGGACTGTGAGGTAAGCCTTAATAGTATGTTGCTGCTATAGTAATCAATAAAATCTCCCCCCTTCTCCCTCCCAAGTCATTGCCAGTTGATTTTTGGAATTGCACTTTTCTGACAAATGGGGCAAATTCAGCTTTCACGTATCACCACTGAAGGTAACACTGCCCAAACTGTCAGGTTACACAAGGTCTGCCTTCTTTTCAACCAGAAGGGGCTGCTTTTTTTTGTTTGTTTGTTTCCTCTTAATGTAAGCCTGAAGGCCAAGTAATTTTCAACAACACTGGTGTTCTTGCCAGAGTTTATGGCAATGGGATAATGGAGCAGCCAAAGGTTCTCATAGTAATTTGCAAGCCTTAACTGCAGCAATGTTAAAAACATGCAAAAGCAGTAATTGCTTTTGAAAAAACACCGAGAGTTGATTTTATGCTTGTTAAACAGCACTCTAGTAATTACCTTAATCATCAACATCTTAAAATAGTAAAAATTAAATTTTTGCTTAAATTGCTTATATAAAATATAGGTGATTTATGTTAATGGTCTAAAATTGTTAAAAACGTGGAATATATGACCTTCAGACTCCCATTTTCCCCCTTTGCCTGAAGACTCTTACTGACAATGACTCATCTGTTGGCAATGGTTTATTCTTAGCAATTACAGACTTAACATGAATGTTTAAATACCATCAAAAATATTATGATATTTCAAAGTACATTAATGCAACGTTGGTACAATCTGTGAAATCCAGAACAGTCACAAGTGAGTATCAGATGAAAAGTTACTTCCACTTGCTGCCTCAGTGTGCAATGGGAAGCTCAAACTGGGCTATGGCTTATGTTACACAGAGCCCCAGAGAAAGGGTCTGTGCACAAGGCCAGTCACTGCCAAGCTGGATCCTAAGCCCCATAACCACCCTCTAAAATCCTTTTAACAAGGTCCACAAAAAAAAAAAAAAAAAAGGGGCACAACAAGACAACTGGGTCTTTACATTACTTCTTTTTCATTACTTTGGGTTACTTATCTTCTGTGAAAAGATGAGACATTCAGTCTCGGAGAACGAGACAGACATTCTGTGAAAACATCCTTTCGCATTCTTTCA
Organism: Larus michahellis; assembly: GCF_964199755.1. NCBI lineage: Eukaryota > Metazoa > Chordata > Aves > Charadriiformes > Laridae > Larus > Larus michahellis. The sequence continues at coordinate 127,269,562 of NC_133896.1, forward strand.
TCATCTCTTCCTCATTTTATTCTCCCCATGCTCATGCGTAACTACTGCACTGGCACTTTATTTTGTTCTCTTCACTAAGTATTTTCTGACTTGCCTCTCACATTCTTATCACTCACAGAGTTCTGGCTTGAGGGTCTTTTTTTAAACCTCAACTCAGGGATCAATCAGATAGGCTTTTAAAGAAGCTATTGCCCTGCTTGTTCCACTTAGTCTGCTCCTCAATTGATATATTCTGATATATAAACTGCTATGTTTCAATCAGTAATGCTGTGTTTTCAAGTGAATCAGTCTCAGGACTATACATTAAATCCAAAGCTGAGCTGAAAACAGCTGAAACTGTTCAAGACCAAGTGGATTGCTCCACTCGGTCTGTTCTTTCTCGCTCCTCACTGTTGTGGATTCTCTGCTAAGGATTGCAACCTCCATAGCAAAGGAAGCAAACCAGAAACTCGACCTTACATGTTTCAGTTGATAACTCCAGAGCACAGCTTCGTGTTAGGTTTTGTAGCAGGAGGGGGTAACATGGCTCTCCCCACTCCTTTCTCATTCACACACTCCTGCCATCTACCTTGCATTGGATCTAGCAACTGGGCAACCTCAAATTGAGCTGGTTCAGACTTCTGGCTCCACCTCAGTCTGCAAATGGAAAAATCACTCGATCCAATGCAGCAGAAGATGCCAAACAACGCCATCAGGATTGCAAGGTGGAAAATGAGGCAATCTTTTAGCAACAACGTGCAGTTATATTGACTTAAGGACAATGTGAAACTATCAATGCAACCCCACACCTCCCCCTGTTTATTTCATCATCCTTTTGAAGATCTTCGCTCTGCCCCAGGGTAAGCTGTTTTTGCTGCTACCATTTGTTTTCTTAAGTGACTTAGTCATACTGCAACATAAAAGCAACGGAACCATGATAATTCTGTGTTACAAAAAAAAGATTACTTTCTTTCTATTTTCAAAATACTACTTTGGTGCTTTTCCCATTCCTAGATGGTGTACTGAAAACCAGAAGCACTGTATATGCAAAATTCTTGTGATCAGTGCACTTTTTATTTTGCAAAGTTGTGAAGATTAAAAACAGTCAATTGTTTAGATTGAATTCTCATCTATTTAAATACCTGATTCGGTGATAAAATTACATGTTTCATGGCACAGCAGGAAAAGATTATTGATCAATTTCTTCTACTACAAATTAAAATGCAGAAGTTCCTTCCACTACTTGATTACCAGTTTACTATCTCCTTGTAAATTTACTCTTATGTTTTATCCCTAAGACCTTTTTAAAAATAAAACCAAACTGTACTTCTTCAGCACTTCTTTTATTCCCTGCGTATCATGACAGCCAATACTAAATCTGTGCCAAAGTACAAGGAAATAGGACCACCCAAACTCCCACATAATCTCTTTCTCAACACAGTGAACTACCTCTCCCTCCTCTTGCTCTCTTTTGCCATTCATTGTACTGAATCTTTCCTACTCTTAATGCAGTATCATCCCCTCTAATCACAATTTCCAACTCCACTGGTCTCTGTAGCTGAAAGCTTGGACTCCCGGTGAAAAAAGGAAGCCTGACGAGAGAAGTGCTTCCCATTAGTACAAATACTGAAAGGAAAATTGAGCATAACACTCTACTCTCCCAAATCTTGGACAATGCAATTCTGATAGCCTCACAAATAGAGCTTCCAGAAAAACAATCTGCCAGGAAGAGGAAGCCACGGGATTCTTGAAAACAAAACATTTAATGTTTTCAGTCGTTTTAGAAGACATTAATATGCAGAAACACGTTTATAAATTACACTTAACTATAAAGTTCAAAATTCTCAACCCTGCAGGCGTATTTCACAACATAACATGGAACTCCAATAAAGAACACTTCCTTTTTCCAAGATACACATACCAAAATCTAGAGGTCAGGAAGGAAAGAACACAGTTATAGAGTAGGAAATGGAAGGAGGAAAAAAATGGGCAAACATGTTGCATGGAGGGAGATAAAATGCCAGATTACAGTCGAAGACCAAAAAAGAATACAAGCAGTCAAAAAAATTTAAATGAGTACAGAAAAAAACCCCAAAGTACTGTATTAACACAAGCCATTTCTAACTGATTAGCCAGAAATTGTTGCCTTAGAAGCTGACTCTCAAACCAGGAAGTAAAAGAATGATTAACTGCTAGAAAAGTAGAAATGGCATAAAAAAAATGATAGGAGAACATTATTTTGCATAAAAGCTCTCTATTTTTAATGATTTTTAAGAACCTGCAGTTTACAATAGTGCAGCTCAGGGTGGGGAAGAACGAACATTGAGAAATCCAAGCTGCTAATTTTTCTTTTCTTTTGCCTTGATCTTCCTGTACATCCTCAGCCTCCTCCCAAAATGTACTATTTTAACAAGAGCCCTACACCAAATTTTTGATCTGCTGGAGTATCAGTGCTCATTTATAATTTTGCTGGGCTTTTACGAGTATTTCTAGCACCTAGCATACCTCAGATCTTACCCTTACTCTGTCTTTAGACTAAGATAATTCATACTGAAGCACTTCTATTTCTAAAGCAGGTAGGATTTAACTGCTACACGCTTATGCATTCCTTGCAGTTTTAAGGTGCAACACAACCTGCAACAGATGTTAATTCAATTTGAAAGGACTTAAACCTACCTTTAAACTAGACTCATAGTCTGTGTTCACTTTGAACATAAGCCCAAGTCGCAAATGAATTTCCTTGGCTCGACAAAAGCTGGGATCAACATAAAGCGCCTCCTGAAATGCTTTAATTGCCCTGAAAAAAAAAAACCAACACAGATTAAAAAATTATTTTTTTACTGAAGTATTACTTTATAATCAATGTTATTTATATGACTTGCAGAAAGTGGATCAGAAAGCACTGTTACAGAAGAACAATCAAAATAATGGTTTATATGCAATGCTTTTGGTGCATAGCTTTTGATTCTTCAAGGACTCGGTAACTTTGTAATCCAGATATCCTGGTATACTTGAAATTCTAATCTTCTCTGTTAATTTAGAGAAACTAATCTGCTGCGTGAAATACAATAACATATCTGCTATTTCAGAAAGGATGACTCAGGAATTAGTAACAAAATTAGTGAAACTTTAGAACAACACACTGATCATTCATGTCACAACTAACTGCCAGGTTGCTTTTGACTCCAGGTAGTGTAGACCCCCGAGAGCAGTAGCAGAACAGGAGGCCCAGAAGGGGAGATCATGCACATCTCCTTCCACTGCACCAACCTGCTCCACTTTCCACTTTGTCCCTCCCTTTCTTAGCACCAGCACTGTGTAGGACTCAACTAATACCTATTGCTCCATTACCTTCCAGTAACTCAACTACCTCCAGAAAAACACATATATGAATGCCTGCCACCTCCTCCCACTGTAACTTGCTTTTTAAATTCCCACGATAGGTGAAGATGTCTCTTATTCTATTTCCTTACCTTTAAAACCTCTCTACACATGCCTCTGTTCATGATGGCACTGTACCAGATAAAACAAAAATGCTACGTAACAACAGTACCTTCGGGTAGAAAAAACGTGACTCTGAACAGGCCTGTTTGCCTCTCCGGCCAACTGCATAAAATTAGGACAGCTGAAATGCAGCTAATAGATAATGGATTTAAATTCACAGAGGAACTGAGAAAAGAAGCTAAGGCTCATTGTGTTATCTCGCCTGAAATCCAATGACAGGTTGAAACAAAATACCTTCACATACATCACTGCTCATACAATGACAGAAATCAGAATCAAGTCTCACTTAGGGTAGGATTGAAGCACCTCAGGCAGGGAGCCCAGTCCCATCTGCTGCCCTAGGCAACCCCAGAGATCAACGCTGAGCAGGCAGATGACAGCCAAGCCTATGGGGAGAATCATACCCACTGTGGGGCAGCACGGGGACACTGGACAGGAATTACCACAGTGCCTAAAATCACCTAATGTTTAGGCAAATTGATTTCGTTCCTGCTCTCCAAGCGTAGTATTATTTAGGAGGACAAAAGGTTAGCAGTTGCAATGTGAAATTCAATAAATATTTTCTCAGACTTCTTTATTCACAAAACACATAAGCAATCATTTTTTAATCCATCAGCAAAACCACTTCTGCCCTAAAATTCTTACAGGCTCTTCTCATTCTTGATGGCAAAGCAAACCAAAGGCACAGAACTTCTAAACAATCCAAAGCCGTTTGTACGTAAAGCATTATCTGACTTGTTTAAATACAACTTAAGGGCAGAAGGGCTTAAAAAAACATTACTTTTTTATTGTGGAACTGGAGCTTCCTGTATTACAATCCTTCAGAAAGGCTCTCCTTACCTGGTACCCTAACTTTTCTGCTAACACAAGGAAAATGAGCAAGTGAAGCACAAAAGGGACAAACTTGCACCAACTAAGTGGTCTCTCAGCTCTCATCTAAACTTCCCTGGGATAGTACGGGTGGTGATGAATGACACAGCTCAGTACAAACAAGGATCTATGTCTCATAACAGTATGCTCATTATCATCTACAAGACCACCACTCAAACCGGAAGGCCAAAGACTGGACTGATCACTAAATATCAGCTCATATTTTAAGCTATGCTTTTGTTCTGCCAAAGGACAGATCTTACGATTGTATATTTGCATTTCTTGTCTTAACTCTAATATGGTACCCGCTATATTAGCCACTGGCATTTGAAATCCATTATTTGTATCTTGTTCAAAGAGAGCACCCTAAGTTCTAAAATGGAAGAAAAATAGTGTCTACGGTCCCCACCAAAGAGAAGACAAAAATCAGGAATAAAGACATAGTGGTTCTCTACCACATGGGAGATTGTGACCATTCTCTCATACATTTTGTGAGCTTCACATTTTAGCTAGCTTGGCCAGAATTCAGTATTTCTGTACTTCCGCTATGTCATGTCTTATTGGCAAGGATCACTGAAAAGTGGACTTCTTAAAAAAAGCTTAAGAGAAACTGTAAGAGACAATAATATTTTTATAGTCTCTTGCTTACTGAACAGGAAACATTATTCATTGCCACAGCTGAGCAACAGAGTTAAACAAAGCCTCAACTATAACAACTGACTTTTAAGGACAGTTTTGAAATTTAGTTTGAATGTATACTGTCATTCATTCAAAAGAACAAGCATGTTGCCTACCCCAGGTCTTTCAGAGAAGCACAGCACTTAAAAAACAGTAGAATTATCATCAGTGGACAATATGAAAAGACTGTGTTATGTTTGGCACAGAACCTGCTAGTCACAGACAGGCCCTACGAGGTTTGTGTAAGGTTTATCTCCGTACAGACAACATGGGAACACCACTCGTCCTTGTCTAAGCTGCTTGTGGAGTCAGGTTCAACATTAGTAGTTAACACAAGTCTTTGAGATAATGTTGCAACCCAACACAATTTTCCAATGAAGACAAGCCCAAAATGTACAAGGAGGAAGAAAATCAGTAGGACAAGACATCATTCCCATAGACATAATCTATGCAGGATGCAATGGCATGCTTTTCAAACCACTTTGATGGATGCTTGGAAAAATATATCCAATAAACCAAGTCAAAGGGTACAGAGATTTTTAAGACACTTAAGAGTTACCATGCTAAATGCTAAATAATAACATTCTAGCATACATTTCAGTTGTATTTGATCTCTCCTATAAACCAATGGTTTTGGGAGGAAAAGCAGAGATGCTTTAAAGGCATTATTTCCTTGATAGGTTAAAAATTTCAAAGGAGCGTAGTCAGGGAGTATTGATTGCTCCCATCCTTTGCATTGATTTGGCAATGGAATGGACAGACTGGTAGAGAATTTGGTGAAAGACTCTCCACTTAAAAATTTTCTTTCAGTTTCTAATATGTGATGGATTTACATTTAAGAATGAATCCATATGCATTCAAAATGCTAGGGAACTCCCAGGTCATTGTCTTGCTTGCAGCTTAAATTCTGTATCCTTGGATGCCCTAATGAAAACTAAGAGAATTCTGAAAGGTACCATATATTTAAACTTGTAATGAAGCATAATTACATCAGTAAATTAAGGCGAAATGTCCTAAGAACACACCAAATATTTCCCAAAGGAGCTTTCGTAACTAAAAATCAGATATTTTATCTTCTCCACTCAAAATATTGTCCTGCATCTTACTTAAGTCTAGCGTTAATTCTATATTGATTATGCAATTTGCACTTTTTCCAGGATGACAATCACCAATAACAACAAATACAAATTACTTCCACTACTTCTGTGAAAAAGGGCATCATCAAAATTTCACAAAGTGATCTGAAAGGCAGCATTTTCAACAATTTCTACCAGTGGTAGATGTTCACACGTAATTTGGTAACTATAACCTGATTTTTAAATAGTCAGTAGAATTTTCATAGAATAAAACACTCTGAAAACACATTTCCTTATTAACTCTTACAGACCGACAAGCAATTCTACACCATAACCGAATTAACATTGATCTAATTTTGCCTATGGGAAACATTTAAACAAAATAGCAATGCACTCAAGATTATAGGAAACATCAAGAACATGGACTACAGTAAAAACTTTAGTTTTATTTTGGGGCTGCCTGTTTCCCAGTGCCGTGCCCAGAGCTCCAGACTAAGTCCCTTACTACATCAATAGCAAAACAACTGCAACATCACTGACATCCATTTAAGTTGTAGGCGCTCAGTAACATCCAACGCAGATGACACTAGGGCTTGGTACAGGTTGGTACAATACAGAAGGAAGTGGACGTGAAAAGAAGTGGAAAGTAAGAGCACGTGTTGAACTAGTAAAGGGAAATGAGAAAGAATGTGGCCCAACGCTGATAACTGCAGTCTTTCTTGGGCCATCTGTTTGCCCAAGTTGAGCCTTCTGGATACAGGAGGAGCCACTCGATTCTTGTACAGATCTTGTACAGATGTTTGCTCTGAAACATCACTAATCCCATTTACATCCTCTGCCCAAGCCTACACCCAGAACAGTATGGGTCTAGAGGATCCAATGCATCTAAGTTAGTCAGATGTTTTCCCTCAAAGCTCTCTTACAGTTTGACCAAAACCGGAAGAGCAGATATAAGCTAATAGCTTGATGATCCGTCACATACAAAGCAGGACTTGGCTTAAGAGGCTAACAACTTCCTTCAGAGATGATGGCACACAGCCTTCCTCAAATAGGTTGTCAGTCTCCACCACTAATTAACTGGCCTTTGTGCACAGACACAGCTTTTCATTTTAATCCTTCAGCAGACTAAACATACATTTGTCCAAAGGATAAATCATCAAATGAAGGGCTGGGAGCTCTCATACTGCGGAAATAAATGACAGTAGTCTAAATTCAGCAGGAGACAACTTTTGGGTTATTCTCTGAAGATACTGACCAACTGCTTGGTAAGAAACAACTTTGGCTGAGTCTACTAGAATTTATTTAAATTAAATACGAGTTTTCTCTAAGAATGGGAGCTTTTCCACTAACAGTCAGGAAAGGCTATCTAACACTCGAAAATGGAAAAGCAGGACTGGAAAACAGACACTACAGAGAATGAAAAGCACCTCTGGGCTTACATTTTGCACAGCACTGCTACGGTAATTCAAGAAAAATAAAAATGACATGAATCTATCATCTTGAAATCAAGACTTCTAAAATCAATACTGCAGCTATCTTTCCACCCACTCATCTATACAACAATGCCTACCATTATGAAAGTGAAGAAAGCAGCTGAATAATAATTAATAGAAGACTGTATTAAACATTTAGTGAACTCTCATAAGACTTTTATTGGAAGGTTTTACTTGGATAGACTGTGAATAAAATCAGCCTAGGCTAAAAGAATATAAAATAGCATTGATTTAACTATTCACGGAATCATGGAATCTTCAGAGTTGGAAGGGACCTCTAGAGATCATCTAGTCCAACTCCCCTGCTAAAGCAGGATTGCCTAGAGCACATCCCTCAGGGCTGCATCCAGGCGGGTCTTGAAAATCTCCAGAGAAGGGGACTCCACACCCTCCCTGGGCAGCCTCTTCCAGTGCTCTGTCACCCTCACTGTAAAGAAGTTTTTCCGTGTATTTGAACGGAACTTCCTATGTTCTAGCTTGTGCCCATTGCCCCTTGTCCTGTCGCTGGGAACCATTGAAAAGAGCCTGGCTCCGTCCTCCTTAAACCCACCCTTTAGATACTTGTAAACATTAATCAGGTCCCCCCTCAGCCTTCTCTTCTCCAGGCTAAAGAGTCCCAGCTCTTTCAGCCTTTCCTCATAAGGGAGGTGCTCCAGTCCCATAATCATCTTGGTTGCCCTACGCTGGACTCGCTCCAGTAGTTCCCTGTCCCTCTTGAACTGGGGAGCCCAAAACTGGACACAGTACTCCACTTGTGGCCTCACCAGTGCAGAGTAGAGGGGGAGAATGACCTCCCTCGACCTACTGGCCACAGTCTTCCCTATGCAGCCCAGGATGCCATTGGCCTTCTTGGTCACAAGGGCACACTGCTGGCTCATGGATAATTTGCTGTCTACCAGGACCCCCAGGTCCTTCTCCTCAGAGCTGCTTCCCAGCATGTCCGCCCCTAACCTATACTGGTGTTTGGCATTCTTCCTTCCCAGGTGCAGGACCCTACACTTGCTTTTGTTGAACCTCATTAGGTTCTTCTCTGCCCAGCTCTCCAGCCTGTCCAGGTCACGCTGGATGGCAGCACGGCCCTCTGGAGTGTCGGCCACCCCTCCCAGCTTGGTATCATCAGCAAACTTGCTGAGGATACACTCTGTCCCCTCATCTAGGTCATTAATGAATATATTGAACAAAATTGGTCTAAGTATTGACCCCTGAGGGACACCACTCGTTACAGGCCTCCAACTGGACTCTGCCGCTGATCACAACCCTCTGAGTTCTGTCACTCAGCCAGCTCTCGGTCCACCTCACTGTCACCTCATCTAGCCCATACTTCCTCAGCTTCCTAATGAGGATGTTATGGGAGACAGTGTCACAAGCCTTGCTAAGGCTTTTTTAACTTTAACTTTAATTTTTTTCGAAAGTTAATACTCATACATTTCAAATAAAAAAACATGAAAATCAGAATAAACCTACAAAATAAAAGAACACAATACTATTCTAACATATCATGGAAAATACTTGATGCAGCTGGAGTGAAACTTTCTTATTCTTTATCTTCTTTCCATTTTCTGACCACCTATTCTAAGACTTATGTGATTTCATAACCTCACTATTGAAAATGACACATTGCTATAATGGACAAATTCCTATTTCAAACTCATAATCATAGTTTGAATGTAAACAAAATGTCTGTATACAGCAGTAATTAGGACACTGCAATTTTATGAAATACTTCTACAGTCTTTAGATACAACTCCTCTGTCCATAGAGCTGTAACAGTTGAACAGTGAAACATTTTGAGCAGCAGTGTCTTTAAACATTTCTCTAGAACGGCAGCTGACTGTGATGGGGTTTTTTCCAGCATTAGCAGATATTATGTGTTTCCATCAATCCAAGAAGTATGTTTGATACACAATCACAGAAAGATCAGAAGACAAAAGAGAAAGTTAGTTACCACTTTCTTAACGGTTAATTACAATTAGCATGTGTGGTCTACACGTACATTCCCATTTTATATACCTGAAAAATACATATATAAACCCAGTCACCTGAAACCTGAGAAATACTTGACAAAGCAGTATTTACGCAATGTGTGTTTAAATTCTCCCCTCCTTATGAAGCTAATTACAAATACCAGACCAGCTGAAAGGACTCTGACAGAACACAGAAAGAAGCACCAAAACAGATGTGCACCTTGACGATCACAAAGTATTGGTAAGCAAGCTATTTTCCTACTCTAAAATTTTATCCCTTCTGGATTTTCCATTGCAGGTGTTTCCAAAGCAGGAACTCCACAGACTGCCAGTTACCAATTGCAATGTCACTGCAATGTCACTGTCAGTTGGGTGAACCTCAGAGCCTTTCGTGCAAACCGCAACCACTGAGCTATTTCAACAAATGCTGCGTGCCCTCCACAATGGCACAAACTACTTGAATACCAGCAGGCATTCAGAGCAGACATTGCATTTGATTAAGTAGTCCAGTGGTTGCTGTCTGCATGATGGATGGAGTATTCCCACACAAGTGAAGGAGGTCCCCATTAGGTGGTTTGCATTCCTACACATCCCACACTACCCACTCGACTACTCTTTGTGTGGTAGAGCCCAGTTCCTTGGATCTGCCAACCACTGACACAAACAGCTTGAGAACCAACTGAAGGATCTGGTCCTGCTGGAAAAAACCCCAAACAACCCTCTCAAGAACAAATCTTACTGTATTACTAACAGCTTGCCCCTAAAAAAAAAAAAAAAAAGTATTGATAGAGGAAGCAAAGAAGGGCAAAGAACAGACCTTGGCAGCGCTCTGTCACAGGCAACCCACTCTCACAGGTAAACAGCAATCACCACAAAACAACAGTTTCTTGGGTAAATGAATAAGGCGTGCAATACTGAAGGTTGGTGCATGAGACTACTGGAAAGAAGTCTGCATTCCACTATAGGCCTGGCCACTTTAAAAGCAGTTTAAACAGCTGCTTTACTATTTTAGTGTGACTGCAAGAAGAGCAAAACTTAATTTTCTGGAAAAAGATGAAAGAGCTAGAGAGAGCAGGAGACCAGACTCCTTCAGCTCAAGTAAATGGTCCAATGTGATTGCTGCTAAGGCCATCTCACAACTGATGGTAAGTTTTGTGTGTTTTCCTGGAGGTACATGGAAAAGAATGCTCCTGCTCCGTTGAAGCCTTCAAAGGACTTCTAGAAAAAAAGTGATCCTCTGGTGTCTGGAGGCCTGCAGTGCCACAGATAACAACTGAGGGCTGCCTTCTGCTGTCTGCTTGGCCTTTGGAGGGTTGTGGAATTCAGCAGCAGCAGAGATGTGACACAGACAGGCTGCTCCGTGCTTGTATGTTGGAGATGGAGCTATATGCTTGCTCTGCCTTGCCCATTAAATGTCTTTACCTGAATTAGACAAGAATAATGAAAGACTACAGCTGCCTTCTTGATGTCAAGATCCAATTCTGAATCAGAGCTGAAGATGGGAAAAAAAGCTTTTGTGCGGAACTCCCATGTCCCCGTTTCAAGGAATCAAACTTACACTAACAGAAGAAATTCCAGCATACAGAAGACCCTAACTTAGAGAAGGGCCAGGATGCAGCAGTGCAAACAGACTGGGCTGGCTGTGATGTTACTTTAAAGGAGCCAGAAGCAGAGGCTGTGGTTCTAGATATCACTTGATACAGAATAGATGACGGCAGTGCTTCTGTTTTGGCAAGGATGGCTGTAGAAGGGCCAGAAAGTTCCAGTCAGAGATGACAGATTTCCTCCCAGCAGTCTGCATCTTTAGCTACGATGGAAGTGAGGAAAAGGGTCTGCATTATCTCTTGCATTAGTCTTTAGCTTTTTGCAGGACTGTGCCCCACAAAAGTGTCAATGGTGAAGGACTAGGTTTTATGTAACATTTAACCTTTATAGCTGGTAAGGAATCCTTGAACTGAGGAGCCTCAGGGTGTTCTAAATGGGGCAATAAGGCTGACTGATCTCAGTCTCCCTTAAGGTGTTTCTAAGGAACAGTGTGTCTTTCTCACACACACTGTCCAGCAATTTACAAGGTAACAGACAGGCTGGCCTTGGAGCACCACGGTTGGTACATTGGGATCCAAAGAGGGTGGTAGAGCCAGTTTCAGAACACTATTTCAGAGCTTGGACTCCATCTTTTTATCTTGGAGGGACTCAGTGTAAATCGGCAAATGACAGATTAGTCAGGTTCAAAATCCTTACTGAAGTAAAAGAGAAAAGTTGGCATCCAAGTGACTACACTTGGATACAGTTATTGCACAGAAATAAAGGGTAGCCTTTGATGAACTACTGAAACTGTTTAAGTGTCCAATCTACAAGACAACTAAGGGGGACATGAAATTATTCAAGTTATGTGAATATCTCAGCTATCTCTATTCTACTGGTGTTCTACCCTACTTGAGAAACAGGGAAACAACAAGGAAAAATCAGTCAACCACTTTATTTACTGCTTGATGATAAATGGTATAAAAGAACAGAGTATCAAAATTTAAGATCCGTAAGAACTATTTTACTATACTTGACTCAATTTATGGAGCTAATCCCTTATGTCATATGTTACTATATTAATTGCATGAAATAGGTTTGGTCTGAGCACAGTATTGCAGCATTTGTATATACGTTGAGAACTTTCAGTTCTTATATGAATAGTCAAATAAAATCATCAATATAAGATGATGTATCAGCTAAGATTTGTACTTAAGATAATGCTGTAATGCTGCTTTAGTATATAGAGAAGTGTACAATATTGAATTACAGTGAATTGCGTATGTGCCTTGGAGCCAATCCAACACTTCTTTTTATGAAAGCTGGAAAACTCAAAAAATAATGTAAAAATATGAGAAAGAATTCTAAAACTGACCTTATTCCCACCTGCTTTTTCATTATCCCTGTTTATATGAGACATGAAAAAACCTCAAACAGTTCCTTACCCCCTCCTTTTAGGAGGGCTATGTACATACCTCTCATTAAAATCTATGAATATCTGAAGTGGTCTGGTTAAAAAAAAAATATGTTCAAGGATGAAGCATGATAGCTTAAACTACCTTAAATGGTCTAGAGGTCTCTATCTGCCTGAAATTTACAGATTTTTGAACTCTGTGAACATAAATAGATGGAATAGCTGCAGCAGGAAATAAGACAGTTTGACTAGCATTCCACTCTGAAAGAAGCGGGATTCTCCTTGCATTCTGCAAGAAAGTCCTGTGGAGGATGAAGATCTACAAAGAATGTATCTACTACAAATGACTTGCTATCACCTCTAAGTTTATTACGATTCTGTCATACCTAAACACCCACAACAACACATCCCACTCTTCTCGCCCCCAAGAAAACTTGGGGGGGCAGGGAAGGGAAAGCAGTCAAAGGGATTAAAAACAAACTCAAAAAATCACACAAAAAGGTATAAGATTTTATCTGTGTTAGATTTTCTTCCTCTAAAAATTCTACGCAATACTCTAATGATACACAACTTTCTTAGTACCACACTACACATAACTTTGTTGTATGAATGAAATGGCAAATGTGATTATTCTACACAACCTTAACATAAAGCTCTATGTGCAGTTAAGACATCGTAAATTAATGCATCAATTTATACTGATGTTCTCAACAATCTCACTTAAAGGCATAGAAGAAAAATCTAAACTAATTCAAAGCTCTAATTTATTAATACTTAGGCTTCACAATCACCTGACTTTACTGCCCCATCCACTGGAAGGTGCTAGATAGCATGATCCGCTGAGTGCAAAAAAGCACTGACCTAAACGCTGCACCTTTTTGACTTTTTTCCAACAACACTAACTGTGTCTCTGCAAGAATAAACCCCAATGAAAGTTTGAGGACCTTTCAATAGAACCCCAGTGATGAGTCTGCTCCATTCATCATTTTTCTCTCATCACCGATAAAGCAAAACCAAAACTCCAACTGAAAAGCAACCCTCCGCCACATATCCAACATTCAGCCCCATCCAGTCCCCAAAAAGCCCTGTCAGAATTTACAACTCTTTCTAACTCTGCATTTTTACATCAGTTTTAAACATTCTGATTCAAGTCTGAGTGTACTGCTTCTCACATCCAAAACTTTCACACTATACAGCTATGTAAAAATTACTGAATACCAGGCTAAATGAAAACAATCTCACTTTGCCACTTTTTTTCCCCAAGAGAAAAGTAAAGTTTTTTGTAAACAGGCTTTCAAACAATCAATATCAACAATTCACAAAAACCTGTTGAGTCATACTGCTCCATCCCCCTTATTGAATTGTATTAAAGAGCGCTAAAATTCTTCTCCTGTCAGTGCTTTCCTTTTCAAGCAACTGCTGTGGTTGCCACAGGTATGTTACAGTAAGTCAGATAATGCAACCCAGGACAATATGTCTTCAAACGTCACATCTGTATTAAAAAAAAAATAAACTATTATACACTCACGCGGAACTGAAGTTGAAATATTCACCTATCAATAAAACACTGCACAATACTGATACTGTTAGCTTAATCCAACTTACCATTGAAAGGCATTGTAATGGAAGTAGACCAAACCAAGGCCATATAAAAAGGCAGCATTCTGTAAAGAAAAGAAACAACATTTTAAACCCAGTAGAGACAACCATATGCTGCAGGATTGAGTTTCCAGTATTTTATTCATCCTTTGACATTCTATTTCCATTATAAGATAAGCATATTTCAATTTCACCTTGAACAGGAAGAACCAAAAAGAAGGAATGAAAAGACAGCTGAACATTTAGTAATAATAAAAAAAAGTGATTCTCCACAAAATATTTTTTGAGGAATAGTAAGAACAATAATATTCAAGTACTATTAGACCAGAGAAATGGATGTGCTTTGTTCTATTTGTACAACAGCAGGGAAAGATATGACAGAGTAGAGGTCTTGGGAAATTAAATATAATAAAAAATGTTTTATAACCAAACACCATTTCATCGTCACAACAATTTATACTCACATAAAAGTAAACAAAGCCACACACTCTTAATTTCAGTGTCTGAAGTAGAACATTAATTATATGAATCTGAAAATATGCTTAAGGGCTTCAAAGCTAAGACAAGCATATTTCTTCATCGTTACTCAAATTGCTATTTTCTAGTTCCCTACTTTGCAGAAGGGGAGCAGAGGCGAAAAAAAGGAGAAAACAAAATAGAAGACAAGAGGAGGGGGGGGGGGGGGAAAAAAAGTCATTCTCCTCCTGGAAACCCATTTCCCCCCCATTTTCTTTTCACAGAAAAGTATGATTTGCTTCTAAAGTGACATTACTGAGGAGGTTTAATGAATGTTTAACTATCCAATTCTACAAATAATTATTACAAATTTCCTAAATTAGTAAAAATAAACAAATTGCCTTTTCTATTTGCCACAGCATAGTTGTCTTCTATTTAGCACAGCTATTCCATTATTTACAAGAGACAACATGTACATGCTGCCTATGACACATTTTTAGGCTTTTCTTACACGTTAATTCTGGTTTTGAGAGACCAAGAATACATCCCAAAGAACATAAAGCTCTGACACACAGACAAGAAATGCAATTTCCATTGTCAAAGACTGTAGTTCAAGATATTCCCTCTTCCACTTGTACGCACTTCTTGAACAAGTCAAATTTCTATGGAATTCCACAGAAGGCATTATAGTGATGCCTTAAACCTAATCCAAATATAAAAGGTATAACCAAATTTCTCCTAAAAAATAAGGGGTAACCAGAACACAATTCAAAGAGTAGCAATTCATCTGAAACAGGACCCAATATTACCATTTCATTATACTTCATTTGCATCTTCTAAATGCAAATTACAACCAGGGGAAATGCCAAAGATCCTTTCATGAATACAGTTGGATCATAGCTTCAGCAGTGGACAGCTTCCAAGAAAATGCTGTGGTATGACCAGATACTACGTCAATTAGAGCACTGGAAGATGTTAACAGGGGGAGTAGAGGGGGAAGTACATAAACAATAAAAGATGACACTTTAATGTTACCATAAAACCGCATTCCTGTTTAATTGAACAAAAACACAACATGGACATCATCAAGATAAAAGATCGCTAATTCCGTAGCCCATGTACTTCCTCCTTTCCAAGCGTGCTCTGGCAACAACAGACTAGGAAAGGCAAGCTCAAAAACTGAGCATACATAATGCCTTGATTTAAAAGTAATTTTAAATGAAAAAGTAAGATAGAAAGAGAGAATTTCACGTCTACAACACGGAAGCCTGCAAAACACACCTCGTAACCTTTATTGTGTTTGGGTCGGGCTCATTAGTAGAACAGAACTTAACCAAACTATCCAGTATCACCTCAGAGATCTACGAACTGCAATCAAGGCTAGATAATCTCAAAGATTGAGAATAACAGTAATAACAAAAACCCTTCATCACCACACTGCAAAATTCAAGCAAAAATATGCCAGACAACTAAAATTATTTTCCTCTTCTGAAACCTATTAGAATTCACAGTCCAAACAAGTTACAGATTCAGAACATTCATCTAGCTGATATTTTGATCCTAAGGGTTAATAACAATCAACTTTCAAGGCACAACAGGACAAGATGTAGGCGATTTGTCCAAATGTAATTAATATATCAAACTCACATGAAGCTTTCGGGTTGTCCCCACCCCAGTAAAATACAAATCAACCATTAATGCTCTGTCCTTTGTTCTGTGACTGATTTTCTCATTTTTCTCTCATTCTCATTTGGCCTTACAAAGCACTTGAGATTGACCTTAAAAATCTGTTAAGCTACCATTGTCTTCTCAATAAAAAAACAGGGCAAGATTTAAGACTGTAATACTTTACTACAAATGTAAAAGTGCAAATTCTGAAATGTCAGTATGGATCATATTTATCTGTTCTGAAATACTATAGCTCTAATAATATGTAACACCATTAGTACTGTTTGTTGACCGTGTATTAGATTCGTCTTCATAAAGAGTAAAAAATATCTTTTAATCTGTATTTGAACCTAGAGGACAAGGACTGCAAGATATTACAGTGGTTCAATGTATGCAGTATTTTCCCACAAATAACTCAAGGTGAGATGCACATAAAGTTCATTACTTTAGCAACTAACTTTTCTGCCTGTATTACAGAATGACATCAAGTTCAACATACAGCCAAGTTCCTATTGGCAACAGTCAACATGAAAGGCTAGAACAGCTTGACGCATATCAGGACCAAGCAGGATCATTACACAAAATTTTCATCTGCAAAACAACCTTTTTCTTAACATCATAAGATTCTGTGACTGTTTACCAGAAACACAACCCATCTTAAGAAACCTGTTTTCAGTTGCCTCTGCTACTTTTATTTGGACACATTTATCACAAAAAATATCCATTACATGTTTTCCAGTAAAGATTACTTTTTTAATTTAATCCCTGCTATTCAAAATATATTCAAGATCCCTGCTATAAATAGCTGATGAGGTAGAATATAAGCCCATGTTTTTTCCTCCAAACATTTTTCAGTAAGAAGAAGATAAAATTATGTTATTACAATTACTTCCCTTAAACTTCTTAACAACTCTCAGAATTTCTGAAGATCTCATGCTAACAAAATCTCATTCTTTGGCTACTAACTTCTAATGTAATTTTTATGTTATCAGATCTCTCTCTTCACTGAAATCTACAGTAAATTGAAAAAAGCTGCAAACTGAAACAGATTGTACCTCAAATTTGAAGTTTAATGTCTGGGGTATTTTCATTCTACAGCCATGCTATTAAAAAGCAGACAAATCAGAAATGTTATTTCCAAGCCCACATCATTTACATTTTCTATGTACTATCAAAACATGTTAAAATATTTCATACCAACCACTAGATGGCTCAAATACCTCTTTCCATTTTACATGCTTATGCAATTTAAGAACATTGTCAAGTTTATATTGTGTATTCTGCTATTTACGTGCTCTGTTTAATGCTGAGCAACATTTCAATTATATTTTACAAAATGTATAAGCCACATTATTTTATTGATAGGTAACTCAGAAGGCAAAAAGATATCTGTATGTGCCTTTTTATGTAACTGAGATGAATAATCATGTTGAAGACTTTTCGGTCTTGTTTGTTTTAAGCAATCAAGAGAAAAATAATTAACCAATGAGGAACAGCCCACCCATCTCACAGACCTTCTGTATTAACCCAAATGACTGGTTTATAGTCTCTTTGAAGCAGCAGATGAAACAGATCCCAAACATTTCATGTGCTCTGTTCTCAAGCTATTTCAGGCCAAGTTCACAACAAACCACTTCTCTCCGTCTTCCAGCATGCAGCCAATGCTTCCATCAGAAAGATGTCAGACTAGGCCACCACAGTTACACTTTACCTATAAATACAGGGTCAGAAAAATGCACCTGTCCTGTGTAACAAGTTGCTATACTCACATTCAGACTTAAAAATGATGACCAACTTAGACTGACTAGATACCACATCCGGGGTCCAGATATTTTTCACCAGTAACGTTATCTGCCACAAGCAGTTGAGAGCCTGTTACCGACTCCAAATTTGTTTTATAAATACAAGAGTATACAAAGAAGTTATGCTTGCCAAGTGGAAAACCTATTTAGCAGGTACCTCTAGAAAGTCAGAGAGTAGAAAAAGCTGAAGAGTTAAAGCAGCCTCAGGGCAGCATCCATTCAGGACCTTCCAACTTAAAAAATAAAAGGAACAGTTTTTGCCATAATATCATAGCATTACTGATTTAGAAACATTCCCTGTCTAACACTGCCTCTTGTTTTTGCTGATACCATCATTTGTAGAGTACTACAGCCAAGTGATGCCAGAGCTGATCTGAGTTATTAATATCCAGATAAAAAAGGATTATTTTTAACTGGATCAGCTTCCCAGCCAAGTTCAGTGTGTAGCCCACACCCCATAAACAACTGCATTAGCACAAGCAAAAGAGTGGAATGTAAGCAAAATATGTAAAAGCTCTTTAAGCCTACCAGCAAAATGCATATCAAACCTACAATGATTTTTCAAACAGAAAGAGTGAAATCCTAGATAAAAGATTTAAACAGGCAACCTATATTAAAAAAAAAAAGCAAGCAATACTTTATTACCTCCTACGCCAGATATAAATGTTTGACTTGCAAGAAATCAACTTCTGTGGATCAGTACAAGAAGGACAAAACCATGAAGTAACATCACAGCCTGCCTGTCAGCCTTCTCCATGCAGGTCCTTAACAAGTGAGACACACAGGCAAATACACCATTTCTTTTTTTATGACACTAAGGGGCAGGGCCAGACAAAGACAAAACAACCCCTTTATTTCATTAAAAAGTTGATAATATTTAGACAAAAATCTGAGTGTATCCCACCATACAATGCAATTAAAAAAAAAAAAAAAAAAAAAACAACAAACAGGAGAAACAAAGTCCCCATGCAGTTCACTGGTGGAAGACTGAAGGAAAACTATGGAAAAAAAGATTAAGTTCAGCACCCTTATGAGATCAGTGACTGTTTTGTATTTGCTTACTATTGCCAGGAATCAAAATGTCTTTGATTACATATTAAAATTGCTTCCAGCAGGGCGCTGCTCAAGTTCCAGTGGAACCTGCAGTCCAGCCCACGTCACACCAGGCTGCAGAAGACGTGTGCCCACACGTGGGCAGGGGGCCACTGCTCTTCAGAAAATCTAACTAGGAAAACAGGGTTGTACAGTTTAGGTCACAGGGTCTCTCAGCCACCTGTTTGAAGCAAAAGAACAGTTTTTGTGTTCAAATGTGTGAATAGGTTTATTTCTTCACTGAGAGAATGAATGATGAAGTTTTGACACTATGGTGCCTAATACTTCCTCCTGACACCACTCAATATATAACAACAGTTCCCTGGAGAATATATACTGCATAAAAAATCCCACTCAGGCTCTTGCGCATAAACAAATATATGCCTTTGGGAGCTGACAAGCTCTAGCAGTTCCAGTCACAAAGATTCTAAGTGTTTGGGAGAAAGAGGGGAGGGTTCAAATAAAATTTGTTTAGATTTGTACAAACACGAAAAAGAGACCTATCTACACATTCCCAACACCTCCAAAAATACTAGATCCCTGCAAAGGATGTATTACAAATCATTATGATTAGTTTTGGCTTCTTCAAGGTCTTCAAGAAATTTTATAGTACCTGGAAAATCATTTGCTTTATACAGGATCTTTAAAATACAGCTATCCATAACATGCTTGCACAATGCTGCTTTTTGAGCAATAATCACAATAATAAAAAAAATTGTTACTGGGTGTGTGCCTGCATCCTAGCAGCCATGTGAAAGTAATTAATATATAAAAGTCATTATTCCTGTGACAAATATATTCTGGCATTTGTAACAGATTAATTAATGTTATTGTTTCAGTAAATAACTGCAAAGTAATTTCATCTTGTCTTTAAGAAGTTAATCTTTTCAGAGAGTAAGTATTGCCAAAACGCATCTACTACTTGTAGAAGAAAACCAGCTAATATATCTTAATTCACAAAAAATACTTCAGCCCCCTTTTTTTTTTCCTTTCATAGAAAAGTTCTTAAGAAAGTGAAGCAGAAAAAACAAACCAAAACGGAAAAACCCCAAACACAGAGAAGGAGAGAGTACATAAAGACAAGACTACTGGTGAATTATAAAAACCCATCTACAATAACTAATTCAAAATACATTAATAATTTCAAAACTCCTTGAGTAATACCCTGTGCCATAATCTCTTTATAAGGAACCCTATAATGTGAAAGACAAAATGATAAAGCAACATTAAATAACTCAAACCCCATTCATTAATGATGGAATCTATGTGGTTTTGTAAGCTGGGTATTCCTTTTGCCATAAGTAGATTTAGGTCCTTGACAAAATGGAATACTGATCAACTAGCATACATCCTCAAATTTGTCATAAGAACAAACAGCCAAGCAAATGTCTAAATAGTGATCGTGACTTATGTGCCTTCCACCGAAGCTTATAAAACATCACTTGATGTAAACATCTTCATTCCTTTGTATTAAGTATCCACTTGATACAAATATTTTCAATAACTTAAATATTTTAACAGAAAATAGTATTTTTCTAAAACAGATCAAGTGAGAAATAGTGTTGTGCAACATACAAAGATTAAATTCACCTTGAAAGACATTTTGTAGAGAAGATTTATCTAACTAAATTTAATACTCTCCCTACAGATTCCCTAAATGCTGTTAATAATCACAAAGTTTCTAATTTATATTCTATGATACATGATTTTTAAGAAAACTCCTGACCCCAAAAAGAAAGTCATATTTGATACTGGATGCTTTTTAACTAAACCAATTTGCCCAAGGTTTGCATAAAAAAATGGAGAACCAGGGAGCTGACCCTTCTCTCTGCTCAAAGGAGGGTCAACTACAGCAGGTTTCCCAGAACAATGTCCCGTTGGGTTTCAATTGCCTCCAAGTAGAGAGTCTGCACAAACTCTCTGGGCAACCTCCTCTACTGTTCAATCACCTTTACAACTGAAAAAACAAACAAACAAATGTTTTTCCTGTGTTTAAAAGGAATTTTGTGTCTTAAATCTGTGCCCACTGCCTTTCCTTCTTTCACTAGGCAGTACTGAGAAGAGTCTGTCTCTGTCTTCATTACTTCCTGCATCAGATATTTGTACACCCCAATAAGATGCCCTTGAGCCTTCTCTTCTCCAGGCTGAGTAATCCCTGCTCTCTTCGCCTCTCCTTGTATGACAGATGTTCAAAGCCCTTAATCAGCCTCATGGCCCTTTACTGGACTTCCTCCAGTATCTCCCTGTCGCCTTTTACTCGGGAGCCCAGCATTGGACCCAGCACTCCACATGCGTCTCACCGGGACACTCAGTAGAGGTGAAAGCTCACCTCCCTCAACCTGATCTTTATGCTCTGCCTTATGCAGCCCAGGATGCTGTTGGCTGCCTTTGCTGCAGTAACACGTTGCAGGCTTATGGTTTACTTTGTCCACCAGGAGCCACAGGGCCTTTTCTGCAAAGCTGCTTTCCAGACAGTGAGCCCCAGCCTGTGCTGGTGCAAAGGGTTGCTCCTCCACAGATACAGTACTTGACATCGCCCTTTGTTCAGGTCCTCTGAACAACAGCACAACTATGTGGTCTCTCCCTAGTTTTGTATTCTCTGCAAACTCCCTGAAGGTACACTCTGCCCCATAATACAAGTCATTACCTGAAGCTACTGAACAACACTGGCCCCACTACCAACCCCCAGGGTTCACCAGTAGCGGCTGGTTTCCAGTTGGACTGATGCTGATCGCAATCCTCTGAGCCCAGGTTAGCCAGTTTTCAATCTACCACACTGACCACTTATCTAGTCTGTACTTCATCAATTTGTCTGTGTTATGGGAGACAGTGTGGAAAGCCTTACTAAAGTAAACATAACCAATACCCATAGCTCTCACACCCTCCACCAAGCTAGTCATTGTGTTGCAAACAGCCATCAGATTCATCAAGCATAATTTCCCCTTCATAAATCCATGCAGATTACTTCCAATGACTTGCTTGCCCTGAGTGTGTTTAGAAATAGTTCCCATATATATATATTTTATATATATAAAATAATAATAATAAAAAAGCTCTATCACCTTCCCAAGGATGGAGGAGAGGCTTGTTACCTATCCTATTCAGCAGCAGACTCATATATTCTCTCATCTTCCTTTTGCTGCCTTTATACTCATAGAATCCCTTCTTGTTGCCCTTCATACCCCTCACCAAATTGAACTCCATGTGGGCTTTGGCTTTCCTTATGTGATCCTGGAATGCTTCAATGATGTCTCTGTAGTCCTGCTGAGTCATCTATCCTTGCTTCTAGCTCTTATATGCTTCCTTTTCATGTCTGAGTTTAGTCAGAAGCATCTTGTTCATTCATGCAGAATTCCTTTCCTTTTTATCTAACTTCCTGCAAGACTGTTCTTGAGCTTGAAGAAAGTTATTCTTGAAAATTAACAAGCTCTCATGATCCCCTCTTTTTCTCCAGGGCCATATCCAAGGGATTCTTCCAAGCTGATCCCTCAGCAGACCAAGGTCTCCTCTCCAAAGTCCAGTGTTTTGATTCTACTATTTGCCTTTATCCCTTCTCTCAGGATCTGGTCTCCATCATTTCATGCTCCCTGCAGCCAATGTTGCCCTCAACCTTCACATTCACAACCCCTTCTTCCATGTTTGCAAGCATGAGATGAGCAGACCACCTCCCCTTGTTGGCCCCTCCATCAATTGTGTCAGGAACTCATCATCAATATACTTCAGAAACTTCCTCGATTGCTTGCACCTACATTGTGTTGCCCTCCCAGCAGATACAGGGATGGCTAAGCCCACTATTAGGACCAGTATCTGCAAATCCAAGGCTTCTTCCAGTTGTTGGAAGAAGGCCTCATCTACTACTTCTTGACCAGGTTGTCTGCAGCAGACAACAACCACGTCACTCACATTAGTCATCTACTAATCCTGACCCATAATCTCTCAACTAGCTTCTCAAGTGTTCAAAAGCGGGGCTCTGTGCATTCTAGCTGTTCTTTCATAAAAGGCTTCTCCCTCTCCTCACCCTCCTAAAGACCCTGTACCCATCCATTGCAGCAGTCCAGTTGCCTGGGCTATTGCACTGCATTTCTGTGACCCCAGCGAGATCACAGCCCTGCAACTGCATGTGGACCTCTAACTCCTCCCATTTTTCCCCATGCTGCATCTGTTAGCACGCAAGCACTTCAGAGAGGCACCCAGTTGTGCTGTTTCCCAGAAAAGAAAACAGATTCCCCTATAATGCTGTCCTGTAGGCACTTCCTTATTTTGTCCATATCCTTGAGGTGCAGCACCAATACTGATTAGCATAAGCCAATTAAATACAGAGCAGTTCTTAACTTCTGCTTTTCTTTGACGACTACTGCTCTTATTTCATACCTGTTAAAGGATTTGGCTTTTCTCTTTTTCCAGATAGATATGCTGACCTAACAAAAATTATTCGATCTCTTTACAAAGAGTACAGAATCAAAGTACAGAAATTAATGTCTGTTCATGTATACACACAGAGACTACTGAAGCTTCTTTTTTGGAAAATGAAATTTGGACAGTTTATTGAAATGTTTTATTCCCTTTTATATGGTAAGTGATCATCACTATTTATATCCATCATCTTCAAAACATTTTATGAAAAATAGAACTACTAGTATAGAATTTTGCATTCTTGATTCACCATTTTTCTAACCCTTTCTAGCAAAGACAGGAATCCTACTGAGTTTACAAGTAGCCCCATTATTTCCCTGTCAGTTTCTCACTGCTGCAGAATCACTACCGTGTTGGAAAAAAGCCTTAATATCATTAATTACACAGCTGCTCTACCTGAGGCACTACACATAAAATGGGAGTAGACAAGCTAGATATACTAAGGTATGAATGACTACAAAGTGATTCAAATACAGACAAGCAAACCAGTAAAAAACAAAGGAAAACCATTACCAAAATGAAGTGGTGAAACTGCCTATGGTTCTTCCTTCCGATCTTAAGCCACATTGTGCTGGGCAGTAACTAGAACCAAGCTGAATCTGGAACACTGCTTAATGGAAAATTTTTAAGTTGAATTTTTAACAAAGTTCCCTAAGAATACTGTTGGTACTTATATGTTGTTCTTTCCAGGTGGATAACTCTTGAACCTGTCAGCTGCCTTCAAATGCATTTTATAGAAAGCAAGACATCTCAAAGATTAAAAACTTGAGGAATGTCACTGAAAATACCTGCTGCAGAGAGAAAAGAGCAGTCAAACCAAGGCCTACTTTCAGAAAGCTGAGAGAGTTTAATCACTCTCTCTTCTTTGGGAAGAGACACTTAGCCCATTAACACAGATTTAAATCAAGCATGTGCTTTTCCTGCTCAGAGATGTCACAGTCAACAAGATGTCATTCAGGACGCTTCACTAAGAAAACCAGAGGAATTCCAGTTCATGTGTGCTTACAAAGAGAAGTGGGAGAAGGAAGGACAGGAGGTGTGAAAGGACAACAGATTCCAACCCGTCATTACTGAGGCTTCATTAACTCTAGCATAAAAACAGTTTGTTCTGTAAACTGCAAACTGAACAAAATTGCATATTTGGAACAAAATTCTGAGTCTCAGCTTTAGAAAAAAAAAAAATCTCACTGGTCGCTTCAATTTTGACTTGATTTTTACATTAGTAACATCTGAAGATGGGAAATGTTACTGGATGGCATATTTTGGGGTATAAATTTTATGTATTGTTATACATATATCAAATATTAAAATAAAAATCTGTTATTTTTTTAAAAGGTTTAATTGTTTTAAGTATCGAAATGCAAGATCATTGATTAGTGGTTGCTAGTTAGATATCCATCAATTATTACTGAAAATTATTTTCCAATTAAGAATGTAGATGGTTTAGTAGTAATCACTAATTGGTGTTCTAATTGGTGATTTGCTGTTTTATTTGTTAGAATGTACAAATACTTAAAATAGGATACAACAGACAAGGCAGCAGGCCCACATGACAGGCAGCTGGGGGAGCAGACAAGATGGCCAGCAGCCAAGAGCAAAGCAAAGCAGCTGGGCAGCCCACCAACCATTCCCACAGAATATTTCAATTCCATCAAATCATCATTTCTTAACAGAAAACTGTACATCAGTAAATTTTCAGCCCACTCTGTGAATATATATACTAGTGAGTTTAAGAGCCTTCAATTTCTAAAGGCAAAACAAACAAAAAAAAAATACAAACAAGCCAAACTATAGGACACTTCCTTCATTCTCCACCATCTCTTCTCCGCCAATTCTGCACTGGTCTACTTACCTCTTTCTTCATCTACTCCAGAGCTCACCTTTCTTTCCCTCACTAATCCCCCTTCTTCTTGCCATTGTAGCCCTGCTGCTGTACCTGATGTTACGTAATTACTTCTGTCAATGGTTTAACTTCTGAAAAATTAACTCAAAAACTACAAACAGAAACATCATAACTGTCCTGAATCAGGAACCTGAACATTTTTAAATCCACTAATCCCTCCTCAGTTCTGATTATTACCTTATTTTACAAGGAAAGATTATAAGAAACCTCTCAAAGTTGGTAGTTCTAAAATCTTTTCCTCTGGGCAGTTTATTCCTAAACTCTGTTGCTTATGCAGTTAGCCGATAGCCTGAAGGAGGAGGAAAGAGAGGACAGAAAAGGGCCAATTAACCAATGCCATAGTATGGTGATTTCCTCCTCCTCTGTTTTAATTTGACATTCTTTTGCAAGACTCTGGGGAGCTCTTAATTTAAAGATACCTTGCCAAGTTGAGTTCCACAAATTAATTTTACATTATAATTGCTGCTCCTTGGTGTGAGTGGATACCCCCTTACTGTTGTACTAAAAGTGAGCAGAATTCCTCTCTGACCCATATACATGGCATGTGTTGATTCACTCTACTTCCTGTCTGTCTCCTCTGCAAAGAGTTCTTGGATGTGTTTTTATCATTTATCTGAAATTTCATTCTGCAGTTCTACATTTGAGAGAAGGATTACTAGATTCTAGACAAATGTCAAGCTGAGCTACACTTATCTTTTATACAAGAGCATGCTTTCCAGTATAGGCTTCTATATTGTTCTTTATTAAACTAAATATTGTTTGGGCTTCTAACATTTTCTTCATACTCCCTACTTGTTTTGATACTCAAGTCAGTTCCCTGAACACCATCAGCTATCTACACATAAGATGGTGAATACAAACAGTTTCAAATACTTCCATTTAAAAATCTCAACATACCATATGAAATTCCATCTATGGTCTTAGTTCTCCATAATCTTTTTTTCTACTTCTAAATTTCTACTATTCATCACACAAAATTTATCTTTATTTTAAAATACCAGTATCGCTTTCACTTCCAATCATTAAGTTATTAAAAATATTTAATACCAGCCCCACATTTACAACTCTACTATATGATACTGTCTAATGTACATCAATTTAAGATTTATTTTCCTAGATCAAAGACGTGTTTTCCCCGCTCACAACACAATTAACAGTTTTCTATCATCTCAGAGAACATTAAGGACTGCTTAAAATTATATCCTGTATGCTACTTCCCATCTTTCCTGAAGCGGCGATTCCTCGCCAGTGTAATCTGAATCTCTCTACCTTCTTATTTAAAGTAACATTTTCAAAAAAGACTTTACAGCTTTCTCATACATTGTCTTAAGCTCCAGTTACCTATTACAATGGAATCTGCATAAACAGGATCTTTCTTTAATTGCAGATACATAAAAAAAAAAAATGAAGTAAATTACACCCACAGAAAGACAAAGATAGTTCTAAGTCATGAAGACAATGACGTGGGCAGCTTCATAAACCTGTGATCACGGCGTTGTGGTCACGTAGAAGATCTCAAAATGGGCAGGCACAAATATCCTACTTTGAAATTATCAATACTCTTCACAGTATGTTCCTTAACCAAAGAAGAAACCTGTCTCTCAAATGTACAGGAGAATGAATACTAACATGGGAAGATTATGTGAATTAATTAACGGTACTTAAGTACTGGTCTGCTGGGAAGAACCGCCAACATAAAAAAAAAAAAATTAAAAAAATATATCACTCCTTGGGAGACAAACCATATCCATTGAAGGCCTGTTCTGACAGATTGGGAATATGACAGGCAGGGAGCCTAAAAAGGTCTCTTCGTGATCAATGTCAAGGAAAAGGATAGAATATGAACTCATTTTATGGAAGGTCTAACTTGTGCTTGATGCCTTGCAGAAACATTTAAGATAAGAACACTTCCCTCTTTTTAATGTGCTTTTGACATTATATTTGATCCTTTTCTTAAACACAAACACATCCACTTTAGGATGTGCTTTAGGAAGTCCAGGCTACATTTAATTGTTTAATGTGGTAATTAAATATGTGATTCTGTATCAACTCATAGATATATTCTACTTCTCAATTTAACTTAAGATTTCAGAGAACGATAGCTATGCCTCTCAATCATTTTTAAACCTATTTAGTGCCTTCCGTGAGTGACTGGGCTCCAATAAATACTTTCAGGCCTAAAATTCAGACCCTCTTCTGTAAAACAAAGAAACATGCTAACAACCTGCTTCAGTCCTCCCCAAGCCCCTTAGAGAACTCTGATGTCTGGGCAATATGCATGGGGTGAAAGGAATAGAACAGAAAATCCTACTTTATTTACTTGTATTCAAATGAAGTGGGAGTTCCTATAATAAGAATTTTGAGTAACTTGGCTTCATAAAATCCATGTCTTAGATTTTCTTACACACAGCCACTCACCCCTTCGTCCCCTGATTCTAAAAGCAAAGTCTACCTAAGCGACTCAGAAGAAGAGGTACGCTTCTGGATTTAAAGTGGTTTGATAACCCAGACCAATGAACTACTGTTCATCTCACACTTGACTGACACAGCACAGAGACAGGAAACTTTGTTCCGCTTATGACAAAGTAATCCTTTGTCAACATGGCAGATCACATTCTTCCCAATAATTACAAAACTGTCGACCACTTTCTTTTCACAGCCAGAACAGATTAGTTACCATGGAAAGGAGCAGCGCTTCAAGACAGGGCTCCAATACCTCAGTGATTCACTGTGTTCCAGCCAAATAACAAAATAACGAAGTCCTACCCCTGGTACTTGCTCCCTGAACTTGAATCACCTAAATATCTCAAGACACACACAACATGTCCCAGTTTGTATGTACAGGCTCTAAGAGTAAGAATATGTAACTAAAACTAGAATCCCAGGAAAAGATAAAAATTGAGGTTTAGAAAGGTTAGTTAACAGGGAACTCTGGAAGGTGCCACATGGAGTTACATGCCTACATAAAATTTCAGAATTAGCAAAACCAATGAACAGTAGCATTTTAAAAAATCCAAAATATCAGTTGTGTTCCTTTAGAGCCATTTTTATTTTGCATTATTTTTCCAAGGCAGCACTTAATATTCATTCTCAGTTCAAGACTAGTTGATTTCCTGTGGCATCGTTCATCTGGGTTTGTCTTGAACTCAGAAGTGACATTCATCATCTGTTTGCTTCAGTTTTATATTTACTCAAAGTCCAGGGCAGAACAATTCACCTGCAAGGAGTACCTAAATGTTCTTTTTCCTATAAAAGCCAGTGTTACAGACATCGTGATCCAGGAGAGACTCGCAAGGAATTAGTTTGACATCAACGCAGAAGGAAGATAGTTTAGTAAAGAAAAAGGCTGCCATTCCTCTGAAAGACATTGTCTGAGTGAAGTGGCAATGCCTTCAAGACAAGCTTTTCTTCAGAACTTATTTACAAGTTTCAGGCAGATAGAGGGCTCTGTCTGCCTAGATTTTGAGATCAGAAACAGAATTGAGACAGGGCTATAACGCACCATTTATGAACTAGATGGATGATTTCATTTATGTTATTATATTTTCATGGATTTCAGAGAGAGAGAACAGTATAAAGCGTACTGAAATTCTTGTATAGCTCCACAGAGTAATTCTGCTCTAGACAACATCCAATGATTCCATTTAATCAGAAAATCATACTTCCTCTCCAAAAGGTAAAGACTATGTCACGAAACACAAACATAACTCAGAGTAGATGACCCTGGAGGGAGGGGCAAGTGATGGTACAACTCAACAGTAACATTTAACTTCTAAAACGTTGCTGTTGAAGTTACTGCTAAGAGTAACTTCATTCATGTTTCTATCCTTATTCTAAGCCTTCCCCTCCCAAGAATACCCTCCCAACCTCCAGTGATTTGTGGTTCAGAGGTTTCTAAAGCCAGACAAAATGTCTTCATATTTAATTGTTTTTAATGGATTTTTCTTCCCTGAATTTGTCCAACTGCTTTTTGAAACCATTAAAGCATTGCGAGTCAGCAGCAATCTGCAAAACTGATGCAACATTCTATACAACCACTGATACAAAAACTTCTGGAAGATGGAGTAAGCATGTATTTTCTGCAGCAGTTGACAACAGAACCGAAAACACCATCAGCACTAGTCTCATTTAAATAAAGAGATTCCCCCTTCTCTGTCGCCACTACGGGTTTTCATCCCTCAGCTATAATGAAAAAAGTAATTCAGAATGATAAACAGTTTATCATCTTTTCTTTCCAAAAACAAAGTTCAAGCTAACTGCACATATAACTGAATCTCTCCTTTTTTTCTTTTTCCTCCTTCTCGCCCCTTTACTGGATCCTGTTCAATCCATCTCCTCTTCTACAGCGTTTACCAGGATTGGAATCAGATTTTTCAGCTTGTTTGTTTTCAGAAAAAGTTCACAAAGTTCTGATTACATCATTCAGATAGCTGGGAACGGATCAGTGTCTGATCCCAAGAATCAGAGTCTGACAGGTAAATGCATGAAATGGATCCCAACCCTCTTTGGGACCAGAAAAAAACAATACCTGAAATACTTTTAGAAAAGACATTAGACAGCATCAGTACAGTTAGGCTGTCTGGCAATACAGTTTCATTGCTCTTTTTCTGATGACCCCGAGAATTCAGAACAATTCAGAAAGAATAATTCAGTTCAGAAAGGCTAGAACAATGCCTGCAATAAGAAAATCACTAAGTAAAAACCTAATCCAGAAAGAAAGACTGAATGAAAAAACCAGGAAAAATACCTACATTTATTTTGGCTGGTAAATACCAGGTAAAATTTAATTGAGGAACTTTTTGGCCTTGCAGAACAAAGGCTGGGCTGGGAAAGAAGAAAACAGGGCAAGAGATCCCTAAATGACTGTTATTTCTCCCATATCTGAGACACTGGATCTCTCATCAGTCCCATTCCTCTGGCAAATGAGATGAGAAAAATGACACAGCATAAGCAGTAGAAGTTACGAGTTCTGAGTTTTCCCTCAGAAGTTAGGAGGGATAACTTGTACAAAACAAAATGATACCTGCACAGTGACTTAGAAATCAGTGCCAAATAATTCGAATATAGCAGCCCAGAGAAGCGGCTGAGGGTGGCTAGACAATGTTTTCCCAACTTGTTCTGAATGCTGGTAAATCCCTATTTACTTACTACAAGCTTGCAAGATGCATAGGGACAGATGATCGGCTACAGATTTGCTAGGTAGCTGCAAGACCTTCTCAGCATACATTTAGAAACACTTTTGCCTGAAAATATCTAAACTCAAAGGTTTTGTTTGCTTGCTGTTAGTATGCTTTAGCATTTGAATCTCCCGTATTTTTTCAGCATCTGGCCTTCCCTTCAAGGAGAGGACTCAGTGGTTTCAGCACAGATCTCACTTGATGCGCCCCACGAAGGCAAGCAGACACCAGCGATTACTTCTTGCAACACTTTTATGCAAGTAAACAGGAGACGCAAAACTGATTTCTATTTCTCCTCTAAATACTCATCCCTGTAAGGGTGCTTCAGAGAGCAGAGCACAATCATGCTAAAACACTACTCTAAAAACGTTTTAAATTATCTGCCTTTTCTTCAAAGCATGAGCTTATTAGCCTCACACAAGCTACTCGTAGGCTCTTTAAGAAAGACACCCCAAGCTCTATGTCTCCCCATCCTCCCAGCTGGTAACTTCTCCATCGATTTGTACTAGTTCCACTCACACCTCAACCACTCCTCCCCCGCCCACCACCACCACACAGAAAAGACTGAAACTGTATCCCTGGGAAAAGGAGGAAACGATGTAGCAGAACACTTAATTAGGTATATGGTTGAAAGAGTATTTAAAAACTAGAACTGAAATGTCAGTTCCGGAGAGAGCAAATTCAAAGACTCGAACTTTGCAAAATAAAACAATTCTTTCTTTCTAAAACTAAGCAAATATTTCAACTTTTAAATAAAGAACCTTAACATGTAAAAGGTTCATTTCTGAAGAAAATAAATGTCACTCATCAATGAGACACAGTATCCACTTATAGCTTATAATCAAAGAAGAATCTGCAAGCTACAAATAAGAAAAACAAGGCGGTGTGTTTTAACTTTTCCATGCAACAGAACAGCAATCATATAAAGTATGAAGTACTTGTACCATTACTGTGGCTTCTGCAAACAACAGAATACTTTTGAAAAAGCAAGCATCATATGCATTGTCAATATAGTTTATATTTAGAAAAAGAAACATTTGTTCATTTAATATTATCAACATTCAAATAATATTCTTGCCTACTGAAGATGCGTCCTCCGTTCAAGTCAGAACTGTTCTACTCAACTAAACACGCGCCTCTGAACAATCTGAATTCATGAGTTTCTCCACTGTCACACTTCAGCATGTCTCATATTTTAGCATCCTACATTCTCATCACAGGGATTGGAAGAAAGGAAGCGTGCTATTATTCTAAGTACTAGTAGTTAAAGGATGACAGTTTTTTATTCTGCACAAAGGAAACTTCTGCAACAGGAGAATTCAACATGCATGAAAAGCTTTTCTGAAGAGACTTTTCCATCAATCCTGATGATACTTATTTCCACACAGAGTATTTGGACTTCTAGACAGAGATCATACATACAGGGAGACAAGAAGAGCGTGCCTGCTGAATTTCCAGGGTGAAACATCACCATTAGAAAATATTATGGATGCTGTTTGGAAACAGATGCCATGTTTAGGGTGATGGGAGAGTGTTTTCTCCAAGATTCTGTCTTGTCTTTCTCATTCTCCTGACCCAAGCAAACGCATGCTCTTTCCTCTTTTACCATGAACTTTCTGAGTATATTACAGATTTGCTAGAGTTTTGGGTTCTTATAAATCCATTGATTAAACAGATGAGTGGCTTTATGAACATACAAATAAAAATAACCAGAACTGCAGACACTGAAATAATAATATTTTTCTAATTTAGTGCAAATGCAAAAGGTTTCTTATCAAATAGCAACAGAAATGCTCCCTAAAAAGACCTAATACTTGTTGTGACCCAAATAGGTACATGGTTTATATGTGCAGAGGAGGATTCCTTTGTTTTGTATGGTGACAGCTAATGGCAAGAGACATAAGAGGCAATCTATCTAATTTATTTGGAGGTCAAAGACAACATGTCAAAATGTATTAGTTAAATTGGTTGCTCTCATTCTTTTTAAGATTTTACACCTACTCTTGATTCCTTTCAAGGATAGGGAATATGCTCTGCTGTCATAATTTCATTAGATAAATCATTTAACAAGAAGAGTTAATTATTAGAACCTTGTACAATTTCACTGTACACGAAATTGGACATGCTGCATTATTTGTCTGCGTTAACAATAGTAAAAAACAGTACCCAATTCTTTGTCATGGGACTATCTAAGAATTCTCTGTTTCAACTGACATACACACACCCCTCCCAGAATGCACAAAACCCAAAACTATAACACTTAATATCTACCCTTTAAGAAATATCTGGATAAATATATCCTCTCTTCTAAACTAGGGATCAGTTGTGCTTTATTGTAATTAAGAGCATGAAATACAACACATTTTCTGCTAAATCTTTCTAGGTGGCATTCATTTAACAACGTTTCAGGAAAAAAAAACAACGTATAGTTCTTTCAGCTTGTCTGCTTTACTGATTTACAAGAAGTAATATTTATTTTTAGCATCTAATATTAGAAAAATCTTTTTCTGAAACCCAAATACCCAAATTCATTTGCTCTATTTTATCTGTATTTTATAGATGACCAAGTGCTACCGGTAACACAATCATCATTACCGTTCCAGCATTCCACAGTTTCTCTTTATTTATTAATAATTTCATCTGAAATATTTTGAAAGCGTACACATAATTCTTTTACCCTTAAGAGAGAGAATTCCAGTTAGTCTTCAGAAACATAGTTTGCATTCGAGAATTCCAATTTTTTAACACCACTGAGTAGTCATGCTAAATGATCACACCTATGGGATGCTGAAAAAACCTCATTTACAGTGTTACCAAAGCTACCAAGTATTCTGATACAGAAGAGCGATTATAAGGTGCACAATTAATAAATTCAGCCCTTCAATTTAGCAGCCTTCATACTCCAAATTTCTCTTAGGTCTTGCTCTTTGAACTAATTTTTATAGCTTTCCAAATATCTTCTCACATGCAATTTCTATCCATATTGACATACTGAAGGGACACGTTTGTGATCTAAACATATTAATAACCTTTAAACAGATCTTTGGAGAAAGACTTTTTTTTTTTAGCTATGGGCTTTGTTGTACTTTTTTTTTAACTTATTTTTCTTTAACATGACCTTTGCTTATGTCGCATGAGCTTTTCTTTTCCCCTCTTTTTGTTTTTCCAGTATATCTTAGTATCATAGTAAAAAGTTTTCACCAATAGAGTTACTACTCTTGTCCACTGCACCTCAAAAAATTATATATTATGGAAAATCTGTCCTCAGGTATATTTTTCATCAGTAGTTCAGTTAAAGACTTTGTGCAATTGCTAGATCCTTTGTTCCTGATTTCCTGTAAAACCCTTTCTTTTGTGACAGAAAACTGTTATCACTAGCTGCAGTAGCAGCTAACACATTAAAAATCTTCATTGTTTAATTAATGAGAGGAGTTTTTGTCATCTTAACTCACTCCTCCCCTTGCCGTGCACTGTCCAGTAAGTCCAGGACAGAAAGTTCGTTTTTATCACCTGAAACCCCATTAATGTAGCTTCCTCCACTCCAAACATACTGAATTTTTATTATCTACTTATCTAGCTCCCCAACTGATCCTCAGTGCTTCACATTCTACCTTCTTCTGCCTTCCTCAAAACCAAAGACATCCTGGTCCTTTGATGGACAGTGATACTGTGCTTCTCACTTGACTAATTACTGTCTTCCTTGGATTTTTTTTTTTTATTTTTTTATTTTTTTTAAATCTCTCTCACTGTGCCTGGTGAATTTATGACACGGAGGTTGCTGTTGGGGAGAAAGATGGCAAATGTCTCATTTCAGACCTCCCACAGTCCACTCCTGTATTATTCTATATTTAAACTACCTCACTTCTCCCCACATGCTCTTAGCCTTAAAGTATGTTTTTACTTCTCTTCTCTCATTTTCTTCACATTCAAATTCTCAGCAGGGCTACCATTTTCCTTCCCCCACTCCCTGTGATTCTTCCTCCAGCCCAACTTTCCTCTTCCTCATATTATACATTCAGTCTCACTCAGTATTACAGTTTTTCCTCTCCTAAGCCTTGTCCCTCCCCTTTTCTTATTTTCTTTTTCTGGGCATAATAGCTTGCATCCTATATTATCACGCTGTATCAGACTCAGACTGTATTTCCCGATTGCTTTCCACAACAGTTTCTTGAAAATGCTTATCCCATTAAACCCCCTAAAAATGCTTTTTCTCTCCATTATGACAACTTACTGTTTTCAGTACTTAAAAATTAGGACATTCCTTTCAAACTTCTCTCTATTTTGTATTTGCTGTTCCATAACACATAATATCGTCATGCCTCTCTCTCCCTCTTAGTCTACAATAAGTCTTGAAACAGTTGCATTTCTTACTTTCTCAGAACATGACCAGAATGTCTTCGTCAAAACCCTTCCAGTGAAAGGACTGTAATCTAAAAACTGTTGTTTTAGTCAAAAGTGAGGGGTGGTATAGAATTCCATGTACTGAGCTGATGAATATTATTTCCAGACAGAAGAGCATATAGAAGGCATTGTCTCCCTTCTCCACACCTTCAAGAGCCGCTGAATTTTTATTCAACTTCTGGTTTTATTTTTCACTTTCTGTTTCTCCATTTTCTCTGAAATGTCTGTTTATTCCATTCCTACCCCATCATTTTGATTTTACTTTGCAAATATATTCTGAATTGCAGGTTTTCACCTTACCCATATTTAGGTCACCTACTATATCTCCCAATTCCTTCTGTAATGCACTTAATCTCAGCAAATTTCATCTTCTCTGAAGATTTTTGAAACTTGCTTTCCTCATCAAGTCTTCTTCTAAACTCTTCTCTGATGAAGCCTCCTCTGATCAAAGGGGCTGTTTCTGTCTTTCTGCTTTTCCTGTACGTGCTCTGTGTTGCTACATGGCAATAATTTACATTAAAGGCTTTTTGTGTCATTTTAAATCTGAGGACACTTATGGGGAAATCTGTCTCCTTATATGGGATATTCATTCTCTAAGTTCCAAAAACTAGGGGCTTGAATAAAAAGTAAGCGTTCACAAACCATCCTACTGCCTTCAGCTTTCATTTCAGGAAAGTGCCTGCTCCAGCAATTTCTACTGATCCTATACCACTGTACTGTTTCAATTAAACTAAGCATTTATATCTAATTAAAAAAATAATGGAAGTTTTGATGAATTCTGTCTAAAAACACTACTTGGTATTTCGAGGTTACTGCAGAAAATAAAACAGTTGTGAGTCAATGAAGTGGAAAATTGCTGTCTTATAACAGATCCTCTAAGGTGCAAAATATTCTCTTATTTGCTGTTATCAGTATGTCTAGTAATTGCTTTTTTGTCCAACTATTTAAAAAGGGGGAAATAGAGTCTAGAGAAAAAGAGACAGCAAAACATACAAAATTAAAGCATTAATGTTTTTTTAATTGTTTTCCTATTTTATAGCATTAAGAAAACATACCAAAAAAGACATTTGGCCTATCAAAACAGAGAAGTTAGAGAGATGAAAAGAAACTGCATAAGAATATTAAAACAAGCAAGAGGTCACATTTATAAATGAACACTTGTGGTCTTTTGTTACTTTAGTTCTTTGGAAAAACAAGCCTTACTACGAATTAAAAGTGTTTTAGCCATAAGGTTGATAACGCTCCTAGTAACATTTCTACGTAGATTTAATTAGAAAACAGCATTGTAAAAAATCACCTCATATCAAATTACACTTTAGGTCTACATAACAAGGAACACTACAAAATTGCTTTCTGTAACAAACCAACAACTCAGCATGGACTAAGATCGCATCCTTCTTCCGTGATTAGCACACACATACACAGTTGCATTTTCCTGGGCTTTCTAAAGAAAATTTCAGTTTGGGTTGTGTTTTTTTTTTTTTTTTAATACCTCTTAGCATGGTTTTGGATTCTCCTCAATTTTATAAAGACTGAGAAACGCGAGAGGAAATTCTGTTATTTGCAAACATATAGCCAAAATTAAATTTCTAAGAATCCTTTATTTTAAGAGACAAATATGAAGAAGGCCTGCAAGAGGCCACAAATATACTTTAATCGAGATTATCAAATCAAGTAAAGGCTGCAGTAACAGTGTCGTGCCAAAGCAGAGGAGATCTAGTCAAAGTACTGGGCAACCAGCTGCTTCTGTAAAACCCTCCAAGGAATCACTCGAGCGAGCACTGAAACCTCTCGCAGCCCCACATCCGTGGAGGAAGGTTTTTAAGGTTTCCCCTGCTCTGGGCAGCCATGTCAAGGCAACAGATCCAGGTGTTTTACACTGATACACACTCAATTCACTCATGTACTGTAATTTCTGTTAGGACAGTCCTACTCAAACCCAGACGTTATATAAAGGAGTTCTGTACGATCAACTGCATTATGATACAACCGCATGAGATGATTAAAATAACTTTTTCCAGGTGCCAGATATCTGCCATCATGTTTGGATAAAATCAGGAATATCTTACTCCTTGCTGAGCTTCTAATCCTGCCTCCTCATAATATGTCAAAACCAATAACCATGGCAGACACTTACAACTTGATATCTTTATTTTCTCAGTAGCATCCAAATCTACAAACTGCAGTTCTAGCTGGTATCTCCCTCTCCTGAACTGCCCTTCCTATCCGTTCATCCCCCACAGTCCTCCTCACCTCCCCCAACATGTTGACACAGGGAAGTTTTAAAAAGAAATCAGAATGAAGTACATTGCACAGAAGGGAGATTTATTTTAGCCTAGGCACATAAGAAGAAACACTGAGAAAACTACTTGAATGCAAGAACTCAATTAACTTAACTTTTATCCAAGTTGAGATATTTACTTCATAAGGTCTCAAGTCAAATGATTTTTTTAAATGCAGAGTTAAGGTACCACAGTGCCTGTGTAAAACGAAAATTGCAGAAACTCAGTAATTTTGCAGGACATTTTATGTTGATCTGTGGGTGCCCAAAGACATTACTGCAAAAAGTGGTCTATTTAGGAATATGTTGCACAGTGCAACACAGCTCTTTCAAAACTATCCGTACAGGTATTACTTCTTTGAAAGGAAGTCATATCTCATCAGAATGGAGGGAGTATTGATCTGGTAAATGGCAAAATACAGCATCTTCCTAACCCTTCACCTTGACTTCTGTCACTATAACATATATTCACAATATATTTTCTAAAGTGCTTTTTTCTTTCTCTTTTTATTCCATAGGATCAACAGAATGCCTACTGTATTACAAACAAAACAATCTATGCACCAAATTCTGACAGAAAACAACCTAGTAAAAGAATTCAGAACATCGGAAAAATCTATGGAAAAAAAAAAAAGTAAAACGTGTTTCTTCATGAAAACTAAAAAAAAAACAAAAAAAACCCAAATGAGTTGTAGAATGAATATCATATAATGAACAATCCACGAACATAATGCTCAGTTGCCAACCCCATGCAACAGTGAAAAAAAACCAAGTAGCAGAGACTAAAAAATACTATGTAAGGAGGGCAAACCATATCCAAAGCAACCTAAAATCTCTCACAACCCTTCTAGAAGTTTTCTATTTATAAAACAAAGAAGATACAGGACACTTATTTCAACCACATAAATTTGCACTGCACCACAGTAATTAATTTCAGATATGCTGCCTAAGTTTATAAGAGTGTTCCTTGTCTGCTTTCAACCCTGCCTTATATAATAACCTTCCTGTGATTCAGCACTCTCCATCAATTTCTCAGTACTCTCACACAGCTCTCCTCATAGCTCATAAATGCCACCCTTTCTTCACACCCTTCTTTCTTTACTAACACAAATTCCAACATCTTAATTGATGAAATCTAACTCTGTAAGAACTAAAAACACGAAAACAAAACACAGCTTAAAAAAAAACACAACGGTAAAACAGGGAAATGTGACTGCTTTTTTTTTTTTAAGACATCTGCATCTCTCTGAAAAAAAATGTTAATTACAAGTATAACGAAACAGCATATAAGGGTGAACAAAAATACACCAACAAACTTACTGCTCTTGACTAAATGGTTTCTTATACAAGGCATGAAGAATAACAAGAAACAAGAAATCCTCTCAGATGGGGGGCAGGAGGGGGAAGATCTTTCTCTAGACCAAATCCAGGCAGTTTCCTACTGGCAACTCCAGAGAAGCTTAACCATCCATTAATAAGATGAAATATAATTCATCTGTGATTTTTATCAGTTTCAGCAAAATAGTTTTTAACTGAAAAATGGTTTTGGTCTCTTTTAGCTCTTTTTCACGCATATAAAAACTAAGAAAATCTCCAAAAATTATTATGGAAAAAAACCACTTTGGACTACACATTTATAAGGAAGCTTGTAATGAGATCCAGTAGCATAGTATTTTTCACAGGTGAGGCCAACTTTAAGAAAAATTATTGGGTTTTTGTGGTTTTTTCTTTGTAAAAGTCAAAATGCCCTTTTGTCAGCACCAAACAATGCTCTCATGCTTGCAAGTGGAATTGTTTGAAATAATCTCTGCATGGTAAAACACTTGATATACACACAAGAAACTGGTATATTTGAGTATCAGCACACTGCATACAAACAGAAATTGCTTTCAGTAAGTCAAGCACAGATCACACATTTTACTGCCATCCACGTTCTTGAAATGGAATTGCAAAACTATCAGAGTTTGCATTTATTTTAATTGCTGAAAATATTCTGAGCCACGCTGAAACACTACGCCTATGGAAATACATACAAACAACTACACTTCACCCTGAAGTCTCTGAAAATGCAGGGAATTACTAATCATCTATCACTTCTAATAATGAGCCATTAGAACAAAAGACAGAAAAAATAATTCAAGTCACAAACTATTCTGAAATGCTTAACATGGGAAGAGTACAAACAACAGAAACTATTACAACGGATGTTTAATTAATTGATCAATTTCAACACTCATTTACAGCAGTCCTTAAACTAACTCTCCAAGAGCATGTAAGAAGTAAGAATTGATGAATGCTCTTATTGTTGTAATTTTTAAACTACATGGGCTTCTTTCTGAAAAAAAATGTACTTCAACTCCAATATCACCTGGCACAAAAATGGCACCGATACAACTTCTACTGGAGCAGAGTCTTTACAATATGAACTATATTCCTAGGACCCTCCAATTGGACCTCTCCTTCCATGTGCCGGAAGACACTTATTTCAGTGTCTACCCTTTATTTACCCAGACTTTCTCCCTTTCCATCCTCCCAAATGGAGAAGTTGTTTATTTCAGGATTTTTCAAAACGTACTTATAGTCCCTATAAAATGCAAAGAACACAGAAAATGTTTCTTCTCTAATGCCAGTATATAATATTCATGTCTTTCTAGAGCGAGCACTCCCTATTTGAGATATGCACTTAGGCTCTCTTTAAAGGAAAACAGCTGCTTAAGACCACACAAGTATCTACTGTGTTATGTGCCTTCCTGCACCTCTATCTAAATCATGAGCTTCAAATTATTTCATGTGACAATGTAACAGTGCTAATTATTTTTCACAATATCGTTGTAAGAAACTTTTTAATTTTATCATTTAAAGTCCTGATATCTCTACATGGACTAAAAGATAAGACAGCTATACTAACACGTCTTTTTGCCTGCCTTACATAAGAATGTTATCCAAAATACTGCAAGGGACTTCAAACAATTTGGCGTCTGTGGAAATAAAAAGCAACCTGAGAACATTTTTCCAAGTACAAACCCAACGCCTGCGCAGCAGCTTTCAAGTGGTTATGATTCTCTCAATACTCATACGTATCCAAATATCTATGCTTATATAAGAAAAACTGAAGTAATGGATAATAATAAAAAAATAAATCTAAAATGTGTCAAGTTAATTGATCTGCCATTTCAATGAATGGTGTGAATATTTATTTCCACTTAGATTTATAACAAATTGTACATATAAGGTGAACATTTCCATGAAGACCCAATTAATATGCCAAAAAGTAATTGCATGTAGATACCTCAAACTTATACTGAAATTAATCTATTGTAGAAATTCAATCATTTACAACAATACCTTAAAAAAAAAAAAAAAAAGCAGCATATACAGACCTTCCAGTAGTCAGATTGTAAACTGTAGTACCTCTGGTATGCAGATAATGCTGTAGGAAAGAAAAACAAATGTTGAATTTCTTCTGCTGCATTTTCTTTGAAGAAAAAGATAGAAAACCTTAACACTCAGAATACACAACATTAAAATGATAAATGGTTTAATAAAAGTAACACTGCCACGATAAGTACACTGTTGTGGGTAATGCATTCCTTAAGATTATAATTTTGTTTTATGAAATGTCAACCCAAAAGTATATTTATTATTAATCTTACAAATGTAAATCAAGCAATATTTTAAAGAAAGCCTACAACAAAAGAAATCATTTGAAATTTTGGGATTTTCGCCCTGGACAGAGCTGTTGTACGATTTAAAAATTTAATCATGTAGCTCATTTATCACGCTCCCTGATGTCCTGTAATTTCTAAAGAACTGGTGCGGAGGGACATACAAGGAGAAATCAATTTCACATGCCCTTTCATTCAGTAGCTACAGAAACAAAAGCGAAATAAGCTTACATTTTATTCAACATCTAAGACCAAGACTAACCTGGAAAACAGAGCTAACAACAGCTCTGTTCAGAAGAATATTAGCTCTACTTAGCAACAAATTCTTCAAATCACCATTGCTGCATCCCTCTTCCCCACTAAAAATTCTGGTTTATTCATCTTGCCCTTTGGCTTAGAGGCCACATCAGACCTTAACTCAAACAGGCTTTATGTTCTTATAAAAGACTGCACTAGGCATCATCCAAAAATAAAGAATTTTAAATAATGATTCACTGTAGCAACACCAAGATTTTGATTTTTCAAGTGTTTGCTTCTTAAGATTTAAGAATGGTTTCTACACAGTATGTATTTTCCAAACAACAAAACAGAAAACAGACCGCCTCTGCTTTGAAAAACTACAAACACTAAACAGATTAAGACGGTAAGAACAACATACATTTTATGTGCAGGTTCATTTCCTGCAAGTACCATGGATAAACGACATCCCTAAATTTTATCACCCTTCAATGCCTGTTTTGCATATTCATTTCCACAACTTAACAGAAGTCCTCAAGTTTTAGGCAAAGTAAGAACAACATACACATAATGACAAGGCACACAGAGCTTTCTCCTCTTAAGAATACACCTTGGCACTCATCTGTCTATGGAGACTCACAACCTTGTATTTTTAAATGCCTAACTCACACATGCTGAATCATGCCCATAAGGTGCCCCTCATCACTGAACTACTTGTGAAGCCAGCTTCGAATTTTGATGCTCTAAACTGTGATTTATTTAGATGCCCAGAGTAGAAAAAAGACCTAGAACACTCATTATCCTTACACTATCAACATGCAGTATGTTTACATGCCACTCAGAAGAATAAAATCACTTAAAAATCTAGTCAATTGGGCTAAGTCTTTCACATCTTAAGAACACGATTCCCCCTCCCCCCAAAAAAAAACATATGGTACAAACTGCAGTCTAACAATGTAAGTTTAAGAATGTTAAGACTAAGCATATTCTATAAAGGATGTTCACAATAACACAAAACAACCTACCACAAATACTCCTTCTAGATTTCCCTTCTCCCAGGTATCATTAATGACTTTTCAACAGAAAGGCATAATTAGCTTTTGAATGTGGGAATGGCTTTGCTTTCCCAAACAGAAACACGCACACACTATGAAACAGTTTTGTAATGCACCATGCTTAAATGATTATTTTTTTTAACTCAAGCAATACCTATCTCAATTTTAAGGGTTAAAGCATATTTCAAATACTTAATATTATGCAAGATTTAGGAAACTGAAAACATAATTTATTATGTTTTTTAAAAAAGTAACTATTGCAGTCAATTACAAAGGGCATATGGATAAAATAAAAAGATGAAAAGAACATTAAATACAATGCTAAGGATATATACTGGGAAAATGAAAGGGAGAACTTTTTCAGTGCAGATGTCAAAAAATGTAGGAGTACCTACATGAGCATATCAGTTAAATAAGAGGGCTGAAATATGTTTCCCTGTAGCAGTTAAGGTACTAATAAGTTTATACAACACCAACAGTTTAAAAAAAATACAAAAACAGGGAAGCAACAGAAGACCTACAAAGGAAAGGAAAAAAAAAAAAAAGAGAGAGAGAAAAAAAAGCCTTACTGCTAGTGACCAAAACATTCCTTGTGCAAGTATAGCAAAAAGGCGTAGAGCTCAAGCCTATCTTCTTGCTCGTAACTTGAGCTAGTCACAGCATACACAGGCCTGTTCCCCAGCCAAACAGAATCAACGGAACAGAGGTGAGCAGCACTGAGCAAAGGGAGAGAAGACATCTGAAGGTATTCAGTCATTCAGACCTGATAAAGCCCCTGGTCAGGGGAGGAGGAAGGTTGGGAGGCACAGAAAAACAGGCTCCACCAAGGTCACTGCTCATAAACAAACTTGCTCAGAGAAGTTCTAGCACCTCCATTTAACACAGGGAAAAGTTATTATATCAAAGAAAGGAGTCTTTGATCCATGATATTCTACCAGTTTCTTTAGAGTGCTGACGTATGCAAACCATTTTATTTTCTAACTCTTCCATTCTTCAATAAAATTTAGCAGCTTCCCATAGTAACAGTTTAAATGAACGCTTTAACGTGACGGGTTCACACTACAATTAAAAATAAGTACGTGGAAAGTATGGACTGCTGAAGCATACTTCATGTTTACATGATTAGAAGATATGACCTTCATTCTAAGGAAGGTCACATGACTCTTCCAGAGGAACAAAGAAGACACTACAGTGCTCCTCTTAAGAGTTTGAAGTGCCCAATCCTACTTTTGGATTCAGCAACCTTGTCCAGGGATCCAGCCTTTCCTTCTAGGGTAACAGTATTCTGCTTCTACTTAACATCTTGAAGACGAAATGTTGAAATTGTCAGTGTTGTACTGAAAATGCATAACAACGAATCATGGAGGCATCCCCTACACAGGAGCTAAACGTCCCTTTCCTCCTCATTAGACAACTAGAAACTGTTACTGATGCCCAATTTCAGTATTTAACAAGTGCTCAACTTCCAGTTAGTAAC
Organism: Larus michahellis; assembly: GCF_964199755.1. Lineage (NCBI taxonomy): Eukaryota > Metazoa > Chordata > Aves > Charadriiformes > Laridae > Larus > Larus michahellis. The sequence continues at coordinate 127,313,290 of NC_133896.1, forward strand.
CTGTGAAAGTTTATTTCAGCCCCCTTTACATCTAGATTAAACACATGCTCCACAGGCACTCAAGCTCCACTAAAAAGGATTGAAGGAACAGGCAGAAAAACAGAAAAAAGGGATTCAAGATAACATATTTTTGCCAGAGACCACATGAAACATCCCTAATCAAGCAGATCCCTAAGAAGAATCTTGAATATAAGAGGCAGCTAGAAATCAAATTATGTAAGGAAGACTTGAAAAATTAAACCAACCTACTAGTAGAAGAAAAAAAAGAGCAAGTGAATCTGCTAAGCAACAAAAATTTTGCACAAGTCCCTATCTGAAACATGGACTATACTTCATCAGTTCTATGATTCTAATTATAGGATTATATTCTCTAGTTTATTAAAAAGTGAAAAGTCACTTGGGTCATGCATCACGTTAGTAGAATTAAACCAAAAAAAAAACAACACCAAAAAGCCCCACACATAGAAGGCTGCAATGTCATTTGCACCTTTACTTTTCATCCAAGACTAGTCATTCCAAGGGGGGACAATTTTTGTCAGGAAAGAAGAAATTCTATGAACTACAGCCCCTCTTACAACATAGGGTCAACTCCCATTTTTACGGATGCAATTGAACTACCCCATTTCAGTTAAGTTGTTCCTTTTTAAGTATAACGAAACGAGTACTTTGAAACCACTCAGGCACAGCAGAATTCTGCAGACAATTTTCTGATCAGGAACTTATTAGTGAGCTTTTCCAATCTAAAAGTTTGCCACTGAAATTCTTAAATATATAGAATTGTTAGAGGCCACATCTATAGAAACTGCTTTTTTCAGCATGCAAACCACCCCTGAGCATCTAGAAAATGCACATCCAGTCTCAGGAAGAACAGGACTGTGAGAAATGTTCCTTATCCAGTAACAACGGCTCAGGCAGTGAACGATACGAAGCACATTTTATTTAAACATTCTTGCAAGAACGGGTGACCTAGCAAGTAGGCACACTTTTGGTTCTTGAAACACACCTTTTTATTTCCTAGTCCCCGGCCGAATTTTCCCTCCCCTGTTTCCCATTGGTTAGGTACTCCAGGGTTCACAGTCTGTCCAGAGGCCTACAATCCTTCATGGATGTCTTGCCTCTGTTTACTTCTCCTTATGCTACACCAAAAGGGATTATCTGACTAGTTTATTTCTTTCCTTTTTAGTAAAAATTGATTAATGTCATTAGCCCTGGTTAAATGTTGAATTCCTAAAAAAGGTGCTCATAATTATCTATCACCATCCTCTGCCCAGTATTTCATTACTTACTGTATCAGTTTACACTCTTCCTATTAACATCTCTCTCCAAAACCTGGCAATTTACATTATTTGTCTAACAGGTAATCCTTGTGATCAGACTCTTGAAAACCCTACATCCCACTGAGTGGCAGACACAGCATTTACCATCCAGCCCTGAATGGAGGTGGGGGTGGAGGTGGGGGGTGGACTGGGGGAGTGGTGGTGGTGTATGCCCAATGGTATATGTAGCTTTACAGATCAATCACCATCAGCTATATTGCCTGATGAGAACAAAACAATGTTTACCTAAAATAGCTCTGAAAAGAAAAACACCATCTTTCCACACAAAGAACTAAAACTACGGGACAGTAAGAAACCTCCTCAGCTCAGGCTCCCTTCGGAATCTGTCTTTAAGCCTCTGCCACCTAGAGCAAAGCTGACCCTTGATGAGTTCAAAGAACTACCACAACTACCCACTTTGCAACACCCACAGTTACTTTAACGCTGACAGCTTTTATTATTTGCCCCTAAGTGTTTGACTTCTTCTCTTACTACGACTAGGGTCAAGGGACATCTCAGAATCAGGACAGCGACAATACTGGTTTCTTATTTGGCCCTGTTTAAGATTCCTTGATTTCACACAGAGAATACAAAATAAATTTTGCATAATTGCCATGTATGCAGTTTTAGGATGTTTTGTGTTTTTTTAAAATCTACTTAATTTCACGAGAAAATGGTAAAACTTTGTAAAATACATAATTGTTTCAGCAATCTGAGAGACAATCTCTCTTCATATCCAGAGCCTAAATACATAACTTAAGCAAATCAGTAAGGTGAAAATGGGCAGCAAAACATCTGGACTGAGACCCACTTACCTGTCATTTTTAGCACGTCTAATCTGAAATCATGCTGTCACAGAAGAATGGCTTTTATGATCTGCTCTAACAAACCTGCTTTATGAAACCTAAAAATTTAAGAGGCCTTTGAAAGTGATGCAAACATGGAGCAGTTTGAGTATTTTAGTGCTTGAGTACGGAAAAAGTGAACTAGATACTGACACCATCTAGTGGCACCTTGCAAGGCTAAATGTGACTAACAGATTTTTGGCTTGCTAAACTTTAAGAAGTTAAGAGCAGGCATTACTTTGATGACATACCCCTGAAAAGAGAACTTTAAAACAACTCAAAGTTCCATAATCTTCTGTGTAAATCAATACTTGTTTTCTTAAATAGAAATTTCTTTTTTTAATATTAATTTTTAAACAAGCACTAACATTTCTTAGTGCTTTTCTAATGTGAAAATTAATAGTAAGATAAAAATTAGCTGAAGAACCGCATAAGGGAAGCAAAGAAAGGGCACATACGTTGTTTTAAATCTGACAATGCTTCCAGGAAAAATAAGTCATCATTAAATACTTTGGAGACATATATAGGTTATGAAAACAGCTTATTACACAGTGCACGTTTTATCCACAATAGTGTTTTAACCCAGGAAGATGAATGCTGCTGGGCCATAAAATTAAAGACATCAAAAGGGAAGGAAATTCCAAGGTTGAGTCAATGGAATTGACTCTTTGCATGGTAAAAAACTGGCTGGATGGCCAGGCCCAAGGAGTGAGCCTGGCCCAGAGCAGAATGGAGTTAAATGGAGTTAAATCCAGTTGGCAGCCGGTCACAAGTCGTGTTCCCCAGGACCCAGTACTGGGGACAGTTCTATTTAATGTCTTTATCAATGACCTGGACAAGGGGATTGAGTGCACCCTCAGTAAGTTTGCAGATGACACCAAGTTGGGCGGGAGTGTTGATCTGCTTGAGGGTAGAAAGGCTCTACAGAGCGATCTGGACAGGCTGGACCGATGGGCTGAGGCGAACAGTACGAGGTTCAACACGGCCAAGTGCCAGGTCCTTCACATGGGTCACAACAACCCCAAGCAACGCTACAAGCTTGGGGAAGAGTGGCTGGAAAGCTGCCTAGAATAAAAGGACCTGGGGGTGTTGGTCAACAGCCAGCTGACTATGAGCCAGCAGTGTGCCCAGGTGGCCAACAGCATCCCAGCTTGTATTGGAAATAGTGTGGCCAGCAGGACTAGGGAAGTGACCGTCCCCCTGCACTCAGCACCAGTGAGGCTGCACCTCAAGTGCTACGTCCAGTTTTGGACCCCTAACTACAAGAAAGACACTGAGGTGCTGGCGCAAGTCCAAAGAAGAGCAACAAAGCTGGTGAGGAGTCTAGGGCACAAGTCTTATGAGGAGCAACTGAGGTCATTTAGCTAAACAACTGGGGTTGTTTAGCCTGGAAAAAAGGAGACTCGGGAGACCTTATTGCTCCCTACAACTACCCAAAAGAATGTTGTAATGTGGTGGGTGTCAGTTCTCCCAAGTCACTTCTCCCAAGTAACAAGCAATAGAACAAGAGGATACAGCCTTAAGTTGCACCAGGGGAGGTTTAGATTGGATACGAGGAAAAATTTCTTCACCGAAAGGGTTATCAGACATTGGAATGGGCTGTGCAGGGAAGTGGTTTAGTCAACATCCCTGGACGTATTAAGAGGTGTAGATGCGGTGCTTACGGACATGGTTTAGTGGTGGATTAGACAGTGTTAGGTTAATGGTTGGACTCAATGATCTTAAGGATCTTTTCCAACCTAAATTATTCTGTGATTCTATAATGACCCAAAAAAAAACGTTGTGGAAGCTAGAGCAGCAAAATGCAGCTCGGGTCTTTTGCTCCAAGGCCTCAGGAAAGAGGCTGTTCTCCACTTCCTCCAGAGACTTGTGCTGAAAGTACCTAAGAGACAACCAAAGAAGCCTAAAGCATGTCTTTCTTTTAACACAGAATGAAAGCAGGCACTCAAAGGCAACAAAATCCTATATTTAAGAAAGAAAAATCACCAAATAGTTCTCCAAGTAATTTTACGCTACACATCTTCATCTGGAAATATAATGCAGCAGCAAAGTGGTGAGAAGCCCACTGCCCCATGATCATGTCCAACTATGAGTTGCACAGGAGACTAAAAATTAAACGTGTAAGATATACACAAGTCTGACATGGAGTTCACCGCTACAGAAATCCTTTAGATAATGAACTCTATGAAAGGTCTTAAAATAGCGAGAATATCAGTGAAGGAACACAGAACAATCACATGAAGCTCAAAAATCCTTCAAAGAGCGTATTCCACAAAATTACTTTTAACAATTGTTTATTTAGAACTCTGCCCAAAAAAGAAAATGTTCAGACAACCAGTCAAAAAAACATGGTCCAGGTGTATTCTCTAATAACAATCTTCTACTGCTAACCCCCTCCCCCCTGCCACTGAAGAACATTTTAATGTTCTAAGCTTAAGATAACATTCTTACTTCTTTCTATAGGAATTTCACACAACGGCGTGAACTGCTTGAAATTAAAACGCCTGAAAGTTAACAGCATTCTGAAGATGAAATAAACAGCTCTAAATAGAAGCAACACAATTTCTGCCAGTTATTAACAATTACAAGCAACAAACCAAAAAACCTAAAACCTAAGAAAAAATCACACTTATTTGAAACACAGTTATCTCTTCCTCAACTCATTCAGATTGCTATGCTACTTAAAACCCATTCCAGTTCTTCAGGACCCATCAGTAAAAGACAACCCTGCAGCAACCCTGCAGCAACCCTGCAGCAACCCTGCAGCAACCCTGCAGCAACCCTGCAGCAACCCTGCAGCAACCCTGCAGCAACCCTACCTATGCTGGTAAATTCTCTCTTACATTTTTTAAGATGGCTCCTACTACTCCATACCTCAGAACACAGCGCATTGAAATGCTTCCTAATGACAATACTTTCCTTCAAAGTCCTAAAAGACTAAGACATTAACCACTACAGAGAAACCACCTCCGTAGCTGGAATAGAAAGCACAAGGGAACACACATACATTGTTGAATTTGGGAGTTGTTCTCTCAACCAAACAAATTTACACAAGACCAATCAAGAAGTGTTTAAATTTTGGGTTTATGCTGTATCTTAATAAATGAGTACCTCAATAATCATTCTGTATCTTTTTTCAGTTTTGTTTTAAATCTTAACTTAACAATCACTAAAAAATGCCCTTGGACTAATTAACACAACCTTACAAATTACTTCCAATATTTTTATATGAGTGTTTTTCACAATGCAGCCTCTACAAACAAAATAAGTATTATTCAAACTGTTCTGACATAGTACAAAAATGTGATTATCAGTTGAGTACAGCAGTAAGAATTACTTTAGTGCAGTATTTATTGTGCTTTAGTAACTGTGATGTGAGTAATTGCATGTTTTTCCAAAATCATTCATTAATTGTGTCATCTACTTCTACATCCAGGAATTCTGCTTAGAGGACAGCAATTCAAGGAGGCAAATGATAAAAGTATGTCTCCACTTGTGCAACTGTTAGCTGCCCCCCAAATCACAGGCTGGAACACAGCCAATATATATGACCCTTCTACAAAATAAAGATCCCAAAGGAAAACACAGATGATGTCAGAGTCCATGAGCTCATTCGACTAGAACCAAAACCTTAAAAGATCATTGCTTGCACTCAGTACTCCTTACGGAAACCAGAGTCATGGGGAAAAAAAAAATAAAATTAAAAGATCTCCAACTACTGATGTAGCATCAGTTTCCTCCAATACCAACAGTACAATAATTTTGGTAAAATCCCATCCCTCCCGAGGAATGCAGTAGTAAACAAAGTTCACAGGTATATACCATACCATGGAGTCCTAGCTGGATTCACAATGCTTCCAGAGTCCAAAAGCCTACATGACAACTCATCAACCTCCTCTGGCAAGACCTGAGGCTGAGGTTTCACATTCTGGGGCAATTGCGTCACTTTTTTCTGCTAGGTTATTTTTCAGTTGGATCAGTTCCCCACACAGCTGCACGTTCAGCTGTGCCAGCACAAAGCAGAGAGCAGCAACAAGCAGACGGGGGGTGCCACCAAAGACACGCCCAGGGAACAACCAGTTTGGAAACCTCTGAAACAATTAAACAGCTGGGGAATAGCTGCCTCAGTAAAAAAAAAAAAAAAAAAAAAATAGGAGGAAGACATCTGATTAGAGTTAAGAAAATGCTACTGAGGAAACAGAATAGTTTTTCACTGGGAGGAGTGAATGTTCTCATTTTGGGAAATCCTGAAACCAAATTCTGACCAGTAATGATCAAGATGATGAAAGCTGGGCACAGAAACCACCTTGAACATGCTTGCTTAGCTGAACCAATCTGCCTTGGTTATAATCATCATACAAGTCAGTGGCTCACAGTATTCAAAATCTCCAAAAAGATTGATGCTTTGCCTTGGACCTTCTCCTAAGAGTAGCAGAGTGCAATTAACAAGACAATTCAATTGCATGGCTGCAGAGAAAAGTCTTTAGCTAACAACAGCAATCCAAACATGCTGCATTTTGGGAAAACTACAAGCTCCGGACCAGCTTCGGAGATTTTAAAGGCTAGGAAAAAACACTGTGATACTGTAGTCTAACCTCAGATATAATGCAGAAAATACACTTCATCCAGTCATTTCTGATGTAAACTCACAACTTCTGTTGGAGACAAGTACTTCTTTTTTTTGGAAAAAAAAGCATATTAAATCTGGACTTCAGCGGCTATAAGTGACAGAAAACATAATGCACTTCAAGAGAAATTGCTACAACCTTCAACAAGTTTCATTTAAAAATATAAATATATATGCTAGATGTATTTAGACTTCAGCAAGGCATCAGCCATAAACTTCCTCCACATTCCAAGGCAGCCTGCCCCTAACTGATATTCCCTGCTTACACGCAGCAAGAGAAGTATTTGCCTGGTTAGTTCCGATAATGACATGCAGCGACCTGCCACAAATCTTTCTCAAAAGTCCCTCTTCTCTGAGGTATGAGTCCTAATTCTTATAAAGAAATGACCTACAGTCTTTTTTACTACATTTATAAGAAGGTATGAGCTACATGAAAATACCAACACACAACGAATACACCCAACTGAATGATCCACATCTGTCAACATATCTGTGAAAAAAATGAGACAGATCAAACCAGAAGAAACTACAGACATGAAACCCAATAGAACTGTTATCAGCCAAGCCTTGCTTCATCTTGATCACTGGTCCAACTTCCGCAATCAACTAACAACTTTGGTCTGCTTCGCACAAACTATATTGCAAACGCTTTTAAACAAAGAACACTGACACATTTGCCTTTATTAAAGACATATCTTTTCACACTATATACAAAGGTGTAGACATTTATTAAAGATATTTAATTGAATAAATAATAGGCTTCCAAGGAAAAAAAAGCTGTTCAGCATTAGTAATGCTACTATCTTGTGATATTTTATTGATTACATCCAATTTATTAAATAAATCAGTTTCTCCACAACTTTGTCGAAGACTAACTTCAGACTAGACAGATTTATAGTTCTGAAGATCATCCTTCCTGCTTCAGCATTTTACACTTCTGGAAGTTCAGGACTTAAAAACTGAATTAAATATACATTAGTGAGATTAAAACATTTCTGAACTCCCTTTAATTTTCAGTTCCCAAGCATGTAAAATTTAACTATAATTGCAATTAGAATATATGATAATTAAAGTAACAGAATTTATAGAATGGAATAAAATTTTATTTTTACTTCAAATTTATAATTTAAACATACCAGCATTCTACTTTGTTCAAATAACAGTAGTAAATTAATTATAGAACACTTATGAGTTTTTGCAGTGTGGATAATACTTTTACTGTCTTTGGTACTGGAGTTCAACAACTGTTGTGAACAAGAACATGTGTCCCTCACCTAATAAAAAAAACCCCAAACCTGTAACTTCCCTTTTCCCGTCAATTACAATGACTCCAGTATTATTTTCACTACTATCCCATTTCTTTGAAAATAAAGATACACTTTTTTTTTATATACTTCTTTACTAATTTTTTTCACTTTTTGAGACTTCTTTCATGATTGAGACGTGTCTTTAAACAGGCATCTAAGAAAATACAAAGTATTTTAAATTCAGGTTTTTAATGCCTGTACGTTTCTTCCCACACAGTTCTGCCCATGTTTGATTATGGTTCTGAAGAACTGGTATTTTCAACCATTATTTATATTTTTTTAGGCTTGTTCTTAAAATTATATACACAGTAAAAAGCAGACTCTCCATCAGTAAACCTCTCCTCTGATCCATAGCAACACCTAGTCCTGTCACTTTTAACTGTTATCAACTCAACAGCAAAGATAACACAGTACAGCCCACACTCCTGCCCTGTCTTTGGTAAGTAGAGTATAACCAATAAGCCATATTGCACTCACATCATAGCAAGTTGTATTAGGCTAATCAGAAACAGCAGAGTAAGTTGTTAGCAGAGGGGGTGCTGGGAATTTTCATAAAATAAAATGAAATAAAATAAAAACATGGGATCAGACTATTCTTCAGTAAATTCTATAGTCAGCATATTGCCGTGTTCTCTTCAGGTTTTCTCATGTCTCTGGAATTGGAAATAGCAGTGGTTATATCAGACCAGTAGAATGGGATGTAGGTACAAGTTGTGGATACTAAGGTTCCAAAGTTCCCCATGTATTCAACAGGAAGAGACAGATGTTTCAACCACTCAAAGCCTTCTGAATTTACACACTGAATCTAGATAACTGCAAATTCCTCCACAGTAATATCAAAACTAAACATTTGTCACCCAAAAAATGAAGGTGAGGTAGATTTCCAGGAACCCTACCTCACACTGTTTTATGTCAGACTGGACATATATACACACTGTTATGAAACGGTCCACAGCTAGCCTGAATCACTAAGCAGTGCTTTTGAACTACTGTCAGTTACAAGTCATTTCCTTATTTCTACATCCCAAGGTAAACCAGTATTTTTGTGTGTTTAGAAAAAGGGGTGGGGTGGGAGTAGACATTTTTGGGGTTGGGGTGTTGTTTGTTTCCTTACACAAAGTCAACCAGAACTGCATTCATATTAAAACTAAATGCAACAACAATAAAAAAAAAGACAACCCAGGAAAAAAAAAAATACATTCTGACCTGTTCTAATTAGCTAGGTAGAGTAAGATCCAAAAAGGCTTTCTATTCATCCATACCTCCCACAATGACTGGAAGGCAGGCAGCTCTCAGACCCTGGGTCTGACACCCAGCGTGACATGAAGTGGAAAGAGGACAAGCTGAAGATCTAGCCCTATGTCTCAGTCAGCAACACAGCAGAGCATCTTTGAGAATCCACACCACTACCAAAAAAGCCTTCTACTGACCCACAAGCAACAAAGCACAAACGTCTGTACAGTTCTATGGCTGCAAGGATGGCAAAAAACATTAAAGTCATTTCAAAATCTGATGAAGCAGAGACCTAAAAACACCCACAACCACCCCCAAACCCCTATACCCATTCTTCCACTCAATATTTAAAGAGAACTTGAAACACACTTTAAGTGGTGGACATTTTTGCTTTTGAATTAACACTTTCAGCCTAGCCTTACCTGTTGAGATTGTGGACATACAAGGAAGCAGTAAGACAGGCTCTCGTCCTATGCACCTGAGTCTCCCACCCCCCACAGGAAACCTTCAGAGGCATGGGGGGTTCAACTGCTTGTACAGTCATGTAATAATGAACCAGAGAAATGACGCAGGCAGTATGGTAGTGCTGTATAACATGAAGAAACTTTCGTTTTTTTCAATTAAAATAAAAAGAAAAGAACAACTCGCTTTTGTAAAGACATCATCAGTCTTATTCTGTTATGGGCTTTGAAATATAGCACAAACCGAGAAAACAGTGAGTTATCTAAATATTTTTCATTCTGTCGTGTCACCTATATCTAATGACAATCCCCCAATGACATTTATCAGAAGTACTGAAAAGCCTTACCTTTTGGATAATCTTCCAATAAGAGGTTGAAGTGACCTAACTGACAAAAGAAATCAGACTCGACCTTTCCTTCAGCTTTCAAAATTAGCGATTCATAGCAGCGAACAGCCTAGGAAAAAGAAATACAAGGTTTTCAAAATTCTGTATTTAACTAAAGCAAATAATACATTTTCTGAGAAATAACAAAGATTCTTGTTAGTCTGCAAGGCAAGAAGTCTACAAACACTCTCAATAACGCAGTTAGCATTACTTTTCAAAAAAGAAATGTAATATTTCAGACGGAATAGATTTGTTAGTTCACTGATTCTAATGCAAATTGACAGCAAATGAACAATAGTTTTCTCTGGTTTATTTGTGGTCTCCAGAAGCATTCAATTTCCCAAGCACAAAACAAACCTCAAACATACATGACAATTTTTAATTTAAAAAAATCAACGAAATGCAAAAGGATGGATTTTATTTATTCTTTCCAATCTGCAAGAAAGAAAACTCTCTGATTTTATTCTCATTCTGTGTTTTTTTTTTCTAAAGGAGTCACATTTCATTCTATCAGATATTTCACTAGTTTTTGCTAAACTGAAGAATATGCTACCTCAACATACTAGCTTAGGCAATTTATAATATTTATATTTATCTATACCTTAGCATCCATTTCCCAAAACCTGATTCTTTTCACACACCTCTATCATGTCATAAAATGCAGTTTACTACCTTCTACTTAATATATGGTTACTGTAGACTAACTAAAGCTAAAGTTAGAAATGTAAATCCAATTAGAAAATAGTTCTACTTTGAGAAAAGTTGCCCGAGAAATTTTTAAGCAGCACACACAATCAAAGCATGTTCTGCGCTGCAAACGCACATTTTTAACAAACTGAACCAATACCTTCTATTCACCACAGTGGTTACGATCTTTTACCTATTACATTCTTACCTCATGACCCTACTTCATTTTAGGAATAAATAAATAAAATCAGTTTCCCAACTTTTGGAACTTCTAGTTTCTTGCTTTTGAACATACTAGCCATTAAAATGAAGTAGCTGAATAAACTTAAATGGCAGGGAAGGTCTTTTGCACCGGCAGAAGACTTCACAGATCTCAAAAGCTTGACAGACTTCCAACAAGTTCTAATTCTAGCTGGTTAATCCATTACTTTCACCAGCTCATGGTCTGACTATGTTAAATATTTGGTTGCAATTATGATCTGCTTGATTTTAATATATTACAGTAATCAAAGACCTTAATACTTAATCTGAAATGATGAGCTTCCTTAAGTCATTTTATTAAAACTGGAAATTCAAAAGGGGAAAAAAGATGGTCCAAATACTAAAATAGTAGTTTTGCCCGTATTTGTGTTTTTTTCTTTGTGTACACTTGTATTAATCATTGAAATGAGAAATGTCAACAATAAAATGAGGAAATGTTAAGAAATAGTTAAAACACACTTGTGGAGAATCCAAACTACTGATCTAATCTGTACTTTAATTTGCCATTTTTACCCTAGTTTTAAATTTATTTTTTTTAAATAGTAAGCCATAGTAAGATAGGCCTTGCTGTACTCGATGGACACAGAGCCATGTGTGCAACCAGATGAGTGGGTCTCAGTTTGCATCCCAGGCTTGAAATGTTATTACATACGCTTTCACTTACTTCCAAGTCCAGAATAGCCTTACTTTATGGTTGTTTTCAGAAACAAAGTTCTGGTGGATAAAAACAAAGCTATCTTGCCGCAAAATTGCAGCAAAGCGGGTAACATCTATATTAAATCTATTAGGTGTATGTGCGGTATTAAAATGATTTAATAAAACCATTTAAATTACATATTTCAAAGTGTAGTTATTTGGCCATATTCTGAAGATATTAAATTGAGATAAGTATTTGCCACTATATCTAAAAAATGCTGCAGATTTTTTCATTCATGGTGCATGTTTTGCCTTAGCATACTGCACTGGAAGGACTGGAATTCTGCTGATGGTTAATTGAAGCTACTACTCTTTTAAATGCCTGTTGGAGTCAGCCAACTCTCAATCTAAAAAATATGATCCCTGGAATGAGACGCAAAGCACACAAGCTTAAAGTGAGTTTCTTAACTATATGTGTGTATGAACTGATTCTCCAACACTCTGGCTCCCCAGTTGAAGCTATTCCCATTTGCAAATGTTTTAATGCAGAATCTTGGGGTTTGTGCCTTGCTTCCTCTCCCCACTTTTTGGTCTCATCTCTCAATTTGTACAAATCGGAACAATTCTTGCTGGTGCCCCTAATGTTACTGTCACGGATTAATTTGCAGATAGGCCTTCCGTTTTCTAATGATATGCCATACCTGCGGCAGCTGCTGAAGAGAATACTCACACTATGACATTTTCTTACATTAATATTTTGTCTTCTACAATTCAGTCACTGCTCAGAGCACATAGAAACTGCTACCACAACAGGTATCTTACAAAAACTGTTGGAGAGGAAGTTGGGGTAGTTTATTTCCTGAATTAGATGGCTGCATGTATTTAAAGGGAACTTGACTTTATGAACGAATGTAACAGAATTTTTCTATACAGATGTTCAAGGAAATTATGAATCACATGCACTTAAGCAGCTAAGCGTCAAGGGACCCTTAACATTTCCCCAGCCCCTTTTTACGTAAATCCTCATTAAAAGATATATCACAAGCATCTGAAGCACTACATAGTAGGGATACAAAAAGCTGTGCCCAAGTCTTTCACGCAACTCAAACCAATTCTCAATAAGGCAAATTTTCCCTTAAATTACACTTTGCAGGTACCGCTAAGCCATCTTACTAATGCCAGCACTATGCAAGGCATAGTACACCACAGCTGCAAAACAGAACTTCCTCTTTAAGTAACAGTTAACTGTTACTGTAAGAGCATTTCAGCTACACGGGTTAAGTACACCCTCTCGGTTATCTCTAACCTATTTGCAACATTATCAGGAAAACACATTTATGCAAACTTAAATTGTGAAGGTTGTTTCATATGAATTTTTAAAATTCTTCTAGCACATTCTAACAAAATGAAACAGAAACTAGGAGCAAGCTTTACTTCCTCAATGCGAAGACCAAAGTCAACCTCCGAGTCTCTGGAGGATGAGCAGACTAGTCAGTATGTGGCTCTTGCTCTTTCTAGTAGCCAGAGCAGATTCACTTAGACAAACTGATTTATCCAACTTTGGGATTGGTTGAGAAACTTTCTTCCCCGTTAAACCCCTCCATAAACAACTTCAGGAAGGAACAAGTATTTTTCTGTACAGATAAGAATTTGTCTCTTAGTTGAATGAACAGATGCAAAGCATTTTGAAGAGGGAGGTCACAACTACACGTATCTGTATATGATTTCTTTGAAGGAATCATAAAAAGATCTCATTTCAATAGATCTGTAACTGTAAAGGCCATCTATGGCACCACTTGTGCAACCAATTTAAATCATCCTGAGACACTAAGAATTCTAAGGAAGTTTAAAACCCCTCAGGATTTTAAGTATTGTTATTTCTCCAAATAAGTGCACTCAATGGAGCCAGCCTTGAGAATTGCTAGTATTGACAAATTAAGAAGAGAAAGACCCTGAAATGAAAAGGAAGATTGCTACAGAACGTCGTACACTTCCTTCCCTTTGTTCAAGGCTGCATGAAGATAGAAGGGAAACCTGAAGAATTTAGGAACTTGGCAAAATAATCACCCACAGCTGCTTCGCAGTGTGGCAACTAGGGGCAGAAGCAGGAAACAAATACAGGCATGGCTGCTGGAAAAAAAAAGTCGTTTATATGATACAAAAAACCCAGTAATACTCATGTTTTCTGCCACCTGCTTGATTAAAAGCAAACTGAAGTAATACACCATTGTCGACACTGCTGACATGACAGTTACAAACCCCACTTATGACATCATAGTTCATGACTGGGGTAAATCTGATTTCACAAATTCAACCACCAGTTCTTAGGACACATTTAAATATAACATAGTGAAGAAAAAGTCAGTTTATTTGTCAACTGGGACAAAGGTAGCAAAACATCCTTTTGAGTTCACAAAAGGATAAAATAATTCCATCATCATCTTTAAAATGCACTACCAAATCCCTGTATGTTCACTACTTATTATCCCAAAGGGAAAGGAACTGGAATATTTTTTCCCTCTGTTGTAAGAGGAACGTTCTCACCTACCCATCCCCCCAAAGAACTCAAACCAAACAAAAACAACCCCATAAAACAAATGCAAATTTTAGCTACTATTGACATGATTTCTTTTAATGAAGAAAAGACCCTAGATTTGGGAATAAAACAACAAAAAAAAAAATCCAACAGATAAGCCCAGAATTCTAAGTTTTGCATACAGAGGTCACTGATACATAGTACAGCTCTATTGCATCAAGGAAAAGGATGATGTTATTTCTACTCCAACTAATATGAAGAAAAAACATTATTACTGGTTGCAGTGATACTGCAATTATTTGTATTTTACAGCACAAATTCAAACTACTGCTAAACAATTGTATTAAAAATAAAACATATCAAGACAGCTTTTTTGAATAGTTTATAAAGATGATGTAATGATGTCCTTTCTTACTCTTGACAAGCATGATTGACTAAGATGAAAGTAGCAGGACTAAATGGCCCAACACACCAAAAAGTTAATAATTAACTCTTTAATATATTAATGATATGAAAATGGAGGACTGCACTGAGTCAGCAAATTTTTACTTAAAACAGAAAAAACATTGCCAACCACAGAAAACCAAAAAAACTCCAGCAATATAAACCATTAGTATGGCAACAGCTGGGCAGTAAAATGTCCAGTGAAAGAAATTATTTGAACTTTACTGGGTAATAAATAAACCACTGAAGAAAAAGTTAGTACTTTCATGCAGACAACTTAGTGTAAAACGACAAATTCAAAGTTCCTAGAACCTTAAAGTTCACAACAGAAAATACTATTGCATGTGTAAGATAAGCCTTCTATCGTGGCAGGGGGAACAAACAAACAGATCCTGCTTCTTTTTTCTTGTTTCTCTAGAAAGCAATAACCTGAATGGATGGGCTTTGCAAGCAGGTAATGAGAACTAGAAGCACGAAAAAAAGTTCCATGTGAAAAAAAATGTGGAGAGACACCAGTGGAGACTCTTCACAGATGAGATGCATACTACACTAATGCTTAGAAATTAAGTGTTAATTAGCTCTTAAGGGATAGTTTACCCTTCTGGAAAACAAACTCATTAGGTAGACAGTGCTGGACACTGAAGCGATGATCACACTATCTACTGCCAGTCAGACTGAGGGGTATCTACAGACCACAAAATCAGAAGCTAACGTATGTGCTGGGCTCATTCTCCCCACCTCAGTATGGAAAGATGTTCTGAAAGGCTTCTCTTCCATACCTTCCTCCATGCCACAATTCATCAAAATGCACACGTGATTTTCTAATAACAATGACAACAGCTACCATCCCGAGAACCTCCTGATTCAGTTCTAGCTCCTGCTCTGCAACAACAGAAGTGTGAACAAGGCCCCTTTCAGCTAAGCAAGGAGGAAAAAAAAAGGATTAGCGTGGATTCTTCAAAAGTTAAACTATTTTTTCCCCATCAGTGACTGGCTGGATAAACACCACCCCCTGGGCTGTAGACAAATTAAAGGAACACCTCATTTACTTCTGCCGAGAAAAGCATACAATTCATATTCGATTGAAGATAACCTGTATTAATTCCGCAGATCCTCTGCTGAAGGCTCTCATATTATGCATGGATGGCCCAATACTCTTAACTTACCTTACTTTCTTACTCAATATCAGTTCCCACTACAGCTTTCAAAGCTTCTTTATATGCTCTCTATCTTTGTGAAGCTCATACTGTGTTATGTAAAATTTCTCTCTCAACACAGGTTTATTCTCCTTGTATTTCAAATATGGACTATATTATAAAATAGACTCAATAAGAGTGTTAAAAGTACAGGGTGCTAGCCACAAACAGGTTCATGCCCCAAAAGACTTAGGCCTCAAGAAGGAAAAACATGACCTGAGCTCTTTGGAAACTTTGTTCTTGCAAAATTTCTATGGTATATTGGAATGTCTGCTAATAATATTTAAGTTCATCAAAAGTCCTTATCATTTCAGGCAGTAGTACAGAACAATGGAAACTGATCCTCCTCATACATTTCTCAAGAAATGTATCATCAATTTTGGCCAACTTATTTTCCCATGATTACTGCTTCATGAAACAGGACACAAGAATAAATAGTGCAAGCAATAAAGAAGAAAAGCAGTCGCACACATTATGCATAGCTTGATGATAACAAATAAGATTAATTTCCTTTAAAAGCCACTACTGTGGTCTAGCACTTATCTACCTGAGGCATCATTTGAAAAAAATATTTGTTACATCTTCAGTATAAACTGGAAGTAGAAAAGATGAAGCAGCAAACAGTAGAAGTAAGGCTAAGATTGCTAAGTTTACAAGCGAAAATTAACACAAAAGCTAACTGAAAGGTAAACAGCACAAATGGAAAACGTTCTAGAGACTGGTGTGAAAGAAGCATACTACCACCGTAAGAAACAAAAAGTAAAATAGAAAAAATTAATGATTTAGAAACCTACTGCAGAGAATTAGTATCATCAAAACAAATGCTACAGTCAGATGGAGGACAGGAGACAGTAGCAACTTAGAAATAATTCTTCCTGAAGCCAATTATCATTGAAAAGATGAGGCATAATACTTCATAAAAAGCACAGAACTGCAAAACAGATTACAAAATGGAATACATGTGAATGAATGATAAATGGAGAAAAGTGACGTTTTAGCAGAGGGGGAAAAAACCCAACAACTTGCCACCACTAAATCAAGAACACTTATTATCAACTATGAGACATTCTTTACAAATGTTTTCTGTCCAACAGATGTAAACTCAATAGTGTAGGCTTCTCAAAGAAAAACATAGGAAACTTAGTCATTTTCAACCAACAGTGTCCACAACCAATTGCATTTTGATGAAAAAATTGTTGACTGGGAGTTAATGCAGTGAATAACTCCGCATTGTCTTGGGTTTAGTGATCATGAAATGGTCAAGTTTTCAATACATAGTGATGTAAGGAGGGGGGTTAGCAAAACCTCCACCTTGGACTTCTGGAGGGCGGACTTTGACCTGTTCAGAACACTGGTTGAGAGAGTCCCTTGGGACTGGAAGGTGTCCAGGAAGGCTGGACGCTCTTCGAGGAGGAAATCTTAAAGGCCCAGGAGCAGGCTGTCCCCAAGTGTCGCAAGTCTAAAGGGCGGGGTAAATGGCCAGTCTGGATGAATAAGGAACTTCTGATGGGACTTAAGAATAAAAGGAGGGTTTACCACCTTTGGAAGAAGGGACAGGCAACTCAGGAGGAGTACAGAGATCTCGTTAGGTTATACAGAGAGAAAATTAGGAAGGCAAAAGCCCAGCTGGAGCTCAACTTAGCCACTAACATAAAGGACAACAAAAAAAGCTTTTATAAATACATCAACAAAAAGAGAGACAGGGAGAATCTCCATCCCTTACTGGATGCGGGGAGAAAATTTGCAACCAATGACAAGGAGAAGGCTGAGATACTTAATTCTTTGACTCTGTCTTCAATAGTCAAACCAGCTATCCCCAGGGTGTTCAGCCTCCTGAGCTGGAAGGCAAGAATGGAGAGCAGAACAACCCACCCATAATCCAGGAGGAAGTAGTCAATGATCTGCTTCTGCACCTAGACGCACATAAGTCTATGGGGCCGGATGGGATTCACCCAAGAGTACTCAGGGAGCTGGCGGGAGAGCTCACCAAGCCTCTCTCCATCATTTATCAACAATCTTGGTCAACAGGGGAGGTACCAGATGACTGGAGGGTGGCTAATGTGACGCCCATCTACAAGAAGGGTCGGAAGGAGGATCCAGGGAACTACAGGCGTTGTCAGCCTGACCTCGGTACCAGGAAAGATCATGGAGAGGATCATCTTGAGTGAGCTCTCACGGCAAGTGCAGGGCAGCCAAGGGATCAGGGCCAGCCAGCATGGGTTTAGGAAAGGGAGGTCCTGCTTAACCAACCTGATCTCTTTCTATGACCATGTGACCCGCCTTCTGGATGCAGGGAAGGCTGTGGACATTGTCTATCTGGACTTTGGTAAGGCCTTTGACACCGTCCCCCACAGCATTCTCCTGGAGAAGCTGGTGAATCATGGCATAGACAAGTGTACTCTTCGCTGGGTTAAAAACTGGCTGGATGGCCGTGCCCAGAGAGTTGTGATTAATGGGGCGAAATCCTCTTGGCGGCCGGTCACCAGTGGTGTCCCTCAGGGCTCAGTTTCCGGGCCGGTTTTGTTTAATATCTTTATCAATTATATGGACAAGGGGATTGAGTGCACCCTCAGTAAGTTTGCAGTAGACACCAAACTAGGTGGGAGTGTTGATCTGCTTGAGGGTAGGAAGGCTCTACAGAGGGACCTGGACAGGCTGGATCGATGGGCCAAGGCCAACTGTACGAGGTTTAATAAGGCCAAGTGCCGGGTCCTGCATTTTGGTCACAACAACCCCAAGCAACGCTACAGGCTTGGGGAAGAGTGGCTGGAAAGCTGCCCAGCAGAAAAGGACCTGGGGGTGCTGGTGGACGGCCAGCTTAACAGGAGCCAGCAGTGGGCCCAGGTGGCCAAGAAGGCCAACAGCATTCTGCCTTGTATCAGGAATAGCGTGGCCAGCAGGAGCAGGGAAGTGACCGTGCCTCTGTACTCGGCACTGGTGAGGCCTCCCCTCGAGTACTGTGTTCAGTTTTGGGCCCCTCGCTACAAGAGGGACATTGAGGTGCTGGAGCGTGTCCAGAGGAGAGCTACCAGGCTGGTGAGGGGTCTGGAGACCAGGTCACATGAGGAGAGGCTGAGGGAGCTGGGCATGTTTAGCTTGGAGAAGAGGAGGCTGAGGGGAGACCTCATGGCCCTCTACAACTACCTGAAAGGAGGTTGGAGAGAGGTGGGTGTTGGCCTCTTCTCCCAGGTGAATAATGACAGGACCAGAGGAAATGGTCTGAAGTTGCGGCAGGGGAGATTTAGATTAGACATGAGGAAGAATTACTTTACTGAAAGAGTGGTCAGGAGCTGGAACAGCCTGCCCAGGGAGGTGGTTGAGTCACCATCCCTAGAGGTATTTAAGAAATGTGTGGATTTGGCACTTCAGGGCATGCTCTAGTGGCAGAGATTGTAGGTTGTTTGGTTGGACTCGATGATCTCAAAGGTCCTTTCCAACCATGGAGATTCTATGATTCTATGATAAATTCCGACATCACCCTTAGGACGCAACACCTTCCCCCCCATTACTTCTTTTAAATACAGTAAGATATACTTACAAGTGTAGATGAATACGAACGTACAGAAAAACTTCCATTATACAGGAAATTAAAACAAATTATAAACTATCAGCAAACCAAATGCTCTCTTATCCTGTCCCTGAAAACATTTCATAATCTGAAGACTCAGATGATTCTGATGAATTTTGTATAGAATTTTATCATTCCATATCCTGCATAGGTTGTTTTGTTTTTTTAAAACAACTTTTTTTAATGTAGCAGTAGATTTTTCATAGGCAATTGAAATAGCTGAGTTTTATCTGAGAATAATAGGAACAGTTTTTGTTATTTTTACCATAATAATTCTATTTCAAGTAGAATTGCAGCACCTTAATTTAGCAATTGCTCTGGAGCTAATGAATAGTTCACCACACACTAAAAGTTTAAGACTACTAAATCTGATTTTATTTTAGCAACACTTTAACTATACCAACATAGAACATCACAACTGAGGTGTAAGCATGTCATACTTCAGAACATTTAGACAGTTAACTTGATAAACTTATCTTTTTTGAAAATGTTAAACCAGTTGTATCTAGGAGGCTACAGATTTCAGTAAAATATCATACATCAAATAAATTGCTGTTTTCGATTTCAGTGGGTAAATACCTTTGGAAATACAATTAAGATCAACACAGAAAGAAAAAAAAAAAAAAGAAGATAAAAGACCAATTAAAGCCAGAGTCTGCATTGATAGCTGCCTGTTTTACCTAGCAAAAAACTCCGAAGTTGAAATCTGAACAACTGTTACTTATGCAAAGACCTCCTGAACTGGACACATGTCTTTGGAAATGTAACACTGACTATCAGCTACCAACCATAAAATCAACAATGAAACAATGAATAAAGAAGCTTGAAAAAAAGTACTAAACACAGAACAGTGTACATACATATACATAAGAAAATGCCTACAAAGACTGACACAAATATGTATTTGTGAAAATACTTTGCTTCAGACTAAACAGAATGATCTTCTGTGTTGTTGTTTGAATACAAGGTGATATAGAAGA
The DNA here is from genome assembly GCF_964199755.1 of Larus michahellis. Taxonomy (NCBI): domain Eukaryota; kingdom Metazoa; phylum Chordata; class Aves; order Charadriiformes; family Laridae; genus Larus; species Larus michahellis. The sequence goes on from NC_133896.1 coordinate 127,333,773, forward strand.
GCAGCTGTCACAAAATATTAAAAAACTACTGATTGCTCTGCCAAAGGTGCACAGTCTAAAATTCAGTTCCAACAGGGTTCAAGTAGCACAGGTGCTCCGGTTTTCAGAAATAAATATTGTTGGTAGCTTAGCCCACAAATATAAGGAAAAGAAGATTTACTTTAGAAGAACGGAGATGAAAATGGGTTAGAAGTTGTTTACGAAGAAATTGTAAAAAAAAAATGCTAATAGGGTGGGAAGCATGGAGTTTTCAGCACCACAGGAGACATAAAATTGGTAAAGGTACATTAAGACACAAAGGATAAAAAAACCCATCTAAATTGAAAGAACCTGGTTTCAAATACTGAAATAACACTATTTCTAAGAGTCTCAGAATGCTAGTACTTCTAAAGTTGGCACAGCCAGTATTCCAGGAAGGGTGCCCCACAATGATCTTCCATCACGTCACCAAAATCTCACATACAGGTACTACTCCACACATAATGTTCCTTTTTCCACTGTCATTCATACATACTCCTCTTGCAGCTGTTTAGTTATGCTTAGACAATGGGGATGCTGCTCACCTATAAAAGTGAGCAACACTGGAACATAACCAAATGTGCATGAATACGAGCTTGCATAGAAAAATGTTTTGGAGAATAACTTTATGCCCAGTAAACACCATGAAAAGCACTACAATAATTCCCATCAAGAGCTGTAGCTCTTCTCTGCTAATGCCTGCAAACACCCAGCCTTATCCCTCACCTTTCCCACCTCATGTGGCAGTTTGAAAGAAAAAAATATGCAATGAGGCAATAAGAACACAGTCCTCTGGATACAGTCACACAGCTAACGATCAGTACCACTTCTGAATGGAAGAGCTGGTGTACGTCATTCCAGGACAGAAATAATGTCCACTCGTGCTATGTAGCAATAATAGGTGTGAGGGGTACATTCATATAGATTTCAAAATTGGTATTTGTGCACTAGAAAGTGCAAGTCCAAATTATTTTAGCTACTAGTGTGCATTTGCATCATAATATGCACTAAACACCAAGTAAAATGACAGTAGACCCAAACATTACTCAGAAACGTGCCAACGGAGTCTTCTGATAAATAAAACTTCATACTGAATTTTCATAGGCAACACATCCTGAAGTATCCTTTAGCTGCGGGATAAATAGCCATGCAGGTTGTCAACACAGACTGTTTTCATTAACATTCCCCTGGAGCTGGATAGAAGACCTCCTTTTTGAATGTTTCCCAAGCCCTATCAAATTTGACATCCAATATAGAGATGGACATTACCAAATATCAAGTGGAAATGCACATATCAAGCTTAACACCAATTCTCCGTGTATCTCTCTGTATTTTCAGGGACACCACTGAACTAGAAAATAGAGCCTGCTTCAAAGGACACAGTTCCTAGTAAGGGCAGCAGGTCAAAAACCAATTCTATTATTGGTGAGGGCATGCTCAAAAGTTTCACCAAAAAAAAAAAACACATTAAGAACATCTAATAAAGACATTCATCTAGGATACAAAAGACCAGGATTCAGGGCTTTGCCTAATTTGAAACAAAGATTACAAAGATTTATATTTGAGATGTCCATACTCATACCAAGTGCCTTAAGTATCAGACTCCAGCGACAACCTCACTTTTAAGCCAAAAGTCACCACAATGATTCACAGCAGGACAGAAGCAGAATGACATATTCTAAGCTTCCACCTATATGCAGAGAGCACTGTTCCACCTACCCTTTCCCTACCTGCAACGACAATATAACCCTATGTAGACAAGGTGGATTTTATGATTTAAAACAAATAAACAACTGGATAAAGAAGAATGCAATCCATTAGAGGAAGGTACTGAGGAGTTCGGGGCCACACCACCATATGTCTTGGTTGAACCCTAATAAACATAGCCTTAATTAAAAGTTCTTCTCAATTTCATCATGCTGCTATTCCTTCCAACAGAAGGATTTGCAAATGCTCTTTTCTACCATGCCCAGCTGGAAAACAGACAATATTCCCTTCTGTTTGGCCTAACTTTCCATTACCCCATACTCTAGCTACTTAATGCACAATACTCCAATATTTGTGGACAAGAAGCCACCAATTCAAACCATTAATAGAACAGTGCTCAGTAACAAGGGCTTCTGCAACCAGACACACCTAAGTCCTTTATACATAAGCCTAATTTAAGAAAAAAATATTAATAATTGTTGTGTTAGATTTCAATTTTAACAGCATAGGTTAAAAATTGTGAAATAACTGAAAATCCAAAAAAGGCATCCTCATCTTCAAACCACGATTAACTATAGAATTTTGTGAGTTTATCATAAAACTACCTCAAAAATTAGTCCCTACACTCCATAAAAAGCACTACACATCCCCAACATACCTACGTCCAAAGGCCAATCCTCCAAACCAGCTAAACCACTCAGACTTAAAAAAAAAAAAAAAAAAAAAGGGCAGTTTACACACTGTTGACTACATTTGCCAGTCCCAAACTTCACAGAAAAGAGCTACTGGCTATCTTATTTCTTCAAAAATGTCTATTTGTAGGCTAAAAATTAAAAATTGCACAATGTAAGTGTAATTCCACTGTATGGAACCCAAATCTTTAACCTGCCATTTATCTTGTGTTGCACCCATTTCAGAGAGACTAAATCAGTATCTCTAAGCACTAAAACCACTGCTTGTCTCTCAGAGCCAGAGAGAAAATTCAAGTGTCTTTAAACAATTAAACTGGTAGAAAGCATTTTATAAACCCACTGAGATGCAAACTCCATCACCAGAGAGTTGAAATGGGACAAAGTATCCCAAAAGAACAGATGTACAGCATTCAACATCAGGAAGTTCAAAGGCTATTGGCACCATTCATAAATGAGCATGTGTATGCAATTCATACACCAAATGCCTCTGAAGACCTCTTTATGATATATTACTGTAAGGTTCTCATTTAAAATGAAATAATGATAGGAATAACTGAATTATATACATTTCAGACTTTTGCTAAGAAGCTTTTATTTTTGATGAAAATGCTATATTCCACAGGATTCACTCCACAGAAGATGAGGTATTTTGGTAAGTCAAGTATCCGACTCTTCAACTAAAGCTGCAATAACTCAGGCCTTTAGGTGAAGGACCAATTCCTATATTGTTTACAGTGGCAGACATCATCAATATCAAGTATACATTAATGCAAAACCTTAGAAGGAACTTGAGCAGTTTGACAGGCAATATAGTTTCCAAAACACAACCAACTTGAGACTGCAAAAATGCACTGACACGGTGACCTGGGCATAAACTCATTCAGGAGCCTATCTTTAAAAAGACAGTTCCTGAACACTAAAAAGTTGACTGTCTCTATTCCCTTTATCTTTTTTAAACTTTTGGATGAATGGGGCATACCCATGTCTTCCACTTCACCGTTACTAATGTAATCTATCTTTGTTTACAGGTTAAATTCACCTTCAAAGCAGCTCTGCTCTCACCTTTGAAGAACTCAATGGCCTGATCATAAAAGATCTTTAAATTGCCAGAACACACAAGTGTGAAAACTGCAGTCAACAAGAACACTTCTCAATGCAAGAAAAGCTTATTTCCACAGAAGACTGGATTTTTTCAAGTACTGGTCCCAAAGAGCGGAACTAATAATTGTTAGAAAAAGTATGTCATCAACACAAGGTATGTGGAAAGGTGCACACACTTTTACACTCGCCTTCATTAATATACATAAAACACCCACCATACACTGTAGAAAAATCCCTGTCAAAACAGTATGTCACGATGAACAAGCAATTCCCCTAGAGAGGAAATGAGGAAAACAGCAAAACAAAACAAAAATCTATGAACCAAGCATGAGAGTCAGATACTGAATAAAGTTCTAAAGAGCACACTGGGCACAACTGCAGCAGCAGCAAATAAAAGCTCAGACAGAACAAAGGAGCAAGCAAGAGGGAGACCACAAGTGAGAGATGAAACCTTCATCAATGGAGAATGGCAGAGAAGGGAAGACGACAGATCACAGTTTACTCAAGTCCTGAACGACAGCACCCTCTTCACTGCCTTCTCATTCCATCCCTCCTCCATCTGGCAGCACAACAGCCTCCCCATTATTACTCACCTAATACATAGCATCTCCACATAATAATCATTTCAATCACGCCAGTCACTCAGAGAACAAGTGATTAGCCCTCTGCAGAGATTAGCTAATCTCTACAGATTAGCCCTCTGCAGAGAACGTTTGGGGAGGATGAAAAAATACAAAAGTGAGAAAGTTTAAGAACATTTAAAAATGCATCAAATTTAAATTAAAAGACATTTTCAAGTAATCATAAAAGGCAAAGGGTAGCATGCAAGTCAGTCCCAAATGTCAATCTTTTCAATCCCTTTAAAATAAAGTGTCAACTGTAGTACAAAAGGTTCAATTTTCATAGCTTTCTGCAGTCACAGTTTTATTTATATCCAAAAAAAGCAAACCCCATCATTCTGGACTGCCTGTGGCCTGTCCTGTGCAAGCAACAGGAGGTGTGTAAGCTTTATGCTTAAGCTTGGAAACATGAACAACACTTGCATGTGCCAGAGAGATTACTTAAGTTGTTGTCTTTAGGCCACAGATGGAGAACTGGCATCTCATGAAGTGCATGTGGCTTACAGGGAAAAAAAAAACTCCCAACTAGCGAGATCTGTGCTGCTGTTCAGCGCATGGCAAGGCTGAAATTGCTTTCAACTTCTTGGCCAATTAGCACCCGATAGCTAGGGGAGAAGCAGCTCCCACAGCCAGGGCCAGGTTGCACTGACTGGGGAAGGGCACAGAAGACTGGGGGGCTTCCTCTGTTGTCTGTTGTTCCTTCCTCTCCTCATGCTGAGCAGGTGGAAGAACTCCTTAAGTGGTGTCTTTGACAGCTGAAGAGAAGAAGGCCCAGCCTTGCAGAAAAAGTAGAACCAGGAGGTATGCAAGTAAGCCAAGGAGTTCTAGAATCAGGGCAGAGACACCGGAAAGCACATTTGATATATTTGTTAGAAGTTGTAGGCATAAAATTTAAAATTTGCAGGCTAGTAAGACAAACCACACAGACCTGACTCTTAGTTTATGCTAAGAAGAGAAAAAAATACAGTTTACTGAAAATACGTTTGAAACTTTTTTTGCTGTGAGTTAAGTTGAAAAAACTAAAGTCTTTGTGGAATATTACAATAAAGTTTGCAGCTCTTGTTAATTTTCATTCCCTACCTCTCCAGATATAAAGACTTGGCTGCTAACTTTACACTAGTCCCTCTCACACCCATGTAGACTAAAAGGAGCAGGATCTCAACTCCTTTCTCCTTACTGCCATAACGCTTAACAGTACAGTTACACTGCAGAAGGTGCAGCAGGCATAAATATATTTCTCAAAATTTATTCCTTCTGCGTGTAATGGAATGAGGTTTGAGACTCTGGATCACAGTTTCCTACACTTGTTTCACATACATTTCAACATGCTTTCTGTTTTCCTGTGAGTCAGTCCAAGCTCTACCTAAAATCCATTTTCGCAGGTATTTAATAGTGTCCAAGCACCACAAAATTCAACATAAAAGGTGAACTGCTGCAATATTAAGCATACTTATTGGTGGTAGCCTATCATTATCTCCATAATTTGCAGTGATACAATATTGGCCTTTGGACTGAATTTACAGTATTAATTTAGGTCTATCAACTGAGGTGAGGTGAGGACATTAGAAACACACCCATCAGCATGCCACAGATGGATTTTTCGAAGGCAATCTAGGAGGCATGTAGCAGTAAAACATTATACAACCATATAAGATCCCGAACTCTGCAGACTTATTAAAATTACTTAAAAAAAAAAAAAAAACAACTCAAGTACCTAAACTATTGAATTATGAGGCAACAAACCAAGATGAGTATATGCTGCCAATGTAAGGCAGATGAATAGAAGCATACACAATTCTGGAGTTCAACAGAGGATAAATTTCCAACAAAGATAAAATAAGATGACCATGGTAACAGTCAGCCCATAGTCAGTCAGTCTAGTCCAGCATCCTGCCTTCACATTTACTTCAATGGCACACGTACTAAATAACAATAACAGAAGATTAGCATAGGTTTTACATGAACTCACATTCTTGAAAAAGAAGCAAAAGAAAAAGGTTACCATATAATAATATTTTCTTCTAGTACTTCCCCAGACTACAGCACTTTAAGTTTAGGAGCTTCCTGGGCACAGGTGGTACTGCTGTTCTTAACAGCTCTTGATGGATTTTCCTTCCATTAATTTGCCCCACCACTTTTTAAAACCACGTCCGTTCATTTAAGACTAAAATATTCTTCAACGAGGAGTTCCACGGATTAACTGCAAGGAACCATCTTCCTTTTGTTCTAAATTTGCTTCCTGGGACTTTCAGTTGATGCCCCCGAGCTCTTACAGTAGTAGAGAAAGCAAACAACCTGTTCTAAAAGCAGAAATATTCACACCATCTCAGCAGATTTGATCTACAGCATTCTATACAATTTTCCCATGTTCAGAAAAGATAAACTTAAATAAATTTAGAAGAGAACTGCAGTGGTAAGAGGAAAGACGAAGAGTCTCGCTTGCAAAAGGAAGTCAAAACAGCTCAAATTATTTAGTTTAGCAAATCCAAAGCTAGTATGACTGTTTTCTACAAGTACCAACAGGACAAACACCAGGGAAAGACAAAAGCTATTTCAGCCTAACAACAATGTAGACAGACAAACAAACATGTATAAATTTAGACTGAAAATTCAAAAAGGATTTGAAGAAGCAAAAAAATATGATGTTGCACACATTTAAATGGAAGCAGTAGAGGCAAAGGGGCACTTTTTAAGTATTCCTCTTTTTAAATCACTTTTAAGACCGCGATTTTCATAAATGTAATGACAGTATATGTATCTATGTATCCATGACATAACTGCCTGCAACATGAAGGGACAGCCTTCAAAAAGAGCTGGAAACTCTCATGCAAACCTATGCATTCTTTCGTGTTCACTCTAAAAGACTCTGCACAGGATTTCTGTAAGCAATTTCTATCTGAGTGCGACAGAAGCAATACTAATTACTTACTATAAAGAGCTAAATTGTGAAACAAAGGGCTTATGCCCTTGAGGCACTTCTGCATAAAAGTATTTTGGAAAGCTTGGGTAGAAGATTGAACTAACTTCTTAAGATTTTGAAATACCGCATCACTACTGTCCAGACAGGAGGCAAACACGTTGTCTGTAAGTTCAGAGTATAACTACAGACCCAAAACCCACAGACAATATTTGAAATCTGGCCGCTTCAACAACATAAATAAATGCAAGATTCAGTGCTTGGATTCTCTCTAGAGAATGTCAATTTTAAATTGTAATTCATGAAGGAATGCAATTTTTTAGCAGATATATTAAATTCATTAAGAACCAAACCCACCTATTATGGTCTTTCAGATTGTGTTTTGGCTTTAATTTCAGCATTACTCTAACCAGACAAGTACTAATACTGCAGGCATGTCAGTATCACCTACCATAACAACTGAAGCTTCCCATCCTCATACAAACTAGCTTTCCTGTACACAAAGGTAACTGCTTTTCAAAACCCTCTTGTGAAATTTTATTTTCTCCTGAATTTGAATAAAAGTTTTAGTTTAGCAGCTCCCCAGAAAAGAAAAATGAAAGAGTAAAAGAGCAAGAATATTCATAAAAAGTCAGTAGCATTACATGTTCTGAGATATGCTTCCAAAACTTTATGTAGAAAATTAAAGTGGTTTTGGAGGAAAAAAAAAAAGTTATTCATAACTTTCTGTTAACAGATCACTTAAAGAGGTAACAAGCAACAACAAAAAAAACACACACACCCCTGTCACCAAATACCAACAGAAATGAGACAGGATATCACTTTCTAAATAACTTTTGATGTCTCGTGCCCAACATGCATTGCCACCCGTAGCACAGTAGCAAAAGAATTAACAGTTCTCTGACCTCAAGAGCTATCAATAATATGCTACAAGAAAAACAGGCATTCAGGAATCATGGCAGTTACATTAGGAAGGGTATTTTTAAAGTTTTGTAATGCTAAGCTACCGTCTCAAATTCTCCAAAAGCAGTATGTTCCAAGTAATTGTTCACAGCATTTTTTTCCCCAAAGATGTTCCCCTTCCTACTCATCCCCCCCATCCAAAGATGTTTCCCCCCTCCCCATTCAAATGGGTAGAAGCATGCAATTTGCTTTCTGCTGCGTCATTTATCTAGTTGGTACGCTTCTAACTCAGACTTACTCTTTTTTCTGAAATACATATAAACAGCCACTGTCACCTGTTATTTTGAAATGCTCTTAGTTCTCATAAAGCCAATGAATATCAATTTTTCTCTCCAAAACAGAAGTGTTACCAACAAGATCAGAAGCAAACGACAAAGAAACAGATCCAGCAAAATGCAGCATTACAGTTAGATTCTGCTGTCATTTTTTTCATGACTTAAGAATCAAATAAACTAATTACCCATTTTCATCAACACAAGGCTAAATCTGGCATGGCATTATAAAATTTGAAATGTGCTGCTTTCAGAATTGATGTCCTAATGCTACTACTTGCTTTCACTAGAAAAAGCTATCGTCTAAAGCGACAGCTGTATAACTGTAGTGAAAGCTACAGATAGTGAAATCTGTATCACTATTTTTGTACAGTTTATCTGAAAATGTAATATACCTTTTAAATAGAAACTGTAGCTCTAAGATGGTAAAAAAGGTTTTCAGAGTGACATGCCAAGTATAAAAATACTAAGTGAAAAGACCTCTGTCAATAAAATTTAACACGTAGTTTGTTAGCAAGTGGAATCTTGTGTAAGGCCTTCCAGAAGGCTTAATGCAACTAAACGATGTCCTGAAAACATGAAATACATGTAACCACAGTTCTGTCCACAAAGACCTGACAACAGTCACTGGGAAACAGCTGTTAGTACTCTAGCTGCATCAGGGCTAGCTGTTCGCTACAGTCAAGGTATTAGGCAAAAAAGTACGAAATGTTATGTTAGTAGTGATGCAATGCAGAAAGACTTTCTCTTTGAGAAATGTTGGGAGCTTGACTGCTAATATGATCAAATAAAAGAACACTTCTGTGCCTCAAGAAAACCACTATGATTTATTTAGCACTGCCTTGTACAGGCAGGAGGAAGACTCAGGGACACCTAAGCCACTACGACCATCAGCAGCTGCACAAGACAAGGATTACACACAAATCTCAAAGTTGGTGTAGAGAGGTCAACCTCCTGGTGTGGACATAAAATGAGTTTAGAAAAAAGCAGAGCTGACTCTTCCTGGAAAGCAGCCTAAGAACTGAGCCATACGAATGCCACAGGCAGCTGTGCTTCTGTTGCAGACACTGGCAAATGAGCACATGCACATTACAGACCTGAAAAGAGGGAGTGTCACTCATGGAAGTCAGAGTTAAAATTACGTCCATAGGCACAACAATTTCATTCCCCGGTTTTAAAAGTCTTGCTAAACCAGTCTGCAGGGACACAAGATACCACAGAACAAAGTTCACTCACCAAAATTTTGTGCTGTTGACATTGAATTTGCTGGGGAGGGGAAGGACAAAAGAAAAAAATCCTTCCTCTTACTACAACAATCTGAATAGTTGTATTCTAGGGGGACTTCATATGACAAAGCCATCAGTAGCTAAAGGACCCTATGCAATTCTCAAATATACCTCCCTCCTCCTGAAAACTCTGCTAAAGTTTAAAGGAACTTATGGGTTGTGCATTCAAAACTCACCCCAAAAAGCTAGACTTGTATCTCATTCATTTCCAGGACTCATTTAAAACCACTGGCACTCACCTACTCCATGACCTCATGTGCCAGATGCAACTAACTGGTCAGTCTGTATCTGACATACAGGTTTGCAGGTGAGGCAAATACTACATACTGCTCTGCTACAACAGGAGGTTTGCAATTTAGTAACGCCTCAAGACCAAAAAACGAGGACACCGTAAGGTGTATTTAACTCAAGTGTAGCACTGCAAGTCTTCCCTGTCCTGTGATGTCCTTTCCTTCACCTACTATATAGCCTGATGAAAGCAAAATCTTTCATATTTCAGAGACTTTAATATTTAGAGTGCACAACTAATGGAGACATTTATGTCCCAAATGTGGGTTACTTCCCCAAATCCTCCTTCCACTGGTCATAGTAGTTTTAAAAACGGTAGAGAAGATAGGCATGTAACTTTCCGATTTAATTATGTGGCCCAAGCTATACATTACTTCCAACCCCACTGCATAGCTGGGCTGTGTTGAGAGACCTCTGGAAACACTATTTGGCTACTTACTCTTTCCTGTGTTAGAAATCTTCCCACTACTCACAGTCTGCTGTTATCCATCTGCCCTTTCTTCCCTCCTCTCATTCCAACCCACACTTTTTGTTATTTTTCATTGCAGAAAAGTAAATGTAAAACTACTTCCAAGGCCAACACCTGTTACACGTGGCCAAGTCTCACAGGACAGTTAAATTCAGCTCACTGGAGAAAGTTCTGGGTAACCATATCTATAAAGCTTTTGTGGTGGTTCAGATACATGCTTATAGGGTTTGAGGGCTCAACATTTCATTCACTGAGAACACAGAAAGCAACTCAGACCTCTAAGAGCTTAGACATAATGCTAGTCCAAAACTCAAGGCTTTTATACACTGACTGCATAAAAGTAGATGATACTGAATTAAAGGTATTTCCCCACAGATAATGCAGGCTACACACATAGAAAGAAAACAGTAAATACTTGCATAATAGCATCCAAGAGAAAAATACTGAGGATCATTCAAAAAGATACGTGTATATTAAAAAGTGCTATTACCACAACTGATTAGGTTCTCTTTGCATATTTATTCATTTATTAGTTGAAAAGCATAGTAATAGACTTAAGTAAAGGTGGAGAACGTCATTAGTAATACTGAAAATAAACACTGTTTGAAACTATTTTTTCTAAAATTAATGAGTATGTGCCTCCCCCTCATCCACATCCTTTCATATCACTACATGCAAACTTACGACCAACACCTCACACATCATGACACTTACATGACAGAAGGCTAGGTGCATGCAGAATTTAAGATAACCAGAGCTAAAAATGCTGCGGGGTGGGGGGGTTGTGTAAGTGGGGGATGGCAGGGGACAAATAAAGTAAAATAAAAAGAACTCTGTTAACTTGCTGGAGAGGTTAGGAGGCCAACATTACACAAGCAATGGAACTTTAAGTTTTAACTGTTTCTAACCAGTCAAAGAAAAGACAACTTATAGAGATCTACAGCTTCATACAGACATGTAAGTACAACTTCATAGGCACTTTTCTGCAGTAAATGACACTTGGCAATGGAAACTTCACCTCTCATCTCAAATCGATCCCCTGAGCAAGTGCTGTGCGATAATAGTATCTCCCAAGAGGTATTCTTTCTCCAAAGTTAAGGGAATCTCCCTTTAACTTCTATGTTCAAAGCAAGAAGTCCAGCCAAAGGGATAAACAAATGCCAAGGCTGTGATACATGTGAAGGAAGAAAACCCAACATTTCATTTTTAATGTGCATTTCAAGGAGTAATACAACTCTTCTTTACACTAAAAGCCAAAATTATTCAGAAGTGGCAATTTAATTTCATTCCCTTATCTGACTGTGGAAGGAGAGGCAGTATCATGATATCTGCCCTACTCATTTAGTGTCTGTTCTTTAATTTCTAAGCAAAATGTGAATTTGTTCTACTTAAAGGAATTAACAATTTAACAAGCCATATGACGTTACGTAAATGTTGCATCACCTTAAGAATGTATCTGTTGTTTAATAATGTTCTTCTACCTGCCATCAAAGTAACACTACTCATTCCTCTCACACTGCAGACTTAATCCACAAAGCCTATTTTCCAAATTTTTGTTCAAACCAAGTTAAAAAACAAGGAGAAACATAGTAGCGTACAATTAATATGTAAGCTGATACAGCAGTCGCAACAGAGTAAAGAACTTACATAACTTGTGATACACCATTTATTAAGGACAAAAAGCAATGGCTCTAAAAAATGTTTCTTTCCTCAAAAGCTATCCCTTCAGCATAGTTTTAATCCAGAGAATATTCAGTCCTAACCAGAGGTGAATCCTATGCAACCATGCCACAGTACAACATTACTTAGTTTTTCTGCTCATTTGAGATAACAACTAGTAAGATCACATTGACCTGGGCTCTAAATTACATTGCTTGCAACAGGATTTAAGGCCTATCAGAATTTTTCATTCTTTAGAAAACATGGAAGATACTGAAAGCTGAAATTAATACAAGTAGTACCACAACAGCACATGAAGGCCCCAGCTACAGACAGCATTGCTGTTTTACAGAAATCAGCTCTACCACATTCTGTCTGCTCATACACCAGGGCACGAAAAAAAAAAGTCATACACCTTGGTTCAACCCTCCCACTAGGGTAACAGTAGAGAGCTCTAACGAGTTTTGATTCTGACACTGCACATAACAGTGCAATGATGCTAAGAGAATAACTTCTGTCACCACAGGCTGTGTAGGGATTGCTGAGGTAGAGAAAATGTCAGCACAGCTACAGAAGCAGAGACTACTGTCCAACTGAGATCCAAGTGCGAACATAAACACAAAGAGGTTATCTGAATTTGACAGTACACTCGTTCTTAAACCCAGGTACCAATATGTATGGCTACTGATAATTACTACTCTTCAGTATTTTTTTTTTTATTTAGAGAAAGGAATCATTGGCAAACAAGGTGCTAAGCCATACAGGTAATCTGTTTATGGGAACATATGAGTTAATTTCAGCAATCACATGACAAATCTGGAAAGGTTCTCAAATGCTACAGAAAAATCATGAAAATTAAGTCATTGGAGCAGAAGTGTGTTCCTTCTCCTTTCCAGCTGTCTGAAGCCTGACAGACCTTAAACTAGTCATTGATGAATTGCTTTGAATTGTTCCATTTTTGAGTTCCAATTGTGGAAGCAAGAAGGCCCTAAGGAAAAAGTTGTGAAATGACCTGTAGTTGGAACTTGTTTTCCTGTTTCAGTCCGTAAATCTGCGTATCTGCTTACTCACTCACTCCCCTTGAGGCACAGTTTCCTGGTGTTACAAAATTCCTACCTACCTGTGCTTAAGAATCATTAAAATAAGTGAGTTCTAATGCATTGGAAGGAACGCTGCACTATTAAGGAAGCTTCACACTAATCTCGTTGCTTAATAATAACAAATATTAAAAATAAAAATCAAGAACAAATTAAAATAATCTCTGAGTATCAACAAGCTTTCTCTAGAAGATCCCTGTAGCTTGTCTGGACAATCCAAAATAGCTTTAATCACTAAATACAGAAACTGAAGCAGAGCAGTCAGGCAAAACCCATTCAGAGCTTGGGAGGGGGCAGGTGGTGTTGCTAGGCCTTCTCAAGCAGCACAGAAGTCCTAAGCTGCTCCTCAGTTCCACAGGCACCACATGTTCCCTGAATCCTGAGAGCTTCTTGTGCAAAATAAGTGCTCTTAGCCATTTTCACTCTCTCTGGAAGGTCACTTTCATCTAGAAATCATAATAAAAATCACCCCTTCCATCATTCTCTGCAACTGAGTAGCAAATACCGGTCTAAAGTGGAGGGCATAAACTACTCCATTCTTTCAAACTACCAAGGACTTAGCTTAATTAGCAATTAAAAGTGAGCAGTACAAAAGATTCTTTTCTCACTGGATATAATGGAGTCATCGTCTTTCTCAGATTTTTGGCCACAATGCAAGCAAGCTCGAAGTTTGCAACTGGCATTACAGGAAAACATCCTACCATTCAAAAGCAAAAAACAAGCTGCCACAAGGGAAGAAAATCAACTAATGAAGAAAAATACAACTTCACATGACAGCGTTTTTGCTGACAGGGAATAAATAGATTGCAACATTCCAATTCCAGCTTTTTCCTCATACAGTTTGGAACATATCTACATTCCCAAATTAACTGAAGACAACCTTCATGATTAGGCATCACAGTCCTAAGCAACAACCATATCCCTACCACACACAATTATCTAAGGAATCCTTACACAACCATCCACAATTCTTCCCAAACTGGCCCAAGTACATCCACCTCCCCTAAAACAGATTTCCATACTACAATACAGCTTTTGCTATGCTTTCTCTTTCTAACATAACAAATGCCTCCTTTCCAGGTTCCACTCAACCCTTAGTAGTTTTTTTTTCAAATTATTTATATCAAATAAACTTTTAAAAATTTCTTGCCTTGAGACCACACATACAAAAAATTTCCACCAAGACAGCAAAGATGGACAGTGTATAACTAATCCCAGAAAACTGTCAAAACTAATACATTTTTTAACACATGAACTTGTAAGTTAACAGACCCCTTTTAAGTTTGAAAATGAGACCCTATTCTGCTCATTAGTTAACATGGACTCTGATGGTCTCTGTGATCTCATCTTACTTAGGCCACAAAAATTAACTTTGCTATAAGCATGAACACCTCTAAATCCTCCCCACATATAATCAGAAGAGGCATTAAAGCCATCTCAGCTATTAATTTCCTCCATATAGTAACTACAGTTAAAAAAGCTCTCCACTACAAAAACTTAACTTGCTAATTAAAATACATGTGGTCCTATGCTAAAGGTGTATTTGAGGACTTTCATAAAGATGCCAAAAGAGGCTGGCTCAGACATGCATCTCTCTCATACCATCTAATGCTGAGAGTTTTGTTTTCATGCACATCTTGATTTTTTTATTTCCTCACCTCTTAAACAAGAAATTGAGAAGTATGTACTGTTCTGATTCAAAATTAGCTGAATAGTTTCTAACTAGGGATTCTTTTTCAGAAATCATAAAAAGTAAAAGCTATACTCACCCTTTCTTTTGAATTAAGAAAGGGCTAATAAACACTCATTTCTTTTTAAAAGACGGGGGGGACAAATCTGGTTAAGAAGCACAAAAGACCCTTAAGCCTAATTTGTTGATCTTTTTAACAGGTAACATTTGAAATCAGAACAGACAGTACTTCGAATAGTTTTATAATCTCCCATCTTTGAAAATTCATAATGTTCAAGTGTTAACGAAATCACAAATTCTGCCCTTCCAACCCTTAAAACCCAAGAGAGATTAAAAATACTCAAAAAACAACACACTTCTGTGCACTACACCAAAGACAAAGAACTCATAGTTTTAAGAACCATGGTGTGTATCATCTACCTTTAGTTACTCTATTTGCAACATGCCCAGAAGCTCCATTAAAGTTTACCAACCAATGTACTAAATTTTTGTACTTCTTTATTCTTCCCAATATCATTCCACTTTTTCTTTCCTACCAGAGATTGCTTATGACATGCTTTATGATGCTATATAATGGATGTTTTCCATTTTTCTTATCCTTCCACTTTATCTTACACTCTTTCTACACTCTGTTGCATTAAACTATACTGTTACATTCTGTAGATCAGCATCATTCTCCCTTACACTGGCTTTCAATTCAATACTTTAAACTATTTCTTGCCCTTTTAACATTTCCACCTACATCTTCCATACTTGCTCAGCTTTCTTTATCCGTCAAATCTAAAGCCAGCAAAACATGACATGAGAACAGACACATGACAGCTCTTGGCCTTCATTTTCACCTTGAGGGAAGAGCAGAAGCAGCAGGTTTCTTTACTCTTCCCCTCCTTAGGGGGTAAGGGGGGAAAAGGAAAGCAGCAACAGAAGATAAAGATGTAGACAACGCAGTCAACGTTTCTGTTAAGAAGCGGCTTCCTCTACTGTGCCTTACTTTTATTTCAAAACTGGGAGAGAGCAGAGGCACTGTTATATTCAGAACTTACAGCATATAACTCAAGCTTTTTCACACCCTCCACAAACCTTCCTCAATTTTGTTATCTCTACTGTGTTCCAGTTTACCTTGTTTTTAAAACCTTTTGAGGCAGGGCCCAGCACCATCAAGAGCTTAAACGCTACTTTAAATTAGCCATAACAGTTAGATGGTATTCAGGAACAAGACTCAGGTACCTGCTGGAAAGAATAAATATAGTATGCTTTCCACTGCCCCCTCCCATTTTGTCTGCATCACTATGTCACCCATTTAATTCCTTAGTTTCACACTCTTTCTCACATCTAATCTTTTAAGTATCCTTTTCCAACCTTTCCTCCACTGCCTTTAATTGAAAATCTATTCCTTGTATTTTACACTATATTCTGAAAAACCTTCCCAGAAGACTGCTTCATTTCTTCTCTTCCCCAAAATAAAATGGAGGCCTGATTTTCAGTAGACGTAGGTTCAAATAGAACTAATTAAGTACCCAACCTAGATCCCACAGCATCTTTCCTTCATTCCGAGTCATGTCCGCAATGACAAAAAACAGCTTCATAAAAAAATTCGTTTTCTCCTACAGTCCATGTTACATATATTCTGGCATTCTCTGCTGCTGCACATATGTTCAGATCTGAACCTGTCCCAAGTCTCCTAGTGGCAGACTAACTTCACAAAATACTAGGTCTTCCTTCAGAGAGAGTAATGAAGACAGGCCACTGTGCTCATCCCTTCACTCCTCTCCAAAAAGAAATACAATCCTGGCAACTTGTACTTCCAAAATATATATAATTCCATCCCCCGTAAGAAGATAAGGGAGCAAACTTTTCTGCTTCAGTAACAGTTTTATAAATATTCTTTACAGAAACAGTGTCACACTAAGCTGCACCCTCCTCCCTAGCCTCCCAAATCTATCTCCCTTAAAGCACCTGTACAGCCTTTTTTGAGTCTGCACAATGAACTGTACTAGTTACTATGAGTTTTCCATTTTTACTAGATTATTTTTGATCTGAGTCAGTTCTGCAGCCTGATTCATCGCACAGGCCCAAAAATGGCTTCACTAGCACATACAAGAAGCAACAGAGACAGCACTTAAAATTCTGTTACCTACAGGAAAAATACATTTAACTAAAGCCTTAACTTCAGTCCATTTTCTACTCCAGATTCTCATGCAAGTAAGTTTTTAAATCATAAGACAATGAAAACAGTACTTAAATAAAAAGTTAAAATGGCAACTGTGATGGAAGTAATGTAATACTACCAAAAAAAGAAAAAAAAGAGACCTACTGGCTCTATTTTAAAAGCCATTGCACTGGATCTTCTGACTAATGCTGAAAATTGTATCCTGAAACTGTTCAGAATTTTTAAATTCTCAAAATGCAAGCAGAAATTTAATGAAACGCACATTCACAATTCAATCTGCTTTAGACTTTAATAATCAATCTATATTGAGAAGTGAATCATTATCCTCAAAATGCCACTGTGAGAAAAGGAAATGACTTAAAGCCATTTTAACAAACAACAATTAATTTAACAACTTACCACAAAGGAAATTCATATGTAGACATACAGTGTACTGGTTGTAATTCATAGCACACTTTTAGTCACTCCCTTTACAAAACTATAAATGAGCTCTTAATTCTACATCTTAATTAAACAAGCTTCTTCCATGAATGCTACGTAGCAAATGCAAGAACCATAAAGGAAGTTATTTTGTCAAAACAGCTCTAATGGTAATCCATGCATCCTCATACCATAAAATGAAAGTAGCTGAGAAAGAATATTCTTCAACTCCCAAATACACTTAAGGGGCTTTCTGTTCATTAACACAATATTTATTTACATAAGGAATACTCTCCTATCATTGTTTAGATACAAAGAATAGTATTCAGTATCAAGAATAATACCTGATGCACTGCAAAATGTTGACAAACAGAGGCTCATTTTAAAAATGTACCATTCAACAAACTTTATTAGGTCCACAAACAAACTATCAAATGGCACATAGTACTTTTGACAGTATCAATAGAACTGGCCTTGAAATAGGCCAGTCTTGAAAACAGCCTTTCCACAAGAGGAATTACAACTACTACAGCTATTTCTTTAATGTGCATATCTGCATATCAGAAACACATAGTAAAATATTTGATTATTTTCTCTTCCTTTACAAACCTTCCCTGGTCCAACAAACTCAGATCAGACTATATCAAACAGTTCCTCTCTTTCTTCATAACAAAAATGTTCTGTAAGGTACCAAGATTATCCTCTCAGGTACACCCATGCAAATACTGGCAGCCTTGTGTAGGACTCCAAACAGGACCACTTAGTTCAATTTTGTCTGGTTTTAACTACAAAGACATCTTCTGCTAGTGAACACAATTAACATTGTTAACATTTGTAACACAGACAGTCAACTGGTCTCTATAATGACATCTGAAGTTTAATGAGCCTCACTTCTATTTGTAATTGTAAAGATGTGTTATTCAGACATTACACTTCAAACACCATAGTTGCAGAATCTCACCAAGAAGGCAGGTTAAGACAAAAAGTAACTTAAATGAGTTGAACATGTAAAATAAGTGTGAAACTACAGGACTGGAAGTTGTATACATATACCTACATGCATTCACAGTGAGCATGATAACGGATCAGCTTCTGGACTTACCTGAACCAATACTAAACCTTGCCACCCAGCTCAGATGAGTATTCACCTCAGACTCACAGCCCATCTGCTTAATTCATTTCTGAGAAGCCGATCTAGGCCCTTTACAACAGTGACTAGTTTTTACACAACTATTTTAGTATTCTCAAACTACAAATACACACACTCCCTTCCCTTTCAGCTTGTTGAAAATATTGCAAAATCCCCCACATTACCCAAAAATCATATCAGTTGACACCAAGAACAATATTTGTCCGCTAACCAGAGATCAACCTGAAGTTTTAATCATGAAGTTGTAAGACTGGAAACCAAAGCTTAATTTCTCCACAAAACATTAAGTTTGCCTAATTCTCAGTGGGATAAAGAACAACAGTGGGCCATGGGATTTAATTCTGGTAGTGGAAAGTGTTGTGATAAATGTTGATCAGTACAAAATCACTTTATAATCGTAAATATTTTCCATGACTCTCCTTAATTTTATATCACCTTACTAACGTAACAAAAACAAATGGTTCCACGTGCACAGAGCTATCCAAGTATGAAACATCTACTCCTTTTTAAAATGGTGTAATAAACATATGGTATAGCTTTTAGAGGATGCTTTCAACACCTACTTCAGATGGTATCAAGACTTGCAGATTGTCTTACCTCTATAATTATCAAGTCCACTCAACCCACTACAGTGAACAAACAGCTACAAAGGCTGGTAAGAGGCAGAGCACCATGCTTTCCACGAGTCGAAAGCACCCCTGAACACTAGGTACAGAAAAAAAGGTTTAGATTATCTATTTCTTCTCCACATACGGTACCCGAGATTACGTGTGTAGAAATTTGGAAGCTAGAGTCCATGAGTACCGTGATCCACAAATGAATTAATGGAAGGATTTCAGTGATTAAATTACTGGAATGGAATTGAAGGAAAACAATTGCATCCCACCCTTGACACAGGTTTTCTTCACACTTACAACAACTAAATAATTTATTAGAATGCCTATTCCTCAACTGCTAAAATACAATATTTCTCTCTCTTCTTCATCCGACATTGTTGCCCGCCTTGCCTGTTTAATTATTAAGTCAGTAGGGCATGAATTATCTTAACTCTATGCATATGTGTCACTTAAAGAAACGGACCACTTCAGCCTCCAGGCTCAGCAGACCAGTACTTAAAAGCTACAGTTTGTAACATTTATTGCATAAGAAACAAGAAAAACTACTATAACAAGGAAAAATCTTACATTGTATTCCCTAGTAATAGTCTCCTGATAGCGAACATAAAGCTTACTGAAATGCAAATACCAATACGCTAGCTGTCCTGCAATCTTAACTACACTTCTACAAAAACATGTTGTTCGCAGAGATGAGGTCCATCCTTGCCTTTTCATTAACATACTAAAATGACAACTGTAACCTTTGTAACTTCCTTGCTTTCTTTAACTTCTGGAAACAGTAACAACACTGCACTTTAAACTTAAGAAACATTCCAGAATTCATGTTTCGAGCAATAAAACCCACTATTTTAAAGAAATATGCCTTGAACGCTAGTTTTGAAAGTATGAAAAACATAGCAAGTATCTTATACTTAAGCAAAAAGTACTGTGTAATGTCCATTTAGAAAAAAAAAAGTGTTTTTTAATACCAGATGAAGTACAAATATTGCAAACCTGTAACTATGTCATTAAGTACCAGGATACATAAATATCACATAGACTCAAAGAATAAATATGGTACAAGCATGAATTACAGAATGTGTCATCCATTACATCTTAATTGGATCCTAAAAAACCCTAATCTATCAACATAAAGCCCAAATTGCATACAGAAGAATACTGATTTTAAAAAATGTATACATCAGTCCCGATTAGACACTAAACACACTTAAGATTTTTACTTCAAATCTTTCCAATTCCACACACCTGCACAAAAGGCCACACACAACACAATTTACAACATTTTGACCAACTTCAACTTGTTCCACATTGACAGACAGTATACTAGAAAATAAACAAATAATAAGAAATGCAGAATATGATTTAAATAAGCCATAAAGGAACAGCACAAATACAAATTTACAGAAATTGGAGAGGCTGCCCACTTCCTAGAATGCTTCACAAATCTCTCATGGTACCAATTCCCAGTTTCTCAGTTCTCAGCACTGCCATTATATAAGGCAATCACTATAATTCTTTTTAAAGCAATATTTCTTTGTTTTGATGAAAATAAATTAAGCCAAAACATTTCCAAAGTTATTAAAAAATGTGACTTTATTACGCCTAGACTAATCTGCTAAGATGTTTTCCTGCATAATTATTTTTCAAGCAGTCTGTTATAATTAAAACTGAGGATATTTAATTATAGATTAGTAGAAAATTAACATTAAAGTCAACTCGAAAGGGACAAAGTCAATATATGATAATTCACACTGTCCGGAACTATTTTTAAACAAGCAACACCTACAATTATAAGAAAGATTAAAGAATATTGTCACTGTGCACTTATTTTGTATGCTTAATAAAAGCACAGATAATCACTTTGTTAATTTTGTCAACACACGCAGCCTTTACACAAAGGAAATACCATTTTTAAAATCAGCTTGAAAACAAAAGGGCTGCAAAACCACAAAAGGTAACAGAGACCAAAAAGTGGCATACTGCGTGAAACTACTTCATCTCTCTTTAAATCGACTTCAATATCAATACTTTTAAATGGAAACATGCTTCAAATTGTGTGTACAGGATATGACAAACTGATTAAACTCAATGAATAGGAATTAACAAACATCTTCTACCCAATACATTAGACCAACTACATCAACCTAAATCTGTATAGAAGCCAAAATAATCACAGGCTATGAAATAAAGGTTTGTCACTGAAATAAAATCAATTTTAGCTAAACACTAGAAGTACCATCAAAAAAGAAAAGAAAGAAAAAAAAAAGAGGAAGGAAGGAAGAAAGAAAGAAACAGGAAATGCTTTCCAATTCACTTCCAATACAATGGATGCCATCCCCCTCCCCCCCCCCAAGTAATCTTTAAGCTTCACCTCCTGGGAGAACATCTTCCTGGGAGAAAGAGACATCAAGATAACAGCAGGGGTTTTTGGTTTTGTTTAGGGTTTTTTTTTGCTTCTTTACATTAATGTTCTTGTCAACCACAGATGAATAACAGTAAGCACTTTCTCCTGTACAAGTCTGGCTACACTGGATTTCCAGCATTTCAACCAGTTTGAAAGGTAACCTCTCTTTCAATTTCCCTCTCCTCTCCCACAAAACCACACTAGCTGCAAACTATGACTTACAGGCTCCTTTTCTGCAAAATAAATACCAAATTTTTGGCAACAGAAAATTCTGTTCCTCTGTCACACATACTAACAGTGTGTACACCATTACAGGAAAGTTTGATTTCTTCTGGCTTATGAGATATCTGATACATGGAGCAACAATACAATATTCCTGACCTTTAGTCTCTATCTTCAATAATTCATAAAATTGTATAGATCTGATGTCTTATCTGCTCTTTTGATTTGCTACACCCAGCAGCAGGACCCAGTTTAGTGCATGATACTACAGCCATACATCCTACAAAGCAAAAAAAAGGCAGGGATTGCAGCCCAGACCTGGACCATGAATAAAATCCACAACTATGTTAAAACTCCGGACACAAAGCTTCCTCCATCCCTGAAAGAGATCCCAGATTCTTCGTATTAAACTCTGTCAGGGTGTGGCTTCATTAAACCAGAGTTCCCACTGCAAAGGCTTCATGAAACCTCCTGAACGGCCTGCAAGTGGCTGGATGGAACCAACGCACTGCCTCCTGCTGAGTGAACCCCAGGAAAAACGAGAGTAGCACCTCCTCGTATTGAGGCACTGAATTTAAGCCAACAGAATCCTGCTGCTGCACAAGTGCCTGTGCGGATAACGGAGCAGTTCCCTCAACACTTGCAACCCAGGTGCTCACCAGTCACTCTCCCTGGGCGCATACTCTGCTCCTACCACCTTAACCACAGGTAAGACTGTCCACAGAATAGACACTGCTACAGCCTGCCTTTTCAAAAGCTTCAATAGCGGGTGTGCTATTCTCACATTGAGAGGAGTACCAATAAATTTTTGCCTTTGTGAAGGATTCCTCTGGAAACATGACTCAATGGTTTTCCTTACTTGCTATACTTGCACATAAATCTCACATTACTTTGTAATGTGCTAGCTTGTAGATTCTTAAATCAATCAGTTAGGATTTCATAATTATGAGTCTAGGATCTTTTGTTAGCTGTTGTTGCTCCATGCACAATAGGGAAGATTTTGCTACTATCGCTGTAAAACCTATTAATTAAATGGACATATATATGGCTACACTTTCTACAATAAAAATATCTCTTACATGGAATTAAAGTGATTTGCTAGATGAATTGCTCTAAACCTCCCTGTACAGTGTAGACTGTATGAGGCTTCATGCACACAGAAAAGGAATTAAGTAACAAACATCTTAAAAATAAAACTTCTTACTTATCAATAACAGTAATTGAAACATGTGCACATTCCCTGAAAGTAAAAAGCACAAACACAACCTAACTTGTTTTGAGGCAAGAAATTCTTCTCAAACATCTCTGCACTGAACAGTAACATTTTAATCTTTCTATTTCCTTAACAATCTATTTTTCTCAGAGACAAGTTCTACTGACAATATACTTTGTGAGTTAGTGTGTAATTCATAAACATTCAAAACAGTGTCAGAAAACTGAGGCAAAATATTTGGTTGAGCAGTATTTGCTATGTAGATTCATACATTGATACAACAGGACAACATGCAATGGTATTTTTAGAAATGTACTTCAAAACTATCAAGATGCCACACAACTTCAGTCATCTCAGACTGTCTGCATATACTAAAACTTTAATCGACTGGTATAAAAAAGAAAATGCATTATATGCAAGAAAGGCATCAAAACTCAACTAATATGCTGAATTGCTGCTTGCATTAATTTTACAGTACGCAAAATAAAACTTACCCTAGTGATGTCAGGCAACAGATCTAATTACATATGATGCTTTTATTTTCAACCCGGCATCCTTAAGCTCTATCTCATATGATTCTCTGTAATATTTCCAATAGCCTCGACAGCATTCACAGAGCAGACACTAATTCTGGTCCACTAACAGTTAACGTATGTTATTTAACTGGTCTGACATGTCTCTCCCCTACCTTTTTGACTTATTGGAAGAAGTACTTTTATAAATAACTCTGAAAAATCAAGAGGAAACCACGAGATTTTTTAACATCTAAGCACAAAGAAAACTGTACTTGCTTTTCCTTCCATCCCTTCCCCCATGTCCTGACATTGAGCTTTTCCAGTCACGACAGAAATAAACACCCAAACACAAGTAAGGGCCTAGGCTACCAGATTCAACACGCTTTACAGTTAGGTCTTCAGATCCACCAAGACCAGCAACAGAAAAAGATTCTTTGCATGAAAATACCAGCGTGCAGCTCGGGCACAACAATGGGATGAACAAAGTGTCAAACGCAGCGCTCCTGACAGGAACAAGTCAGAAAGCAGCAACCAGCCGAACATCGTCCCCTGCTCCAACTGTGGGGTATTTTAAAAACAGTTGGACTTATCCTGTCACACAGGGGTTTAGTCTTCTAAAGCCAGCCGGCAGGCGCTCAGCCTGCGCGGCCTTTGTCAACAGCTCACGGATGGGCAGCAGAACGTGCTACAGGTTGATAAGGAGGACACCGGGGCTGCGAACGCCCTGCCTGCAGCGGGGAAGCACCCAGAAAGAACTTGCAATGCGCAGGAGAGTTTCCCCCCAGCCTTCACCGGGGGCTCCAGGCGACGTGCCCTATTCCTTCCCGGTATTTGTTTCGTGTTTACCTCCCCACCACCACCAACCCCCCCCTTCTCTTTCTCCTCCCTGTCCGGCCATCTTGGGCCGACAGGAGCAGCCATTACTTAACTAAATGACAGGGCCAACAACTTTTCACAGAAACAAACACCTCTCTCCAAAGCCCGGGCGGGCTCCAGCAACACGCTGGGGCCGTCCCGCTGCCTTGTCAAGCCGCCCGGCGGCGGGGACGACCGTGGAAGGGCGGAGGGGGAAGGGCGGGGGGGAGAGGCCGACCGTCCGGCCGGGCTGGACACGGCGGCGGCGCTCAGCGAGGACCCGGCACGCTGGAGGCAGCCGGGCCGGGGAGAGTAAACAAGTCGCTGGCCGACGGGCTCCGGGGCAGCCACTCGGCTCGCTCCCGCCCTGCCGCGGCCCGGTCCCCTTCCCCCCCCCTCCCTCGCTCGCTCCCTCCGGCTGCGGCTCCGCTCCCCCCCGCGCCGCCGGGCCGGGCGCGCGCGCCGCCGGCCCCCGCCGCGCGGGGCGAAAATCACGAGGGAGGGTCCGGGGAGAGGCCAACGTCAGCAGCGCCGCGCGCGCGCCCTCCCCCCGCCTTTGCCCCCCCCCGCCACCACCACCACCGCCGCCGCCGCCACCACCACCTCCTCCTCCTCCCCACCCCCCGCGCCCCCTCCCCCGCCCCGCTCGGCGTTCCCTCCCGGACCCCGCCGCTTTCCCGTCCCGGGGCTTGGACGGAGCCACCTCAAAGTGTCCAGAGCGGAACCCCCGCGAGGCCGCGCTCCCTTCGTCCCACCGCCGGCCCCACTCGGCGCCCTCTCGCCCCGGAATGGGGGTCGGGGGGTCGGGTGGGAGAGGTGGCGGGGAGCGAGGAAGGGGCAGAGGTGGCAGCCACGCGTGGGGAGACCGCAGCTGGGGTGGGGAGGGGGGTGCGAGGCGGAGCGCCCTGCCGCTCCGCGGGGACCTGTGTCCGCCGATGTGGCGGTGCTTCCCCCCCACCCCCGATGCGCACCGGCACGCACACACTCACCGTGCGGACCCGGGGGACCGGAGGGAGGGGGCGGCGGGGCCGGGCCGGCTCCCTCCCCTCCCCCCCCCTTCTACCACCCCCCCAGCCCCGCTCCACATCCACCCTCGCGCTTACCTTTAACAGCAAGGCCTTCGTTCTGGCGCCATCTTCATGAAGCCTCAGAAATCCGAAGAGTCGGCTGCAGAAGGGGGAGCGGGCGGGAGGGAGGGGAGAGAGGCACAAGCGTTAGCAAGAGTCAGCCCCCCGCACGGGCAGGCGGGCGGGCGGGCAGGCTCGCTCCCGGCGGGCCAGGGTAGAGCACGGCGGCGGCGGCGGGGGCCGGCAGCCCGCAGCCGGGGCACACACGCACTCCCGGAGCGGGGAGCCGCGGGCAGGGGAGGGGGGGGACACGGAGGGAGCGCGGGCCGAGCCGGGACACGGAGGCGGCCGGGGCGGAGTGGGGAGCGGGTACCTGTCGAGGCCGGATAGGGCTTCTCTCTCCTCGGCTGTCAAGCTGGCGAAGTCCTCCTCGCTCTGGCCGCTCGCTTTCCCCGCCGCCATTTTCTTTTCCTCATCACCGAAAGGAGCAGCAGAGGCGGCGGCGGCGGCGAGCGACACTCCGCACGATTTCATGGAAACGCAGCGTAATTAACTCACGATCGCAAACCCCCCCCCCCCTGCGCGCCCCCAACACCCCCCAGCGCCGGGCGGGGCGGGGTGCCCGACACACACACACACACCACAACTTTTATTACAACAACAACAGCCGGCAGGGAGGGGGAGGGAGGGAGGGAGGGAGGGGAGAGGGAGGGAGGCGGGGGGAAGCCCCGCTGCTCGGAGGAGGAGGAGGAGGAGGAGGAGGAGGAGGAGGAGGAGGGAGGGAGGGAGGGGGGAGGGAGCCCCAGCGCTGGAGAGTCGGGGGGGGGGGGGGGTGGTGGAAGAGGAGGAGGAGGCGGCGGCGGCTGCTGCGGCGGATGGCGGTGGAGCGGTGTTTACATCGCCGCCGGGAGGGAGTGCGGGGAGCCGGGACGAGGAGGCGGGGGGGGGGACACGGCCCAGCCCGCCCCGCCGCGCGGGGAGCGTTCGCCGCCCCGACAAACTTCCCCCCCGGCCGCGGCCCAAAGTTGTTGTAATTGTGTCACACCGCCAGCCCCACGCCGCCACCGTGACCCACCCCCCCCGCCCCACCCGGCCCCACGCAGCCAATCGCCGCCCCCGTGGCGCCGCACGTGACCTTTGTTGACTTACGTCAGTCATAGCGCTCTTCCACCGCGGCGCTTCGGCTTGGTTGGCCGTCGGCGCCCGCCTCCCTCTCCCGGCCTCACCCCATTGGTCGGAGTATGAGGGAGGAGGCGGGCTTTCAGGGATTCGCGGCTTATGAGAGGTGAGGCGGGCCGTCAGTCAGAAGAGCTTATCGATTACCCAGGGCCAGCAGGTTTGGCAGCGCACCTTTAAAAACCGGAGGACGCGGAGGCGGGGGGGCTCTTCGGCAGTGGCGGGTGTGCGGGGTGGGAGGAGGAGGGGAGTGGGCTGTGCTTACGGGTGGAGTTGCGTAACGGGGGCTCCGGGCTGTGGGGGAGTGGACGGCACTGAGGAAGCGGGCCGGGCAAATCGGAGGGGGGGGCCGCGCTCACCCGCCCGCCCTACCTTGGGCGTGGGGCGTGGCGCTCTTGGCACAAGTGGATAATAATGGCTGCCCCGAGCGGGGGACGGTGCTGGCTCGGGCTCCGTTCCTTTGGACCGCGGCGAGGAGGAGGAGGAGAAGCCGCCACCGCCCGAGGGGGTGGCTAGGCGGCGGGTAACGCCCGGGCAGAAGGGTGGCGGCAGCGGCCGAAGCGAGGGCCGCCCCCGTGGCGCGGCGGTTGGCCTCACCCGCCCGGGGAAGCAGAGCCGCCGGTGTCCGGCTTACGGCTTTCGCCCGCCCGCTCTCAGCAGCGGGGGAGGGACTTTCCCGCACACGCCAGCCGGGGGAGGCGGGAGGGCGGCCGTTGGCCCGCTAACGGACGAGCGCGTGGTGTGGCGCGAGGCGCGCTGCGCGCGGGCGGAAAGGGAAAGCCGCCCCTCCCCGCGAGCCAGTGACAGGTGGAGCGGCGCCCGCTGGGCGCGAGCCCCCGCGGCCGTCACGTGGCGCGGGGGCGGGGCGGGCGCCGCGCGAGAGCGCTCTCGCGAGGCCGCGGCGGGCCGCAGGCGTGAGGGCGGGACAGGGAGGCCGCGCCGCCGGGGCTGAGTGGGGCCGCCGGCTTTCGCCTCCCGGCCGGACTCAACTAGGGCGTGGGACGGTGGGCTGGAGGGGGGCCGGGGGCTGGTTCGTAGGAAAGCACCACGGACTGAAGTCGGGCTGCCGGGAGCGTCTCACGCGTGAGTAAGTGTCTTGAGTTTCTTTTGACGTTGGGGGGAAAGGGGCTTCGCGTGCTCGGCTTGCTGCCCCTCCATTGTAAGGCCAGGCCTGTCCACGGTCTTCCGTGTGGCTTAAATGCTACCTGGATATCCCTGAGTCCTCCACTCTTCCCAGCTTTGCCAGCAGCTCCAGGGTCCAGTTTTCTCTTCACGGTCCCCCTGATTTGCCCATACAGCCAGGAAGCTCTAGAGCTCTCTAAGTGAGGCTTTTGAAAATCATTAGATCTTGTTTCTGCTGTGATGCTTATGAGAAGATCAGCCTTCTGTGGGGCTGTGGTGGATGCTCACTGCTTATACCCATTTTGCCGAAAATGAATCAGCAGTAGTCTTCTGTAATATCACTGTATTGCTTCTCCAATGTCTAGCCAAAGCCCTATGACTGGGCAGACTTTTCTCTGCTAGCTGAATTTCCTCCCGTCAGAGAAAGGCCTGTTTTATGACTGCCAGGTGCTCTGAAGCATCAGTGAAGCTATTAACTGCCTTTGAGAAATAGATTAATAAGGTCAAAGGCCGAACTATGCAAGGGATGTTCACTCATAATGCTGCTCCTTGCTGGTTCTATTGCCACTTTTTTAATTGCCACCATCAAATAACATACTTATGAAATTGAAGCACGTTTCTGCCTCTTTAGGTGTTACAGGTAACATTTATGTGTCATTTACTTTTCCAAATGGATCCTCAAATGTTTTCTTGTCCTGGTGTCTATAGCACAGTGCAGAGACACTGGCAGAAGTGTGTGAGGCCTGCACTGCTCCCCAGCATACTGATGGGAGATCTGGTCAAGACAAAGTCTTGAATAATGCAAAAGAAGACTCAAATTAGTATGTTCTTTCTCCTTTCAGAAGCAGAATCTTGTCATGTAGCCAAGCTTTTTGATGCAAATGCAGTTAGAACAAAAAAGCACCTGAGTTTACTAAGGTTGCATATCTTTATAAAATTGCCAGCAGCTAGCTGGGTAGAGTATTGATATAAGAGACCAGCATTTGTGTTTAAAGTATTTTTGAGCTTGGAGACCAGATAAAAACCGAGTTACTTTCAGTTCTGGGAATGGGCCATTGTCTATTAATAGTGAAAACAGAGGTCTAATCAAACATCTATCTTCACCTGTATTTTGCGTGGCTTCTCAGTCATATATTTTTCTTGGCAGTGCTTCCTTAGGTGCCTAACTTGCGTCCAAGAACTTTATTGATTGGCGATGTGCCAAAAATAAGGTATTTCAGCACAGATTATTTCAAAGAATTTTGACTATGAGGTCTTATGCTTCCGCTTTGCAGTATCCCGAGTATAAATCAATGGGAAGGATAGCAGACAAAACTATTTCTCACTACCAGGAAGGTAACTTCTAAATTACAGAACAATTCAGGAGACTTCATAGAAGGATACTGATGTCTTAGTTTCTCGTTATACTTTCAGTTGAACTCCTTTGCACCTCAAGTAACAACACTGCAGTTAACTCCTCTAGTATTCTCAACACCACTCTTACCCCCCTGCATCCTGCCTGTATTGCTTGAACTGAATTTCCAGTTGCCCTTTTTGGGTATTTGATCTACTGTTTGAGTGACTGAAGAGGTACCATGAAGGCCTGTGTATTGTGTCAACTCTTCAAGATGTATCCAAAGCTCAGCTTTAATAATAGCAAGAAAGGCTTGAAAATGCATACTGAAACTAACACTGCCTGCCCTTGCAAACAGTCACTTAACAATTTTGGGAACTAACAGTGATGCACTATTACCTGTATGAAAGGAGAGAGATGGTTTCTGACGGATGCGATGCTGGCCTTCCATTCTGAGATACCCCCAGTAAGGTGGCTTCAGAAGGAGTGTGTCCTTAAATTCTTAAGAATAAAGAAGGAAACTGCAGTGTTGTTCTGTATCTATCAAGTATTAGTTAACTCAATAGGTTTTAGCTTAGTTTAAATTCTGAAGTCATCTGCAAATCTCCAGAACCACTTCGCCATCTTCTGTGTGAAAGTTGTGGACCGACAAAGCTCTTGGACTGAACTTGGATCCCCCTCTCCTGTATATTTTTAACTCCCATTGACTTTCCATGCAGAATTGCTTTGTGTATTCCTATACACTGCGTCAAGCGTTGCCTGGTCATGCTGCAAGACTCACCCAATCTGTTAAGAGACTGAATGCTGTTAACGTGTGTACAGTTGCAGAGTAGTTTATGCCAGAGAGAGAGCTCTGTGTTCAAAGTAGGTGTTTAACATGCTGGTCATTCTCTGCAGCTTGAAATTGAGATGTCAAGTTAATGTGCCACTTCTTGAAAAGTAATGTTAAAAACAGCAAAAGTTAATTCTAGAGTTCTCATTATAAATAAATACACATCACCTGTGGTCTTGTTAATCTGAAAAGCAGCTCCTGAAATCACTGCAAAAAAGTTGATATGGAAGAAAGATTTGGCTTCAGCACTGGATTTCAAGCTGTCATCTCACTTGATGTCAAAGGTAGTTGTGGTATCTCAAACATCTGGGTTCATTGGCAAATAGGACAAGCCTGAGCACATATATAGGAGCTCAATCTCAGGAAAATAATTCCATGTAGGGGAGGAGTGCCTTGCTCCAGATTTACTTTTTCTTTTCACCCTCGCATCCAGTATTACATCTCGCTGCCATCAACCCCAGCAATCAAGTGTTTAGCTTGCCATTGTTAATTAAGGGAGGAGCTTTTTAGAGATGGTGGTGATCCTACAGGGTTTTTTATGAGCAAGGGTATGGTAGTCTGGTATGAATGTTCACCACAAATTCACTGTAAATATGTTAATATGAAGTCCTGACTGGAGGCTTGTTTGCTGCGATAAATACTGTCTAGTGTTGGGAATGTTGCTTCTTGTAAAGCATGAAGCTCCTTGCTTGCAATGACAAACACATGAGGCCTGCTCGTTTTTCCGATGTCATGATCTGGGACAAGACAAAGCAGCAGTTTGTTAGAGATTAGAGCCCTCCAAATTTAGTAGATTTTTCTGAAGAGAATTATATTTTCAAAAAAAACTTGGTCTTCAAATTGTAAAATGTTTTGGGCTGCTTGTATGTAAAATATGGGGGAGTAAATGGACTCATAAATATTAAAAAGTTTTAATGTGTACATCTCCTTAAAGAAGACAACTGTGGACTTAAACTCAAAAGGGTTACCTAGTGGGAGTATACCACACTGGATCATTTTAGCTATACCTGATCTTATGACAACTCATGATGTGGAGTGCCCACATGCCTCTTTGTACTTGCTTTTGGACTTAAAAAATGAGGAGAGATTTTTCTTGAACTCTCCAAATGTTCTGCATAGTATCATACAAAAATAATTATTTTTTTCTAAAGGTAGTTTTTTCAGTAACTACCACTTCTGTGGTCTTACCAATTGCGTTGAAAAGCCAGACTTGCTCCATGAAGATTTTCTGGGTCACGTGGACAACGCTATTCTCTTACTATCTGACTTCCTCATCAGATCCATTCTCAGATACACGCTTATTTACAAGAATAGTGATGTTTTTATTATTGTTATTAACATATTTGGTGTGACTTCCAAACCAGGTAGCAAATTTGAATGAGCAATATAGCAATCCCTGCTGGATACAATTGAAATGTCATGGTCTTCTGTAGTCCAGAACATACTTGCTAGTCACCTACAGCAAGATTCGGTATTTGAACCCCTGGAAAAACTATGGTGCTTGAAGTTAAGTATATCATCTCAGATTGGTCTTTCATTCCTGCTTTTTGAAGTTCTTTGCAGCTGCAAGCTATGAGCTGATAGAGAAGTCACCTCCTTACACTGTCATGCAGGAGTATGAAGCAGTTCAGGATGCACATGTGATCTCTACTGATGCTACTGTTTTAAAAAAAAGTTTTCCAGGCATGGAGTCAACATTATACTTCTAGTAGCTCAGAGGACCTCTAACTATAAGGAAAATCCTTTTGCAGTAGCCCAGGAGAAACATGACAAGACAACAATGTTGGTTTTGTGTGACAAGGTATACATATTGAAAAAACAGCAAACAAAGGCAAGCTAAGCAGAAGAGTCCACAGGATGGCATTTTTGTGTCTTAGAAAATATAAATTCTAACATTGCTTTGTTGCCACCTTGCCAGATTTTAGTCAAGCTGCTTGAAATTTGTGATTATTTGGCATATAAGGGAAAGCAACATAAAATAATACCATCTGACAATAGGTTAGTGAGAGAGAAAGTAGCCCATTTGTTTAACCTTCCATATTCATTGACAGGGGCTTTTTTTTTCTGCTTCTTTTTTCTTACTGCTCTTTTCTTCATTTGTTCCAAGGTAGAAGCAGAAAAGCTTAAATTACTAAATTACGTTGTTCTTGAAATTGGAAACAAAAAACTCTGCAGTACTTCGTTTTTGTATTTTAGCAGTAGCTCCCATATTGTCCAGGACTTCATAATAAAATGATCTGCAATTTGCATGTTCCCTGTATTACCCTCATTAAAGTTCTGATAAGTGTTGTGCGATCATCCGTGTTACATTTTGACAATGGATGGTGGTCAAGAAAGTAGGGGAAACTGATCTAATGGGGTTTGGGGTTTTCTTTTCTCCAAAACACACCAAAAAAGTCAAATGCTTTTGCTAGCTATAAGAAAAAACAATACACGTGTGGAAGTAATTCTTGAAACTAGAAAATGTGTGAAAAAATGTCTTTCCAATACTCTTTATCACTATGTTGATGAACAAATTGCTCTTCGATCTCAGAATACCTTACTAACTTTGAGTGATGAGAGGAGTAAAGGTGAGCTAATCTAGGAAATGCGTTGTGATCATGAAGATATTTTATCTTAATGAAAGTGTTAGAAAACTAGTAATTACTAAATGCTTTTGTTACAGACCTTACTTAGTATCATTCTGTCTTGCTTGAATCATATAGTCATTTTTGTTTCTTGCCCTCTCCTCCCTTTGGTCAGCTTGATTTTAAAACTTGGATTGTATCCAAAAGGCTTAATGCTTGAATTAATCTGAAATTTAAGTGGTAATTCATAGTCATAAGAAGTACACACAGCTATCAGTTAAGCAGTAAATCTGTCACTGTGCAGTGTGTCAGCAGAAATCATAAAATTGTCCCTTGAGCAATAGAAAAGTCAAAGGAATTGTTACTTACTTAAAAATAATAAACAACATGTCAACAATTCAATCTAAACATGGGAAACAGTGAATTTGTATAAATAACTGTATTTTGAGCTGTTTCATGAAATTCAGGTATCGGCTTTTTTGGATATTCTGTAGACCTTCTGTGTAAGAGAGATTAGTTCTTTGCATGCTAGTAAGAACACACTTTTACCTGTTTGCTTAAGTTCTACCAGAAGAAGTGACTGTTAGAAGAGCTACCATTATATCATATTTTTTGCACTCTATAGATCTCTCATATACTAACTGTCAATTTCTGCAGAGTTTGACAAATAAATAATATGAGAAATTAAACTTGTCCAGGAAGTGTTTCCTTTATAGTGCTTCTGTTAGTAGATTTTTTTTTTTTAATTGCACCAGTTCCTCCCCCTGACCCCCAGGAGTTTTGTCTGTGTCCAGTGGTGTGTATTCCAAATTTGCCATGCATTCATTTCTGTTAGTAGTTTCAGAAGGTAAGTAGGTAAGTGTCCACCCTCCCACTAGGAACTGGATGTGGCAGCTATGACATAACCCCTTCCAAAGAAGTCACCTGTTTGACAGAAGGTGATCATGAACAAGTATCTCTACTCTTCAAAAACAATGCAAAGAAAGTGACATTTCTTGCGGTTGTGATTATCCAGGACTTTAATACAACTGTTGAGAAGCTGAAAATAAAAATACCAT
Organism: Larus michahellis; assembly: GCF_964199755.1. Taxonomy (NCBI): domain Eukaryota; kingdom Metazoa; phylum Chordata; class Aves; order Charadriiformes; family Laridae; genus Larus; species Larus michahellis. Next base: position 127,367,273 of record NC_133896.1, read on the forward strand.
GTTTATGTTAACTTGTCTTCATCTTCAGATTGACAATTGTAGCTCTTCTGTAGCATTATAGAATTTGGCGAATGCTGTCAAGGAGAGTGGGGGAAAAAAAAAACAAACCAACAGCTTTGTGTTTCTATGACTAGGTATTTATGTATGTGTTGACTTAGTATAAGATGCCAGGCTAATACCTTGATAGCTTGCTGGTTTTCTGGCTTGTAAGTAAAAACAAGTAAAATTTCTAAAACAGCTCTGAAGCAAAGTTAAGGGTTTGGGGTTTTTTTGTACAAACGTTTGAAAGGAGCTGTTCATGATGCTCACAAACTAGACGAATGGATATCTTGTTTACTTTTGTAAATCCTAGAACAGAATGCAATATTATCCAAGATACATTATTATCTGATATTTTTGTTTTTCTCCTAATGCAGAGGATGTCACATGCTCTTACTGGATTTAATTTAGGGCTTTATAGAAAAATCTTTTCAAGAAGGTATCTGAGAACTATTTATTTTAAAAGTGTCAACTGTTGTGTATGTTGCTTTTTGTAAACATTCTTGCGGATGTCTAAAATGATAATCCTGCTACATCTGCTTATGCAGCAACTTTTAAAATCCAGTAATTTGCACAAGTAATGGTATATATTAAATCTTGTAATCCTGTACAGACAGAAGTTTTAAAGGTGCAAATAGCAGAAGGGGCTCTGTGACATTGTATATGTCTTGTCCAGAGTTAAGGCAGTGGCTCAAGAAGCTCTATTGTATGCAGACAATGACAATTCTCTGTCCTTGTCTAAACACAGTTCAGGATTCCTTTAGAGCAATTGATAAGTCAGGAGGTACTTTAAATAAAATAAAACATGATGCTTAAGTTTGAAGATTGTTGCTATAGGGCATGTAACTCTCTATTTCTTCTCTTACATTTTAGAGTTTTATCAAAATAAGGTGTCATCAAGGACTCAATGAATAAGGGACAAGGTTGTACTGAAAGCATGTAAACTTTTTCATCATGTGTGACCGGAAGATAAAACAAGTCCTATACTAAAACACCAAACTGAAATTTGAATTTATTTTTTTTCCCCATAAAATTCTTTCTATCAAGAGGTGGATTCTATTCAGAAGCTCTCTAGCGGTTTGTGTTCCACTGTGTCTTCTGAATGTCAGTAAGAGTTGGATCAGGCCTCTAACAGAGCTGAGAACGTCAGGAGGGCATGAGGAAGACAAGTAGTTTCTACCGTAAGCTTGACGTTCATAAAACCAAAAGCTAACCTTGCTTTTAGGTATACGTCTTCCTTTGCTTCCCCCACCCATCAGCTGCATTTCACTTGAGAACCTGTGAAATAGGAAATTGCTAGTTTAGGAATGGTTTGGAGAATTTCCCATCTTAAAATTTCCCAAGGTACGATTTGGTCTGTGAATATTTGCAGTTGTGTATTTGTGTAAATATACTCAGTACTACTAAAATCAGTGTGTAAGCAGTTCTCCTCTAGTGTTTGGGTTTTTTTTTTTGTCTTGTTTTGTTATTTGGGCTGTACTTGAGTCCTATGGTAGTTTACTTTTGTGAGGAAAGTTAAAGCATAGTGTTTCTCTCCATGGATGTATAGTCCCAAACTGAAAGCCAAGTGAAAGGGAATTGCCATTGGTCTCAATGGGAGAATGGGAGCCTCTTGGGAAAGGGGGCAGCAAAGGGCAGCCTCACAAAGAATGGGCAATATTTTCCAAAGCCTTGGTATGTTTAAATCAGTACTTTTTCTACCAGCAGCGGATACACAAAATTTTACTACGTACTTTTATACAACAAAGTCAATGTTTCACCAGTGGCTTCTTAGTATCAGTGAGAAGAAAGTCCCTCTAATATTCCTCCCTCTCAATTAAGAAATTAGGAAAAAAAATCCACATCCCCTATTGAATTCACATGTTTACATGTAAGCATCCAAGTTTACTGCTTTACTGGAGTCTCAATAGCTGTCTATATACCGTGAAATTATCAGTGCAATTGGCACTATTTTAAAGACATCAAAGACTTATGAAAGTATGTGGATACATTCCTTCTTCTCAAGGATAGTCTGTATAAAAATGACTGGGGCATAATCTTAAGAAATTTACATTGGTCCTGCTTAGGTTATAATTCTATGTACAAAAAGGAGGACAAATGTTTTATTATAAATACTATTGTTGCCAAACATGTCACTGGCTCTTTTTTTAAATAAGTGATTGGTTATGCTTTTATTACATATCCCTTCAATATAAGTGCATTTCTAATGAATAATGCCACATTGCTAAGGACCTGAACCTGCAAGTTACAGAATGCCATCTGAAGAGACACTCTGCTCAGCACTTGGGAGGATCCAGTCCCATTTTTAATGGATCAGTTCAGATAAGCTTGCAAACTTTGCAAGCTTATCATAACTCCTTTATTCAGGAAATCGGGCAAGAAACAGGTTTTCTTGCAAATTCAGTGTTGTTCCCAGTTTCTGTTACATCAGCCTATGCTGAAGCAGACATCCTGCACTGTTTATGCTTCTGTTCTCTCTGAAAACATAATGCAATATGCATCATTAGCGAAGAACAAATCTTACCTATCTACTGTTAAGCCTCTTTTACGAATCAACTGAATTTTTTCAAGTGTATTTCTATTTAGGGTTATTAGTTTTGCAATGTAAATGCTAACTGTCAGTGGTCTGCAAAAAATGCAGGGAAGATACAAGCAGGATGATTCCAATTTCTGTCTCCCAGTGGAAGGGGGTTGGTTTTGGATATTGCTGTGCGTGGGGGTGGTTTGGTAGGGTGCAGGAGGTGGAGATCACGGCAGCACCTGGAGGGTCACGAGGACAGAGCCAAGCGCGAGAGGTGGATTTGGACGCTGGTTGAATAGAGGCCTTTTCTGTGGCTGAATTCTTGACTAGTCACGCCAGCTCTTCTTTCTGTTGCTGTCATGGTTTTCCACTACTTGTGTAAAATATGAATGTTCTGTTAAAATTACAAGGAGTCTGGCAAAAAGCAGAAATGATCAGATGGTTTGGGTTTTGTTTGGGTATTTTTTTCCAACCTTAGTCAAACCAATGACTTACGACAGCACTTTTGTCAAAAATTACACAGCTGTGTAACCACCATGAAGGTGTCTCAGAATGTGGGCATGTGACATTTATTCTGTAACAGCAACTCCTGCCTCTGAAGGTCCCTTCCCAGTCACTGTTACCAACCCCGTGCTGCAGTTTGCCACGGCCATTCCTCAGCAATACCGGTTTCACTGTTTACAATGCCATGCTGGAAACTCAGGCAAAGTCATTGAAGTAGTCTCAGTTAAAACAAACCAACCCACCACCCCACCCCCTAAAAAAACAACAACCCACCAACCACAACAGCAAAAAAACCCCAAACTTCAGGGGGAGGTGAAGGCCGCCTCCAGACAACTTTTATGGTAAGTATTCGCGTGTAATATTGTGTAGCACTCTGAAAAATACTTAAGAATAAAATCATTTTAACATGAAATGCCAGAACAGATGATACCGTGATTGTATTATTGAGTAGCAGACTCAATTAAATTAAAATTTTTCTTGTTAATAAATCTTAACTATTGCTGGCTGCCGCTGTGAAGAATCCTTAGATTCTTTTGTAAGGAGGTCCAGCCTGTTCATGACAGTGCCTCAGGAGCTGGTAGGCTGATGCACAACACAGTAAGATGATTGCATCCTGTGAGGTTGACCGGAGATTGCTATCACAGGAGTAAAAACCAAGTTAAAAATTATAAAAACCTGAAACCTCTAAAAGCTTGTGAGCCATAGAAATGACCTACTACTAAATCCTTACTACTTATAAGTAATTGTTAATTTGCCTGTCAGTTAGTCAGATTTTAAGTTGGGAGGGTTGGACAAATTGCTGTTGGTCTTTGTCACGAGCTCTCTTTCTGTACTGTACCGATGCAGAAGCTGTTGCTGGGAGTCAAAACCCTGATCCACACACAAGGAGGAATAACTTTTTTTTTCAAGATAACGCTTTTGAATGCTGCGTTACCTGTGTACACATCTCGTTCCTGATGGACCATGATTCATCACAGTTGGCAAGGCTAAGAAGGAAACAGCATCTACCAAATAATACAATTGGTAGGTTATATAGGAAAATAACCCACATTCTTCTTTCATCCTAAAGAAAATGCCAGTGTTTTCTCATCTGGTTTATACACTTTTTTTCCAAATTTTACAAATTAGGTGGTTACTTACAGAAACTTTTAGGAAAGAATTTGTGTCTTATATATTAATTCTTAAGTTCAGAAGTGTAAAGATTATCTTATTGAACTAATCATTCCTTCTTAAGACTACCTTTGAAATGTTTCCATTACGCTTATTCAGAAGCGTAGGAATCCTAGCTAAAATGTCAATTCCTGGAAGTGTTTAAAGTAATACTAAATGAACAATAAATACCATAAGGGTTAAAGATTAAAAATTAAACTTTTAACTACTATCTGCTTGCTTTGCAGCCTTAATACATAGGCTAGGATTTCTGCTCTACATTAACATTCAGAAAGTTTTTCACCATGATCATGTAATTGTTTGTATTAGAAGCTTAACTGTTGTATGCGAAATTAGAATCATGCCTATGGGTATTTAAAATGGAAGAATAATACCAGCTAATGACTTCAGTGTAACTAGTAAAATTACATCAGGGAGAGTATTTCAGATTTTGCAGATTGGCCAAATTTATATTGATGAGAAATATACAAGATTTAGCTCAGTAAAATTTAATGAAACCAAGCATATATTGAGGAAATGAAAGCGTACAGGCTTATTTGTTGCAATGTGTGGAAATTGGTTAACTTTTTATTTGAGAGAGAAACGAAGTTCTGCTTTATGGAAATTTCTGATTATTTTTCCAAAACATTGTTACTTCTTTTGACGTAAACAGTTATATGGTCTTGCAGATAGGTTTCTTTAGTAAATTAAATTTATTGAACTTGCTGTATCTTTGCAGACATATTTCTTCACCAGCAGTAGACAGAGGCATATTCCTTTGCAGAAAGAACTGAGTCGTTTTGAAATACAGAAGGAAACTAGAAGAATGTCTGTTCAATTTCCAAGTGTTTCTAGAAAAATGTTCTATGGCTTTTCTGGCCATTTTCAACTTTCTAACATCCTCTTCTACTCAAAGATACAGACACCTACTCTAAAGCACTCCCAGCTCATTAAGTTGGGTAATGTCAGTAGGCTGGACCATTCAGGCCCTGGCAAAATTCATTTGCATTCATCATTTGGCTTGCCGTGTGAGCTATGATTTGTATCATAGATTTTGTTTTAATTACTCCAAGAAGCAGGACTGCTTCTCACTTTTATCCTCAATATGTGGTGTAATTCCAGCAATTCCAGCAAAGTTTTGCTTAATCTAAACTGTTGGTTGCTATAAATAATTTCTTGCTGTGAAAGGATGAGATGGAGCATTTTGGATCTTGGTATTAATTGCAAAGAACCGAGAGATTCAAGATGAAAATAGGTTCATTAGTTTGGACTTCCTAGTGAAGATATGAAATCTGAAAAGATTAGAATAGAATTAGTTAGTTAATTAAGACATTTTTTATTTCTTTATTTGTTTGTTAATTAATAGAATTAGTTGGAGAACTTAGAGTAAAATACTAGACACTTTAAAAGTGTTAAAAAAGAGAGATGCAGATTCAAATACGCCCATGCTTTAATGAACCAGATGCAACTTCCAGGCATTCAGTGGGTGCCTGAGTGCTAAAATAGAATGAGATAAATCTAATTTTTAAAGTTGGATAGTTTATTCAAAGATTGAATCAAATTAAGAGCGTGTGTGTATGTTCTACTAGCATAGAAATAGTATAGTGAATGAACACAAAGATAAGCCTAATAATGTTATCCGTAGAACATCTGAAAGGAAGTAGAACAGAACAACATGTTTTAACCAAACAGCTCACAAAGCAGTCCTCTGATATATCAAAGCTAATTAGGACAGAGTCCAACAATTACAAAAGATATTTAGTTGTGAAGAGATACTCAGCAATGTTTTGTCTTATCTCTTAAGCAGATCAATCATTAAAGGCTTCCTGTTATATTTCTTCATGACTTCTTTTCAGGAAAATCTATTACCTTCTCCTCAGGAGGAGATTGAGACCTATCAGAACAATTAATTTGGCCTACTCCCAGCCACCCCGTCTTCTGAGATCCAGTCGGGGAATAATAATAGCCTGCATGAATAGTTCTTGCAATAGCAGTCTGCTCTGATTATTGCCTTTCCTCATTTTCCTCATCATGCTACACAACATACGTTCAAATTCTGATCCAGCCAAATCGTTGCACATGTGCAGACAAACTTCTGAATGTCTCCGGGAAGACACCGCAGCACAAAGCTGAGCCGTGAGTTTTGCCATAGCAGCAAGTTTGGGTAGTCTCAAATTCCCAAGGAAAAGATAGAAATTATCTGTAACGGTTAATGTAGGGAGAAGAAGGGCTGGCACCGTATGAGAAGTTTCTCAAAGTCTTTCTGTCAACACCATCTTTTGCTTTCATATGCTTTTGCATGTGATAGCGGCCTGATAGTCTGGGGCACAATCCCTAAACAAAACAACAGCAACTCTTTCTGCAGTTAAAGAAAGTCTGTATAGAACAGTCCTCCAGCTTGGTTAGCGGGGGAGTCTTTCTTTCCTGTACACCCGAGAAATGGGGGGAATAGAGGTAATTCGCTAGCCTGTATCCCAGAGTGATGCCTGAAGGTATCATTGTTTTTTACTCATAGAAATCAGTATTTTAGAAATAACTTTTCAGCTGAACCTATTCTCATGCTCTCAGTTGGCACTTGTTCTTTTGTCCTTTCTTGGCCTTCTTCCACGGCCTTCTAATGGAAATCACTGCACAGTTCTTGTTCTCCGCTCAGCCTTTGGATTTCTAACTCAAATTTATCACTCTTTTTGAGGGGAAATGTGTGTGCTCTACAAGTGTGTTTTTCAGGGCTTCCCCCATGCCACACTGTAAAATTGATGCAAAGCATGTCCTGCCTTTTTTCTAAGCAGAAGGAGAAATTGTATCATCTCCCTAGAACAGATGCTTCATTGCCACTTGGCCTGTCTACAGTCTACTGTTCTTAAGTCCTATCTGTAGGTAATCTTACTTTTTAATGAAAAATATTTTGGTCTAGAAAGGGGCAGACAGATAACGTCCATGTGTTTTTGCCACTGCTTTATTTCAATTTAGTCTTCAATAACAAAGCAACTGAATATAATATTTAAAAATCAGTTTGTTTTCTGAAATCAAGTGAACTTCATCCAAGCTCAAAATCCTGACAGTCAGTTCTAACATTTGCAAGTACACACTGAAGAAAAATATTTTGACATCTAGGCTGTCAAATAATCTGTCAGTAACAGTTATATCGTTCAGGGAGAGAAATTATAACTTCCAGAGTAATTTATTGGGAAAAATAATACATTTACTGCAGTGAAATACCCTACTGGATAAATAGCTGGAAAAGTTACTTAGCGTTTTTGCAGGGGAAGTAGTTGGCTTCAGAACATGGGTTATTCTCTTGTGACAAAAAACAAACAAACAAACAAAAAAATAACAACAAAAATAAGAAAATGAACTAGTTGCCAGAAATCAACAAAGAGTAGGTACCTGCAAACAGCAGTATGTTCACATATGTTTAGGAAGCATTAGGAACCTCACGCTGAATGATGTAATGCATAGAGAAAAGGGAAGGGGTGCTCAGGATCGTACTCCTTACAGAGGAGGCTCGTGGGGCACAAAGGGTCATACACCAAATGCTTTCCTGGGAGTCATTCTTGAAAGCTAGAGAAGTTCTTATCACTGTTGTGCTGTGCCTGCCTGGAAAAAGGGTGCTGTCTTTGGGGAGGGGTGTTCCCTGGCATGATGCAATGACTGCTCTGTGGAGCTTTCACAGCTGTTGGTTTCGCATCTTCCAATTTTCCTTCACTGACATTTTTCATTTTTCTTTGTCTGTTAAAAAGTAGTCTTGTTTCTGTAGAGAAATGTCTGAGCATTATGTGTGATGACAGTAGTAATCATTTCCAAAGTGCTCAGAGGACTAAAGGCCAGGTTTTGTCGGCTTGCGTGTTGCTGTTAGATGGTCAGTCTGAGGCTACACGGCACGTCTGCTTTTAATCTGGCATAATTTGTGTCCCATACTGATTTACGCATAAAATTTTAAGTATTAATTGTGGCTTCTTGGAAAGAAAATGCATTTTATCATGTAATTAACAAATAGTAAAGTTGTTACCCTAGTTCTTGCTATTGTTGGCAACGATGCCAATAAAAGATAAAATTTTGCAAGAGTAAGCAAGACCAGGTCATATAGGAGGACTGGCACTTCAAGATGATTCAGCAATTAAAGAAAGGTGTTTGTAGCATAGGCAATCTCAGCTTTCAAATTCTTCCTAACTCTGCCCGTAATTAGTCAACCAAGTGTCATTGGAACTTACCTTTCCCTTGATGGTTAATGCCACTAGCGGTGCTCCGTTAAGCTGCTTCTTCCAGAGTCTTTTTCAGTGCTTTTCCTGATGCAGGAGATGTTTTCCCTTTTCAGATAGGCATTCAGTTGATGAAGTTTACTCTGAGCTTCATGTGTTCTGAGGCACTTGTTAGAAATTACAAAATAAAATGAGTAAGACATGAGCTTAGATTATTACATCTTACCACATCTACATCAAACTTTTATTCTGTTGTCATTTTTAGCGGAGAGGCAATGTAACAAATTATTGCGGGACTTCCTTGTTTTATTATTTTCATTTGTCTTCAGTGAAACTAAAAAATGAAAAACTGTTGCCATATTCATCTTCATTTATCCTCCTTATTTGTTCTTCGGTATTTCGTCTTTTTCTGAGGCAAAACAGAAGAGGGGGAACGAGAAGGCTGAGGCTGAACGAAGAAAAAGGTAAAAGAAAAGCAAAACAAAGGAGAAAATAAAAAAAGTTGCGATACTTTTTATGGAAACTTTTAACTTGAAAAAATATCCTGTCTGAAGGGTTTACAGTTATTCCATATGGAATAACAGTAGTTTTGTCTTTTTTTTAAAAAAATCTCTACTGTTTCCAATGTAAATCAGCGTAGCTCCACCAAGGTCAATTGGGGACAAGTTGCGCAAACTTTAGCTGCTGTATTAGCCCATATTTAGTATGTTTTAAAATACTTCATCTGAGTTGACAAGATGTGCATATGGTATCTCAGTTACCAGACTGGAGGGCTGTAGCCTTTAGCCTTTCTCTCTGTCTCCTCACTGTCGTATTTCACTCATGATCTTCCTGCATCAGACTCAGATTATCAGCTCTTTTTCGTCAATAAAGCATCCAGCATATTAAAATATTTTGTATAAATTATAATCATATGGAATTTCAGACCAATTTAACTAAAATTATTTTTTTTTTTTGCAAAATCATGGCAAATTTTTAAAAATAAACTGTTAGAGCTTTTTGAAATGTATTGTGGATGTAGTCATGATTTATGTGCAGTCAGTTATCTTGTTATCTATTGAAAAAAACCAACAAGTTTCTATCTCGCATTTCCTAAATGAGATTTTTCTGTATACAAAGCACGTGTCAGAAATTCATATCTAAAGAACATGCCAATTGGCTTCTCCATGTGGCAGCTTGTAAACAAAAATATTTGGAGGCTGCGTATTTGTGATATGATGACATGTAACGCAATGTACAAACAGCAGTTATTTGGAAGTATCTTGTTATCCTACAATGAAAATAAAATGGTCGATCATGCTTGCTTTGCTGTATCACAGTTCAGCTGGTGGAACTTTCCAAATTCAGGTGGTACTGTTGTTTTTTTCCAAATAGGTGTACTGAGAGGTTAAATATTTTATTAGTGACCTACCTATATTTGCATGAGAGTGATACGTCAGTTCTGACGTGGTGTTTTGTGTGTTTATCTTCAACTTATTTGGTCTTTCCACCCCCTCACCCCATACTAATTCTGTTTCGATCAGAAGCAAATTCTGGTTGTACTGAAATCAGTGAAACATTTTCCACTAGATTCAGTGGGATCAGGAATCGGCTGTCAGTGGACATGGGACGAATACTGCTGCCTCTTGAAGCTGATCTAAAACCGTGCTGTTGCCAAACAGGGAAGTCACATTCTTGTGTCCACCGATGGCCGTATTTCTGGTTGCATCTTTCATGCAGGCCGAGTGATCGTGTGGCTGTGCAGAAAACAAGGTCACCTTTCTGATCCACCTGAAGAGTATCACAGGAAGGAAAAAAGCGATTCATCCTGGAGAAGAGGAGGCACCGGGGAGACCTTATACAGCCTTCCAGTATCTGAAGGGCCCTACAAGAATGCTGGAGAGGGACTTCTTACAAGGGCATGTAGTGATAGGACGAGGGGTAATGGCTTCAAACTGGAAGAAGGTAGATTTAGATTAGATATCAGGAAGAAATTCTTTACTGTGAGGGTGGTGAGACACTGGAACAGGTCGCTCAGGGAGGCTGTGGATGCCCCATCCCTGGAAGTGTTCAAGGCCAGGCTGGATGGAGCTTTGAGCAGCCTGGTCTGGTGGGAGGTGTCCCTGCCCATGGCAGGGGGCTTGTAACTAGATGATCTCTAAGGTCCCTTCCAACCCAAACCAATCTATGAGTCTAATTATCTTGTGATAATTACTATGGCAAACAGTGTCAGCTATTGTCCACATAAGTACAGATTCCAAGCTGTGAACCAACATCCGTGAGATGTTTACATTCAATACAATAAGAACTGAGAATATAAAATTTAGTAGTGCTGAAGTATTTTATTTGGTGAAAACCAAACCAAACAGTCCTGTCGAGAAGATGTAAAGGCACATTATTACATTTTTCCAATATAAATGCAGCTGGAAAAGGCTAAAGAAAATCATGTTTAAAGCACAAAAGGTTGAGCAGGATATAGGAAGAAAACTAGAATTAACTAAAAGTAGTCGTTATCTGACTGACTATTTAAATAAGCGTTGCAGCACTTGCATTGAAGCTTTCAAGCAAGGTTGAGGATCATCAACAGGCCTAACATATTAGTACATCATGAAGTACAGTGCATAAAAGTGATTTAAAAGCCCCAAGCATTTTGATTATTACTTAGTCAATAATGCAGATTCTTTTAACATTTTATCCGTTTTTTGTTTGTTGTCAAGCCTGCAAATATATTAAACATTTATAGGATCCTCTATACAATTATTTCTTGTTGTTCTTTTGCTACTGCATCCAGTAAAATAGTCTTGCATTTATGTTTATGTGTCTTGTAATTTTTTGCACCACATCCATTTTTGTGAAATCAAGAAATGCCAAATAAGAAAAATACCATTAATGAACAGTGCAAAAGGTAAGTAGCTTTCTAGTGTGGTGATCAGAGGAGGAAAAAAAACTGGGTTTATTCCCCCGATATTCCCATAAGTCAAAGTAATCATGGAAATACCTGAACCTTGTATCCTTAATTTGCTTTCATAGGATTCAAAATCTCTCTGTTACTTTCATCCAAACATAAACTAATAATGTTTCCAAATGCCTATATCTTAGTTAATCAAAACAGTGTAAGTTCTTTCCACTATGTCAACTAAGTGATAAAAAACAGACTTTGTAGGGTGAAGGCTAGACTCCAGATTCTGATGTTCCTGAAACTTATTTATTTCAAGAATTTTAATAAATTCTTTACTGGTTTTTTCCTATTGTATTAACACATTATTTGGTGTTTTCTCTTTACAGTAGATGTCCGGAATCCTGAATTATCTTTCTGTCTCTGGTTTTTTTTTTTTTTAATTTGAAATGGTTTTTTGCTGCTTTTTTAAGTCTGACTATCTTCCTAGTGTCTTTCTGTGGACTTTTTGTAGTTCAGACTTATTTGTTTAATTGATAAATAGTTTTGTATACAATTCTGTATTCCCAGTTATGTGTCCTTTGCATAGCTAGTTTTCTAATTGTTTCAAAAGAAGAACACAAACTTGAAAAACTCTGTAAACCTACGCAGTTGTACGACTACCAAATAGAGAAACATGGGATTAGTCAGTGAAGCGAATGCGGCAAGTAGAATATAACTGGGACTTCAGTGGAACATTTGACAATGTGTCGTTCAGTTTTACATGGATTAGCAAAGGTTACCTGGAACGCGAGCACTCTCCTAAACCAAGGATGAGGATACATGTCTCCGGCTGGAAAGAACACTGGGGGACACGGAGCGCTGTTCTGTCCTGTTTGGTATCTTAGTAAGTCATTCAGATAAAAAGGAAGGAAGTTGATTATTATCAATTAGCGTGAATTCTAACATGCAAACACCAGAGGAATGGCATAATGCAAATGCAGGACTGAAAACAACAAACGACAGAATGCTTGGCCAAGCGTGACCTAGTGCTGGTAAGGCAATGTGATCAAGAGCAATGCTGTTCCAGGGGAGGGACAAACCTGGATGACAAAAATGCTGAAAGAAACCGAGGAGCGGCTTTGGGCAAGTCCATACAGCAAAAGACCAATGCAATTTTAAGTAGCAGAGGTGTGACATAGGAGACCAACGCGTATTGCCTTCTTTTCACAAGACTTTTGCGATCACATTTGAAATACTGATTTCAGTTTCATCTCGATAGCAGAAAAATAACTCAGGGGTTTACAAAAGAACAGAAAAGTGACAGGGAGATTAAAAGTTATGATTTAAACAGCAAGATGTAAAAAAAGAAACAAACCCAAACAAATGAAACTGTTACAGATTATCCTAATTAACAGTCTCTTGAGGAGCGGAGTGGAGTTAGTAAACTCCCTAAGGTTTGGATCCCAAGGTTTGACGTTATGTGTTTACAGTTTCAGAGATTAAAATTGTCAGTAAAAAAGGGAATATTGACCATGTTTCTTTTGCTTCCTGGTTATCCCATTCCCCAGATTTGCCAGATGCTTGTGTGTTCTTCTAAAACAGGTTTAAACATTCAGGAGTGATATACAATTGAAATATACAAGCTGAGGAAGCCCTACAACATCAAGAAGGGAACTAGAGTGCAACTCATTAAAAAAAATGAAAGAAAATAGATAAAATTTAAAAATATATAAGATTTGGGCTAATTATTAGCAAACATTTAGTTACTGATGTCTACGTGGCAGCATAAACCATTGCTTTGAACATTTAAAACTAGATAGGAAAAGATGTGGAAAAATCAGTGATTAATTCTGTATTGGTTGAATGTATTAGGATGACTAATAAAATAGGTTTTTAGTATCTAAAATCTGTACCGCATCCAGGAAACTGAAACTGCATATACATGCACGCAAGGGATACCAGAATTTGACACTATAATTGGTAAAATCCAATGGCTTCCATTTGGCAAGACAATCCCAAATTCTATGCTGCAAGAGAGTGAAGTTTATAAATAAGTAATGTATTTATTTTTAAATAAATGGGAAAGAGTAAATTTTCCCATATTCCTAAATGCTCATAAATCATTATGATTTACTGTGTCAGTCTTATTTTTCAGTTCTGCCATCTATTTCAGTTCAGTTTAAAGGCTGTACGTATGGAGAGACTGACGACGAGATCTTCAGTCTCTGGAAATCCAAATCTGACGGAAAAAATTTTCTGCCGAGCTTACCCCTTGACCTACAGGAAGAAGTGGCAGCACTTTGAATTAAGCATTGTCCCAGTCAAAACAGCATTCTGTTTATTTAAATTCAGGGTCTATGGGGTATAGCTGTACCTTTGTACAAAGACGTATGTTGAGGATTCACTGGAAGGAAAGCAAGTAATGGGTCAATAGGAACATTTTACGTAGTTTTGATGCTGCGGAGGTGGGTAGGTGAGTTGGAGGTTACCCTGTCATAAGCAGGGACCAGGAAGCACACAGAAACAGTCATCAGTAAGTACAGGTTGCCCAGGGAAGTTATGGATGCCCCATCCCTGGAAGTGTTCAAGGCCAGGCTGGATGGGGCTTTGAGCAGCCTGGTCTAGTGGGAGGTGTCCCTGCCCATGGCAGGGGGTTGGAACTAGATCATCTTTAAGATCCCTTCCAAACCAAACCAGTCTATGAGTCTATGATTTCTCCTGACCGGAGTGCTGGGAGTGAACAGAGAGAGACGGAAGCAGAATTTCAGTTTTATAGTGTATTTTCTATAAAAAGCTCCCTTTTGATGTCTCTCTCAGTTTCATTCTGCTCATTTTTCATATCAAAGCTAAAACTTCCTTCCCCTGCAATTCCTCCATTTCACATCAGTTTGCAGCACAGTGAATTAACTCTTCCAAACCAGGAGTCGATAACGTCTTGCTTGAGGAGGTGCCTAATCACTGTGATGAATTGTCCTAAAAAATCACAGACCTTTACAGATGACATTTTCATTTGCAGTAAATTGAAGATGGGTTTAGCAAACAGCTGCTTTCTACAACAGCCAGGATTAGTCATCTTATTCTTACATCAACTCTAAAGTAGTTATTTTAAATGGGGAATTATGGAAGAGCCAAATAATTCTGGATTATTGATCTGTTTGTCTGCTGGGAGGTTGTGAGTGAAAAATCTTTTGCTCTGTTGTTCTTAATTCAGATGCCATTAGCGGAGAGGTTACTCTAGGATCACTACAAAAGAAATTGATATAATGCCCATAGTGCTGAAAAAAATTATTCTTTTCCAAATAAAAATAAATGGAAGTTAACATAGAAACAAATGTGATGTTTGGTAACTTGGAAACCACAATGTTTTACAGTAGCAACATCAATCAGAAGCTGCTATAAAACATGGCTTAAGACCTTGTAGAATTGTACTTAATACGTCAGACATAAACAGCCTAACTACAGCGTAATCAGTAATTACTACCCCTGTCTTCTAAAGGATCTATTTGCACTTATTTTCTTTGACTATCATCATAAAAGATAGACTAGCTCAATTTTATGTGTGGTATAAATATGCTTTTTCTGATTTCACAATAATTGCCTGTGGTCGTTTAATTTGTCATTGTGATTGAGATCTTTCCTCGTTTACACTTCCAAAGTCCTATTGACTCGATGTAACAGTATAAAAAGCTAAAAATTGTGTAACTATGAAAATTAGCGCAGGGTATGCTGCAGTAAATAGCATTTGCGATAAGAAGTGGATCATAAATTGCCCTTATTTATACCCAAGTAATTGAGAGTGCTTTGTAGTAATTTCTACAGTGTGTTCTTCTATCTTTAGAAAAACAGCGACGTGTCTTATAATAATGAATAAGAAACTGCAGAAATCTTCCGGCTCAGTGCAGGTGTTTACAGCTTTTTGCCCCTCTCCCGTTTCCGTGGTGCCAGTTTGCATCGCAGACGAGCCACCTTCCAGCAGGCACCTTTGGGGGGTGCCCAGCTGAAGCCCTTGAAGGCAGCTGCCTCCCTGGATCACATCACGCTCCCGTTACGTCCCCTTTCCCACTCCTCCGCTGTACTGTGCTGCCTGTTTTAATTTTTTTCAGCCGAAGAGCAGGAGCCATTTAGCTTTTTTAAATTTTACTCCTTTTTTTTTTTAAAGGCTTCGTCATGTTTCTCTTTATGGCCGAGTAGTTCTAAATGTCAGTTTGAAATCAGGCCAGGAGGTGTTCTGGCCCGACGGGAGCGGCTGGCAGTGGGGTCCCGCGCTTGACTTCCCAACCGGCTCTACGTGGCCTTCTGGGGGATGGGGGGGACAGAAAACTTCTTTAAATAAAGTTTTTTCAGCGTAAATTAGAAGCAATTTGTTTTCAAAACCCTCCCCCCCTTTATGGGTACGTACATACATCTGTATTTAAAAGCAGTAACGAGAAGGGAAGGGGCTGATGCATAATGGTTGCAGCTGGCCAGGACAGCCTTTGCTGAAGGCGGGGGCATGTGCCCTGGGCAGCTGGGCAAATTCGGGAGCAAGGAGGGGGAGCGGGACTGAATCCATGCCACCCACTGAAGGGGGAAGAGGCGCACCACGCTGCTAGACCCAGAAGGGAGGGCAACTCACTGGAGAGATTATCCCAGAGGCCCCTCAAAAAGTGGGTCTTGGGACTTGTGGGTAAAGGAGAGGGTAGAGATTTCTGGGAGACAGAGAGGTGAGCAGCTACAATGGTTCGTGTTGGAGAAAAGGGCTAAACAAGATCTCACAGACGTGGGGAGGGGGGGAGGTTGTGTGTTTGGGGTGTCTAAGTGCTCTGGGTACCTCAAATGGTCAAGGAGAGAAGAAAGGACTTAAGAGCCATCTCAGGCCGCTGGAGGTACCTTCTGAGATCAAATGTTCACACCCTCCACTTTCTCCACGACAGACCTTTATTTACATAGCTACGAGGGACAACCTGCAGTCTACTCAAACTATGCTTACTTCTACCACCTGCTTTGAGCAGTCCCCTGCACAGAAACTGCTTCTGTGTTTTACCCACGTCCACACGATCCCGAGAGTGAAATGGTGACCCTTGGCTTCTCCCCCAAGTCCAATGATGCGCTTCCATTCCTTATTTCAATATCGTTACTGCCTCAGCGACTTTCATCACAGTCTAGCGCTAGGTACGGACCTCAGCACTGCACAGGAGTCTCAGTATGAGTTAAGCATTTAAAGAGATTTTACAAAATACGATCCAAATTCTTTTGACGTCAGCATAAATTAATATGCAGAAGTGAAAAGGCCTGATACTACACGTTAGGCAGTGTTTGTACAAGACTGCCCTTTAGCGAACGCAGTTACTCAGAGCAGACTGTGCGTGTAAGGTACCAAAGGACTTTTTTACAGACTTTGTTGGAAAGAAAAAATCCTATCTTATTTTTTCTTTATCCTGTGGAGACGCCATTTATTTTGTAAACAGAAAGCAGCTGTTTGCAGCACTAGACATTAAACTAGGAAGTCTTTTAAGAGATTTATGTTAACTAAGAGCATTTAATAAGTTCACAATGTGAGTGCTAATGAATGAGTTGATTTTAATATGTGTCACTGTAGAAACATCCTTACGTTTTGTCTACCCACATTTTAATTCTGTCCTCAGTTGACATTCCCAGTAGGCAAGGCCAAAAGTAAACTGGGCTATCCAGTACTACCGACCCAGATAGACAGAAGAAAAAAACAAAGAGAACCCTGGGATAAATCTGGGCCAGCTGAGAGGACAGAGCGATGCCTGAACCCGAAGCTGCGCTCCCCGGCTGGCGAGGATGAAGCACACCCCAAAAGTACGATGGTGGGCACTTTCTGGAAACAAGCACAGTGAATTTCAGGCTGAGAAAGGGAGATGTGGGAGTAGAAAAAACAAGGAGGGAGAATGAGGATCAGTTTTCCATCAGATTTCCCGGCCTCTTGGATTTGCCAGTCCTCCCGCTTGCCAACAGGGGAATTCCCCTGTTCCCTGCTTCTTAGTGCTCACCCCCAGCCTGGCTTCATGTGGCGAGGCAGCGACGTTGTTCATTGTGGGACAAATTTGAATTCTTTGATCTTCATATCCTAACTTTGCATTTTGCCGGGTAATTAAAAACAGACAAGCATGCATGCACACGTTAAAATACAGCAATCTATTTACAAGTGTAATTGAGCCGTGATTAATTTGTCACATTTCATTGCAAACTAATAAAAATCCATTACAGGGCAATGAATGGATCCTGCTAGGAGCAGGCCTGTATCTCCTCTGTTCTGCGTAACCGGTGGCCACATACAACTTTGCAAAGCATGGGCAAAGGCTAACAGGACGATTTGGCAGTATTTCATATCTGCGTTGCACATGTGAAAGTGAGAGTTCTCACAGAAATCTGTAAGAACATTTAGCATCAGAATAGCAACAGACCTCTTAAGTCTTACTTCTGCGGAGGATAACGGCGCTTCTGTTCCCGAGAGAAAGAGAAACTTGCTCTTCTCTCCTTTCCTCCGAAACAGACGCTACAGGGACAGAGGGATAGGATCTTCTTGCTAGTGGCATGAAGGCGGCATCTCAGATAGGGATTACCCTCCAATTTATCCGTCTTGACAAATAGGTTGTGAAACCACCACTTAGTCCCTGGGCAGGTCCCAGCCCTGCCTTGGCCAAAGGAACCCCGAGCAGCCGCTGCCTTCTCTCCACCACCGACGGCGGGTACGCGCTTTCCTTGCCCTTTGGTACCCTGAGCATTCCAGGGAGTTTTAATCCGTCTGGTGCAGGGTATGTAACCTGTCCGAGGGCTTTATCTGCTACTTGTTCGGTTGGCTCGGCTAAACACAGAAGCACCTGCCAGCTATTCTACCCAAGCCACAACCCAGCTGCACGTCACTCTAGCTAAGTTCTTCTGAAATAGCCCTTCTGTGCTAAATATACTGATTCCCTGATGGCATCTTGCACCATTCGCTCCTGCCCCCAAATTTGTGCAACGGTAGCATCCAGTTTTGCTCCTCTGACATTTGGGGAGGCAGGGAAAGGCACAAAGAGGGGGCAAAAAGTAATGTATTTTTAGTTCCTTTTATTGCATTTCAGTACAATCGCTTTCTGGTTTCAAAGGAAACGTAACTGAAACCCAATGTGGTTTTGGAGTAAGGAAAATGTTAGATAAAAATTAACATTTTAAATCAGAGAAATGAGTTGTGAATTAAAATACTTTCTTCTTGTGGCTTTGCAGAATCACCTTCCCTTTGCCTTCAGGGTAGCCAGAACAATTTTCAGGCCAAACCAATATTTGAATTCTTGTTCTTCCCAAAGAAAACTAGTGGGTAGGTTTCTGTCTAGGAGCTAAACCAGAGGTTTGCCCTAGGGCTTAGTTGCAGTTCAGCTTTGGGGAGGCCACCATCCTGTCCATCCTGCCGGCTTCCACCAGTAATGGGCACACGGTGCCAAGGAGCAGACGCAGGGATAGCGTTATCCCAAAGTTGTTACAGTACCTGCTCTCCCACTGATCGTGCTAGAAACATGGTCTGCAGCAAACACAACTTCATCTTCATAAAGGAGTGATCCACTGCTTTACACCAACAATGCTCAGCCGTGTCTCCGGTTGGCCGTTCTGGGTTCTACAACCCAAAAGGAATCACTGAGAATATTCAACAAGAAAATATTGGGCAACAAGCTCAATGTTGTTTTTTTTTTTTTATTTCTTTTTAAAGTTGCTTGTCTATTTGCTATGACACGGCCAAATAAGGGAGAGGTTTCTGTTCTTTGGTTTAACAAATATAAACAACATCATTATAGTCACTTTCAGTCTTTTGAGCAATCCAAGTGTACCTCACCAAGCCAAGCAAGGAAGGGCAGTAAGACGTGCCTGGTGAAAAAAAAAGGAAAACCTGCTTCTCAGCCCTCCCTTCCAACCCCATCTCTGCCCGTCCCTGTGTTTGTAACCTACAGCCTCCATAGGGTAGGGAACGATGGCATTTGTTCCCTTAGGTTCAGGACGAGTTTGAGGGACTCCCATTGTTCATTGAACCCTGGAAAAGGCAATTCTTTTCAGCATAATTTCCAAAGCAGAAGAGTGATTTGGGTTGGTTTTAAATTGGGAACCAGGGAAAATATGTTGGAAGAGTCCAGGCTGTGAAAGGGTTGGTTGGCTGCAGCCCACGCCGTAGAGGCAGTGTTGGCCTTGTCCTTGTTCCTGGTCTGCTCATGCCACCATCGGAGGGGCCCAATAAAATCCCAGAGACTGCAATTCTGAGGCACAGGAACGGGGCTCTGTCTTTTCTTGATGCATTTCCCTGCACTACACCCCTTTTTGCGGCAGAATGGCTTTTGGCTCCAATCCCTCCAGTGACCCGCTGGCAGCGCAGTCCAGGAAGCGCTGGCATGAGGAAGGGCCGGGAAGATCCAGTGAAGAGTTGGGAGCAAGTGGCTGCTCCAGGATCACAGGCACCATGGTAGGCTGGCTTCTCTGCTGGAAGCGCAGCCTTGGGAGGCTGGGTCCCAGGTTCCCGGCCTCATCTCCCTGGGAGCACAGAGACCTGAGACTTTGGTCCTCTGGAGACCGAGGTTTGCAGTTAGATGTCTGCAGTTTCTTTAAGTCTTTTGCACTTTGCCATAATGAACCTGGACCAAAACCAATGCAAAGCCGGGAATACAACTTCCCATTCCTCAGTCAACAGCCATGACAGAGTTCTTCATTCACACTGCCCTTCAAACCCCATGCTACAATCGTATGATATCCCAAAAGGCAACGATCAGCAAAAGATATTTCTGCAGGCCAAGAAACGTGGAGCAGGAATTCCCACAAAGGAATCCCTCAGAAAAAAATACCCATTATTATTATTTTGTATCTAGGTAGCCCTGATCACTATGGAGTTGAGTTTTTCATTCTTTAAATTACTTATCCTCTTAAATTCTTTGTGAGCTATATTGCAGCTAAGGCATAGAGCGCCCACCTTACATGATGTAGGAGCTCTGAGGCAAAATAACACCTGAACCCAAATCCCAGGCTGTGGCTTTGACCACCGGGCCAGCTTCCTCTCTAATCTTGCTGGATTATGGAGAAAAACGAATAGTTCATTTCAGCAATAATCTAATAACATATATTTTACATTAGATATATATTTTATATACACAGACAGACACTCACAAAATAGAAATGCATGTACGTTTATTTCAGGTAACATTTATAACCTAATGGCATTTATATAATATATGCATGGTTTATATAACATTATATATATATGCATATGTTTTCAAAGTGCATTAGTATGACAGTTAGTATGACATGTTGTCTCTCTCTGCAGAATTAGTATTTTCCGCTTTTACCCCCCCCCGTCCATTTCTTCTTGCAACCCACAAGAAAGCAGCTTCATCGGTAACTTATTTTGGCTGACGTGCACCTATAAATGTGTAGCATTTATTTGCCATGTTGCTGCTCACAAAATGTTTCCATGCTGTTGCACTTCTTTGTTTAAAGTTCTCCTCTGAAAGGCTCTCTGCAAGGGCTGTGTAGGAGGCTTTGCAGCAGGGAGGTTTGAAATTGTTTTTCTGAAACTTATTCTGAAAAGTCTTGTCCTTTTCAAGGTCTTGGCCAGCTGCACAGCTATTTTCCTCTTTTCATTTTCTTTACTGCTGCAGCACTGAACAATAGTCCCTATCTAATATTTTACATATAAAAGATATAGTTGACTCTCTACCATACGCTTCCCTCTTCAGCAGCTTTTACTGGGCACTGAGGCACTGTCAGCGCTTCTCCTTTTGCCAGGGTAGTATTTACCCCCTTACAGACCGGCCAATTTAGGGACCAATTCCACCACCATTACACTCATCGCACATTCTTATACTGCAGGTAGTCCCCTAGGTGTCAACGGGTCTGTCATATTTACGGAGTAAATTGATACCATCTATGTCAAAACCTAGTCTTCGGCAGTTGTCTCTTGCTCACCTGTGATGCCGAACAGCCTCACACCGTATTTCCAGGAATACTGACCAGCCGGCATCAGTACAGCTGCCAGTCCCCTGGCAGAAAATTCCCTCCAGTTTTGACCACGGCCATGGAAAGGGCAACCAAACCCCCCAGCACCCGTACTCCACATGGGGTCTTACACTCAGCTCACATCAGCAGAGAAAAAGCACTAGACGTCAACTTATAGCCAACCTTTTTCACCAGATATTGTAAAGTAGGTGTTTCACCACGTTGGCAGCCAGCAGTTTGGTTCTCAGCTCCTAACGGATAGGAGTCAGGTGGCTCACAAGCGAAAATCCTCATCTGCTTCAAACTGTGCCGGCTCCTTTATTCATGGAGGTCACAAGTGGCCTACACAAAACGCAGCACCGAGCTGGTTCCTGCACCCGCCCTGGGCGATTCAGCCATCGGTTATGCTGTGGCACAACGCATTTCACATGAAGGCAGAAGCAGCCTTAAGGGTTTTTTGTATACACTGACATATACATGGAAAAGTGGATACTTTCCCTCATTCCAGGCAATTGGACTATAAATCCATAGAGAACTTGAGTAAACATAACTTTCTTAGTATGTTAAGAAGTTCAGACTGTGGAAAGAAGACGTTTCTGAGAAACAGATTTTAGTCTTTGAAATAATTAGACTAAGCTGAACAGATTTTTGGCATTATTTGTAAGCCAGTCATTGTTCAGCCTTTGTACTTAGAAGAGCAATTATGACTCCTTTGGAAACATCCTTAGTTGAACTCTTAAAATAATAAAAACACTCCTCCATAAGACCACATCAACATATGGTTTTCGTAACAACAGCACAAACAAATCACCCACTCATCAAACACATTTAGGAAGAAGACAGGAACAAACAGAACAAACAAATTTTCTAAAGATTACTTACTGGTCCTGATCAATCAGAAGAAAAAAAATAATCTAAATTGAATTCAGGAGCTGCCTATGGCATACAGAAATACAAATAAGCAAAACAATACCACCAAACACTGTAAAGCAAAGTTTATAGATAATATGCTGCAAAGTTGTATTTCAAAAATATTGAGCTGCTGATGCCCAGCTTTATAATCCACTCACTAGTTTACTTTTTAACTTTGCTGATACATCATGAATAAGCAAGAAAGAGATAAAGTACATCTACACTAGTGATCATTATCAGAACATCCTCCCCGCTTTCACCACCTTCCCGGCAGCTCCTGGGTGAGGTCCCAGCTGAACAAGAGCTGGTGGGTGATGTGCATCCCTGCGGTCGTTCCCTCTGCTCGATGCTGCTGCGTGGTGACCACATGGGTGTTAACTATTTTGGCAGACCCCTGTCGCCGTTCTGCGGCTCCAAGCAGCTTGGCGTAGCTCTGTGGTGCATAGCGACGAGTCAGTATCACCTCACAGAAGCAGAGTCCCAAAGCACATCTATCTGTGCCTCTGGAACTTAATGCTAACACAGAAAATACCCTGGCAGCATAAGCATCCACGCCTTCCAGGAGCCTGGTCTTGGGGCAGTCCTGAAAGCATCCACATCTTTCGAAATGTGGAAGTTGAGGTAAATGGACACAGAAAGGTTTCGAACTGTAAGTCACTCCTGATCTTGCCCCTTGTAACATATAGCAATGCACACGCACACACACATACAGAAGGCCTATACCTTTTCACAGCTTTAATTTTGTCACCACTTTTGAGCACCTTTTAGGTACTAGTCAGGTTTTTCCAGAGCCTGGAAGGACTCCCCTTCTCCCTTGGATCACAATGTCTGTCTCTGCTTACCATATCTTTTCATGCACAGGCTGGAGACCGTGCCCAGCTGCTGCTTCTCCATAACCTCCTCCTCTGCCAGGCGACATACAGGTCAGTGCTCCTGCGTGACCTACGTCCCTGCAGCACACGTACAGCTTCCTGGGGCTGAGCACTGAGAGACAACTTGGCTGCCAGCAGCAACCAGTGGAGCTTCCACACAGCTCCCTGTGAAAACTTCAGCCAAACCTTGGTCTACAAGAAAAAGGGAGCAGAGAAGCTCCGCATTCAAAATGGCGTTTGCCATCCGACCCCTCAGTATGAAACAAAATTTTCAAAATGAAGAAAAGCAGATTCCTCCAAGAAGCGATTCTGCCTGTGTGTAAGTCTGTTGTTCTTGCTTGCCCTCTTCCGAGTGAGTACATGCTTTGTGAATAGAGGAATAGACTAGAAAACTCTACATGCTAGTTTTGATTCCAGTTGGAAAACGGACCAAACAAATCTCTCATGCTTGTCATCCTCCTCCGAGTAACTCTAGACGAGACTGAATGAGAACAGCATTAAAACACTGGGCTGAAATGGAGCCCCTGCCACCACACTCTCACTGTTGCTGCAACCCGTAGGATCGGGCAGATGCTATCAGCGCCAGGAAATACATGGCAACCAAAAGTTCTCTAGGCAGAGTCTCTTGCTGGTTGTCAATGCAATGAACTAACGACAGGAAGAGAAACGAGGTTTCCTCCTCTAATCCCTACCTGTGCCATTTTCAGGTTCAATCAAACTCAGGATTGCTGCTGCTACAGGTGTTTAGCTCAGAATTATGTCCCAAATAGGTTCAGCGGGCGGCACTGCCTCTGTCCTGCCATGTGCTGAAAGCTCTGCACAGCAGTGCTTGGTCTTCTTTGGTGGGGCGTAGCTCTCAGTCTGCAAAAAGCAGTGTCGAGTCCTTGGAGAGGCCGTAAGTGCTGAAGATAATCAGTGGTGATGAGTCACGGTGGGTGGAATACTTCCACGGAAACAAACATTAATGAAAATCAGGGGGAAAAGGTGAACACTATCTGTCTTGGAACAGTTTTGTCAGAGGCAATGGCTGCTTTCAATTTTTGTTACACTGTGTTACTGTTTTATCAGAAATCAAGATTTGAGTATTTAAAAAATGGAAAAATTAATAGTGCTCCTGGAAATAGTCATGTGATATAGTCTACTTTATTATTATTGAGCTTTGAAAGGTAACTAAATGACAGTCTGATCCTTTGGGGAATTTCTCAAGACTTAATCTTTGTTATAAAGACATTCTTAAAATTTTATTTGACATTGCCATTGTGAAGTTAGGAAAAGTCTTGGTGGTGAGGTACTGTTACTCTGTACGAGTGTAATAAGGAATGCCTCTCTACGTTGTCAGTCTGTCTCCCCAGTTGCCAGGGGCCTCAATCTTTGCAGGAAAATTACCCTTGAAAACCAAATCCAGCTCTCTTAATCTCAGGGCTGCTAAAGTTAAGCTAGTCCTTTGGCCAGAGAAATGTTATTTTGAGATCTGCATCTAGGAAGGGGACAGAGCCACAGGGAACGGAGCAGTTGGCAGCAGCCCGGTACTCCGGGAGTCTCATGTTTGACTGTGTTGGCCATGTGCATGTTTTCAGTTATCTGGGGGAAATTTATTTAGTTTTATTTCAGCTAAGAATAGGAAGCACAGAAGAAGCTGTAGGAGGGCTCTTCATAAGCTTGAGGCGAGCTGAGAGCAGCCAGGTGTTTCAGTGAATGTTACCTATGACTAGCAGAGCAGTATCTGATTAAAGGTTTTTTTCCTTGCCAGCAGTGATGACTCACATGAATTATCTTCTCTCTTTGTATACTGTCTAGTGTTTACTCATTACAGTTCTGTATTGTTTTTCATTTCTTGCAAGAAAATGAAAAACATTATTACCACATTTCCCTTCAGTTTAGGATTTTTAACCTTTTCTTGGTGTGGGGCTTCACGAACAGAGAAGTCTGAAATTCTTTGGGTTCTTTGCTGCTCATATGGCATTTCTGGAGGGTCCTCAACTTTTTCCAGTGTGGATTGTTTCTAAATCTGCCCTGCCCAGTTATCCTATTACTGTTAGCTTTGTAAAAAGCTATACAAAAGAGTTTTATTTTTCTCTGAATTGTTTATGTGCACTTAGCTACAGAAACTTAATAGGAACATCTGTTAACCGTGGAAGTGGTATGTATGATTGATTCATCATCACAGCTTCTCTAAAGAAGTAATTCCTTACATTTCCTTTGCAAGACAGACTGCCAGAAGGTCCTCTGTCACTCCATGCTCTCGCTCTCTCCATTGTTTGTTCGAGTACTTGAGTGACAGTGGCTGGCAACTCCTGAATACCTACAAGGTATAACAAAGGAATCGGATATTTGTGTCTGAAGGGCAACTTAAAAATAAAATATATCATTACATTCAGGATCATAGCTAAGAGCTGTTTAAATAATTTCTCTAAAATAACACAGTAATACAGTCAATACCCTTTTCTGAAATTTTATAATATGGATATACAGTAGATGAAAGGTTACCTCCAGAAAGTTAAAAACCTTTATTTTACTTGTAACGCAACTAAAAATTAAGAACACAAACTTTGCAGAACCCCTTAAAAAACCCAAAATGTCACTTTGCATACACATGAGAAAAGCCTTTAACAAGAACATGACGAGAGCTGCATCTCGTTGAGACCTATATCACGTTAAAGACAACCTTCCAGTGCCTTGGAAGACCTTCTGCTTTTCTAAGACTCTCAGTTCCCCTCCTCTCCCTTTATTTGCCTAGGTAATCACAAGAAGCCTTAAATTTAGTTCAACGCTCCAGTCCTTATTAAGCATTTTGACTGTGCAAGATTAATCTTCGTGAGTCACAGCAGTCATCTCCTCCCGCAGCCTGCTCCCACTGCTCAAGTATTAGCTACCCCCTGGAGAGATCCTAAAGCAATAATGAGCTCAACTTCACCAGATGTGCGATCTACTGCAAAACCGAGCTCACCTCTGGCCGGGATCTCGGCATTTACATCTCACACGCAAATACATACAGACGGCCCGAACGCATTGATGGGATTCATACAATAGCATGAGCTCATGGTCATGGTCAAAGCCCAAGTCTCACAACAGATCAGAGGTGAGATCAAAAGATGAATGGGTAATCACCGTGCATTATTAACAACGTTGTGAATAATACAAAGTGGAAAGATTAGTCTTCCCACTTGACTTTTTGATTTTATTTCCTTACTTTTCCAGGTTAGGGTCACGGGAATGTATCCTGCCACAGCCTTACCTGCGTTTTTGTTTAATAATGAAAATGCAGGTGCTGCGGATCCAGTGCATGTTGCTTGGGTGATGCCTTTGATTCTTACAGATTAAAAAACCTCTCACAGTACACTAAACTTCAGGTTTTTCTTTTTGTACCTATTAGTTTATCAGCAAGGTAAAATTTAAATTCCCGTTAGTTAATCTAAACAACAGGCATCCCTTTCTCCGCCCTCTCCTTCTCTCCTCATACATGGATTGTGGCGGGAATTCCTAACTGAATTTTCATTAGGATAAACAAATTAAGATGAAAGAGACTGTTACAGGATTAGAGGACTAAAACACAGAAAAGCAGAATTTATATGATGATCACAAAACCAAAAAAAGTTCTCTTAACTAAATAACATTTTACAAAGTTAAGAAAAGCGACAAAGGAAGGTTGAAGACAACCAATACAAGCAAGTCATAAAAAGTCACATACGGAGATGGCACAAGGCAGAAGGGTATGTATTTCTTAGCATAATAACTACAGGGAGGAGGATCTTCATTTCAATGTCCTCCTAGTGCATCGCAGTTCAGATTACGGCACCTCTCTGCCGAGCACTCAAGAGCTGGGATAACTCCTGGTGCAAGCTTTCACTCCTGCTCCAAAAACAATTCGGCGGCTGCTGCAGAAGAGTCGTAACCTCCGAGAGTCGGAGTCTGCTGCCTTCCCACAACAGCCCTCGGCCAGGATCTCGAGGGACTGGGAACTCAAATCCCTTCCCATACCTGAGAAGACATTTCTCTGCCGCTTAATGGCCTATCGAGCTTTGAATAACAACACGTCCAGTCCGGTTTTTGAAAAGGAATCATCCACTCCTCCTAATATGTTTATTGCCAGGTTATTCAAACTGTATTTACTAGGCTAAACATGCCGAGAATGTAAGTTTTATTCACATATATGGCCTAGTGAAGATGGCCTGCAGTGTGTGTTGCCTTGAGTTTTTATAACTAACCACACAAGATGGTTAAAAATTCAAGTGTGTGTGTCCCAGCTTGGGAGTCTGGTCAGCAGCACAAAGGAGATGTAGGAGCTGGAGTCACGCAGCCTCTCCTCTGCTTTTTGTTCTTTGGGTTGCTTATTGGGTTTTTTTTTTTTTAGCATTCGCAAGGTAAGTATCCCATGTACGTTCTCTTGCAAGCCCTGGTAGCGAACTTGCTTGCCACGAGTACATGGTCAGATGGCGGATGCACCGTCTGAACTTGCAGCCAGGGATTATAAAGCAAAGAGAGCAATTTTTCTGTACAGTCCCTCTGATGCTACAGGGAAACTCTTTGTTTGTAAAGAGCCTTTAAAGGTGAAGCCAAAATGTGGCCTGAGTTTAAATTCCCTACCTTTCCCTGAAAAATTTGTCCCTGTGTATAGATTGAAGAGGCATCTATGTGCACTTAATTTGAATGGGCTTGGGGTTTTTTACACAGATTGAACAACATGTGGTCTCCTCAGTACAGTCTAACACAATTAAGCGAAAGATCACGGTGGGGCTGGTCAAAAGCTCTCCAAAATATTCTGGATTGCTGGAGCCACTAGGTTTGCTGTCTCTGCGCAGGTTGTGAAGTTTGCAAGAAGCGAGAGCAATCCTCATGGCATCTTTTTGTGCTGGCATCAAGCAAATCCCACCGGCAGTGCCCATAGATCCCACGCAGCCATAAGGGACACTCAGCAGCCACCAAGAAGCTGCTGAGGACGTGGCTAGCTACCCACCATGGCTGTGGTTGCCAGAGACCTACTACACCCTCCACAACCAGTCCCTATATTATCATAGAATGGTTGGAGTTGGAAAGGACCTTAAAGAGCCCCTAGTTCCAACCCCCCTGCCATGGGCAGGGACACCTCCCACCAGACCACATTGCTTAAAGCTCCATCCAACCTGGCCTTGAACACCTCCAGGAATGGGGCATTCACAATTTCTCTGGGCAACCTGTTCCAGTGCCTCACCACCCTCACAGTAAATTACCTCTTGGGAAATGTCTTCTGTTAGGAAGTGAGTGCATCCTGATCCCAAGAGTGAAATATCACAGTCCTGCAACCTGCCCAAAGGTCCTTCTCTGTTTCTTTCCTAAACTCTTTCCTTTCAGCTGGTCACACTGCCCTGCCTGGTGTATTTGTCTGGTACACCCAGGCAGGATCCAAAACAAGTGCAAGGATGGTCTTGCCAAAAACATTGCAAAGGCTTGTGGACCGGGCAATGTGTGAACGCCCTTGATGATGTGGGCATCCTGAGAGTACAGCACCGTGGAGCATGACGAAGAGACGGGTGCAGACGTGGTTGGTTGTGCCAATGAGGAGAGCAAGCCCCAAGATCAGAGGGACCTCAGGGCAGTGGCGTTAAGTTTGGAGTAGTAGTTGGACCACTAATTGCATGTGAGACGCAGACACAGCCTAGCAGATAAGTCACAAGACTTGAACTTCAGACAAAATTCAGTATCCAGCAGTTCATCAATGCACAGCTAAGTATTTAAGACAAACGCAATTCAACAAGCAATCCAGCGCTTTCTAGTCTAGTTCCACTCTCTGAGTTGATGCAAACAGATGTTGCATATGGAATATTCTGCAGTTTCTAATATTAATCTTAAAAAAAGTATTGATCATATAAATCTCTCCATTCTGAAGGGAAATGAATATAATTGTGCAGGCATGATGAAAGTCATCTGAGAAGTACTGCTGCACGATAATTTAAAAACAGTGAAACCAAATATCAAGAATTTGAGCAATAGAAAGTAGAAAAATATGTCAGCCAGCAGGCTCACACAATTAAAGTACAATCTTCTGGTCACCTCCCTTACCTTATTGGCACCTGACTTGGAAATCTTGCACAGATTTAAGATTGTCTCTGTCAGGCACGGGATAAGAAATTTCAATCACTGACTGAGACACAAAACGGGGTTTAAGGCTGGCTATAGTGACCATCCTGAAAATCCTTTCTCTCTATTCTCTCTTCTACAGCCTCGTCTACACAATGAACAACAGGAGCGAAAGGTTGCAAGAGCTCCACAGGGATGCACTCAGCCAGAAGAGTAAACAGTAGTAAAAAATTATCTGCTGGGATCTCCCCGAGATATAGAAATAGAGCCGCTGAAAGGCAGCCATACAAACTGCTGTAGGGTTTGCAACTGCATCCGCAGCTGTGAAACTGAAAACGGCCAGCAGGTCTGTCTGCATCACTCGAAGCACCTTCCCTCTTCTCCTGGCCGGGAGACTATCTGCTACAGCAACCCATATCGTGCAGGCATACGCTCCGGTATAAACCCACACTGACAACAGCCAGGAAGACCGAAAAGACCTAGATAATGGAAACCTTTTCTAGATACCATGGATGAGTTAGCTGGGTTACCTTTTGTACAGCCTTGGCCCTGTGAAGGAAGCCAGGAGAGCATTTTTTTTAGTTTTGTTGCATGCTGCCTTCCACTGCATAACACAATCCAAAATCTTTTGGGTTTTTTTTTGGACAAACCATGAATGTTAGAAAAAAAGATTGTTATTCATTTATCAATAAAAGTCAACAAGCTTTTCATTATTGATTGGGAAATGAATATCAAACCCCACAAATTTTATGCTTAAACATGAAAGTCCAAAGATCTTAGGTGTTTGTCAAAACAAACGGTAAGACAAATTTGCATTCCATACATTAATAGATTTATTGAAAATCTTAAGGAAAATAATGTATTACCTAGTTCTGTCTGGCATACTCCTATCATGATGTTTGTGATAAAAATCAGTTACTAAGCAAACCACAATTTTATAACTAACTTAAATTTCACATGCTAACTTCCGTCTCAGAGCTGATTTAAGAAGTACCTTCACGTAGAACATATGTTAGGGTTTTTTTTGTATGTTTCTTAAGGCTGGTGCAATTAAGGGGTTAATTAGAATCTCAAATGCTTAGCTCACATGTTGCGAGATGTCTCATTCTATAAAAAGAGCTTTACGACATGGGAAAAAGGGGTTTTTTTTCATTATAATTGCCAGTCTTGTGTATTGGCAGCATGAGAGTCCAAATGAGAGACTGTAAACGTTTTTAAACAATCCGATTCCAATTTTCTTTTATTATTTGTAATAATTGAACTCTCTTGTGTTCTTGATGCGCATATTGCCACAACGTTCCTCAAGCTGTACCTAACTGTGTCAGCTACCTCTACTTTATGGCTATAAAGGTTGTATGAGGCTGCATACAATAAAAACAAAATAAAAGCAGTAAAATACAATTGTGTGGCTTTTAGCCCACCAAAACGACGACACCACTGAAGGCAGGAGTAAACTGGGTTGGGTCGATTCTAGATTTCATTTTTTTTTAAAACGTTTCACGGCTCGCGTTGACTTTAACCTTTGTTCTTTGAGGGGCCTTGCACCGCGTTTTCTTTTCTGGTTATTAATTTTTATGGGGCGCTTAATGCCCACAGCAACGCACGACGCCTGTTTCCGAACGTTCCCCCCGCCCCGAGCTGCGTGCGGCCTGCTGTCCAGCCACCTCTGCTGCCACCTTTTTACTCACGAGAGTTATTCTGAGACTTTTTGAGGGCCTTACACGTTTCATAAAGGTGAATAACCCTCCCACCGCACAGGCAAGAAGGCCCAGGCTTCCAACCCTCCGGCCCACCACAGACCCCGCCGTGAGGGAGGGCGGCCATTTGGGCGGGGGCAGCGGCGCCCCGCCGCTGCCCCCGCCCAAATGGCCGCCCTCCCTCACGGCGGGGAACTGCAACCCCCACAATCCTCCGCGGCGCCGCAGGGAGGGGGGAGGAGAAGGAGACACCCGCGAAGCGGCGGGCGCACGCGCACTTTGTGGGCGGAGCGAAGCGGCCGCGGGCCCGGCTGCCCTGTCAACACCAGCCAAGATGGCGGCGCGGAGACCCCGCACCGCCTCAGGTCAGTGGGCTCGGGCGGGCTCAAGCGGCGGCGGCTGCCTCCACCACCACCGCTGCTGGTGGCCCCGGCGCTTCCCCCCTCCCGGCCTCTGGCTTCTAGGCGGGAGCGGTATGATGGGGGCGAGGGGGAAGCGGCAGGTCTGGGGGTGAAAGCCGCCTTAAAAGCGAGATGCCCTCAGAGCAGCAGGGGGACGGACGGAGGTGCCGGGCCCTGGCGTCGGCGGGGCCCCTGCGGGGCTCACCGGCGAAACGAGGGGCCGTTTCTCCTGCCTCCCTCGTCTCCGCATCTTTTAACGTGCAGATCTTTTAAGTGCGTTGGTTTGGCCTCACGGTGTAACCACTTTTTTGTACAGGCACAGTTTTACGTGCGTGAAGAGTATGTATAATGTTATCCTGCAAGGAAAGTAATATTGATTTTTTTTTTTTTTTTTTTTTTTTTTTTTACTAGTAGAAGATGCTCTAGCGCTATTATTTTCCATGCAATGTGTTACACTTGTGTAAGGTTTGATTTGAATAATATTAATTTTGGGGCAGAATTAACGATCAGTCTCTGATGGTGTTTTTATGTTCTCCGTCTAAAGAATTTAAATGGTTTGTACTTGATACCTCAAAGTTGGAAAAAAAGAAGATTGAATAACAACTTTTTAGCATTATGGGTCTTGCTATTTATGTTTTAGTACTCACTACACTTAAGTGATAATAAAGGGAAAGAATTCATACCTACGTGTGTGTTTCATGCATTCTCTAACCGTTTAGCCATACTTTTAGTATGACAAAAAAAAATTGCTGACACTCTTATATAAGAGAATGTTTATATCTACAGCCTTTTGTTGCAGTTCCAGGTAGTAATTTAACTTCTCTTCCTCTCTGGAATGTCCCAGCATCATTACTGAACTTATATTTCACCTTAAATATATTTATTTAACTGCAGTGGACTTTAATTCATGTGTGTATGTCCACAGAACTATGGTATGCTTTTGAAATACTATTTTTCTTAAAAAAAGATTTAACCATCTCTTCCCTTTGATGTTTGAGTGTATATGGTATTTAGGATCTTTAATTTGAAGTTGTAGGAGGCCTATTTTTAAAATGTTGACAGAATTGTACTGCAAGTATGGAATTTAATTGAAGTTCCAGCTTAATCTGTTTTATCTGTTGTGGAAAAGGAACAGAAGTGTCTATTCTTGGCTCGTTAGCATATGCTAACATCTAGCCTTTTGAGGAAAACACTAGACCGTAAGTTCTCAATCTTTCAAAGTTTTGGTCTATCCAGAAGAGATGTGTGTGCGTTCTATTTAAGTTAGATGTGTTTCACGTTGCTTAAGATCATAAAAGCAACTGCAGTAGGTCCGATGAAAGCCCAGCATACTGTGTCTGAAAGCCATCAGCTGCAGGATGATCTAAGAAAGATTTACAGGGTAAACATGTACTGATACTTTCTCAGAATGTTTTTAATAATTTTCATCCCAGGACCTCATTAGCCATGGTTGTTGTCTTTGTGTCTGACAGCCCTTGGTAGATTATTTTTTTTTCCCTTTTGGTTTGTTCTGTTGTTATTTGGAGTCCACATCAGCTTTTGGTATTTATAGCATCCTGCAGCGAGCTGTTTCACAGGTTAACTGGGGCTTCTGGTGGATGCGGGGTGAAGGAGAGGAGAGGAAGACTTCCTTTTTTGTGTTGAAGCAGCTACCTTCTAGTTTCATCTGATACCTCTTGGTGATTCCTCTTCACCTTTTCTGTGTCGGTCATGGATTTTGTAGGTTGTACCTTCCCTATAATCGTCTCCTCCTTACCTTGAATATTACGGCATAAAATCTCAAAATCCTGAGCTGCTTGACCATAGGTAGCCTGTATGCTGCAATTTAAACCATTGGATGAGCCACTTAATACCAAAAATGGTTCTGCTGATGTTTGGGGCTTTTTACATAGGTTGGTACTTTTACTGCATAAGTGAGGAAATAACTTTTGTCTTTTTTTTCTTTTGTCTTTTCAAGAACACGACAGTGATGATGATTCCTATGAAGTGTTGGATTTAACAGAGTATGCACGGCGTCACCATTGGTGGAATCGTGTGTTTGGCAGGAATTCAGGACCAATTGTAGAAAAATATTCCGTAGCTACCCAGATTGTGATGGGCGGCGTGACTGGCTGGTGAGGGAGCATCACTTTTCATAACTGTGCTAGACCTTTTACTGTGTTAGAAGACCCGTTTCCAAGGCTATTTAAAGCAAATACATTTATCTTCTCTAACGGGATTTTCTTTATCATTGATCAAGATTATTCACGTGTGAACAATTTCTTAACTCATTACTCTGACTCATCATTCTGAAGTGTTTTGTAGTAGAACACCAGTTATCTAAGCGAACTTGTACCAGTTACTGTGAACAGGATTTAGGGAAATGTCAGAACTCTAAAAGTACAAGGAATAAGTGGAGAATTGCTGCATATAACTTCTGTTTGTATGGAAAAGCATATTTCCTTACTAGTATAGATTTAGAAACCCAGTTATGATATTATGGCTGAGACATATTTTAAAGGTAAAAGAGATGAAGGAAAAAAAATGTGTGGCACAATATACTTTTAATTCAGAGCCCCATTTTGTAGAGACTTTTCCCTCTAAATTCAGCTGAAGCCATTTTGAACAAATTAACAGTCTGCTTTCATGTTAACTGAAGAGAGATACCACATGCTAAAACAATTCATGGTGAAAGCTAGACAGTAAAGATGAGAACTTAAACTGGAAAATACGACCACAGTCTTAGCAGCTATGTCAAGGTATTTGTTAAAAATTAAGTTCAGTGAAAAACAGCATTATGGTAGCACAGTAACTTTTAAATCAGAATTATGCAAGATTTTGGGGATGAAATAGACTAAAAATGAAATTGTCGTGGCCAGGCTCAGTATAGCTTTGAGGAGCATAGGTTTAGCTTTCAGTCTTGATTTTTTTATTTGCCTCTGTAGCCTTAAAATTATTTTTAAAAGTTAGATGTGTATACATAAACTCTGAAGCTTCTAGGGAATAGTTCATCTGGCATACATAAAAACTGGCTTATTGAAAGATCTGGAAACTGTATATTTCCATATGTGTAGATGTATATACCTCTGTGTGTGTGTTCATGTATATAAATATGAATTCACCATTCATATGCAGAGAGAAAAAAAAAAAATCCCCTCTGTGTGTGGGCTGGCGGGGGGTGGGTCAGACACCAGCAGAGTTGCCCAGAGAAGTTACGGAGCCATCAGCCTTGGAAACATTCAGCGCTTGCATGAGTTAGGACCCTGAGCACCTTGATTTAGCTCAGAGGTTGGATTGGACATTGCTGCTGGCCCAGTTTTGGGAATGCAGCTGGACCAGATGACCTCCAGAGGTCCATTCCTGTCTAAACTGTTCTATGATATCAATATCTGTGCTGTTCTGTATTTGACGTGGGAATGTTTGGAGACTGTGAACAAGATAATTAATTTTCTGGTTGCCTTGCTCCATTAAAAATAGACTAAGGCCATGTCCCAGCAGAGTGGCCCTGCTGATTTTAACTCTTGTGGTAGGGGTGTAACTTCTTTTTACCTGAGATATTTAAGTTATGGGTTGTGTAGTTAATATAAATGATGGTATAATATATTTACTTTCCATTTGGGAACAGTTATAATGCCACTTTTGTATTATTACATTGTGCTTTATTAACGTGCTACGTTTAATAGCAGCATACAGCTTTTTTGTGTAGACAAGGTCTGGAGATCTCAAGCTGACTTTAAAGGGGCCATCAGACAGCCATGAACTATCAACCATTACTTGTGTTGTCTTGTGTTAGACATTATCAAGGAAATATTGTTTGTATTAAATATTCTGATTTTAAAATTTAAAAATGTGAAATGATACACTTGCTTTGTTAAATGACAAAATAGTAATAGTTGTAGTTGGGAATTTTGGAGTGTGGCATTGTTCAGCCGACAGCTTCATTGGACTGGGTTTTTTTTTGTTTTGTTCTCCTAAGGTGTGCGGGATTTTTGTTCCAGAAAGTCGGAAAGCTTGCAGCAACTGCAGTAGGTGGTGGCTTTCTTCTGCTTCAAGTATGTAGCATTTCATGCTTTATAAGTTGGCAAATGTTATTTACTAAACAATAGGAAAAACACAGCTGTTAAGTAAAATTTAATTAGGAAGGCTTCTTATCTACTTCATCTTTTTGGTGTTATCAGTCAAAAAGTTACATTTCAGCTTGAATATTGTGTACAGAAGAGACATTGCTAAAAATCAGTGATAAATCAGAATCTGCTTTATCCTGTAAAATAGTTCGTAGTAAGCCAAAAGAAATCTCTGTGCTATGTGTGATTCAATATTGCCGGGAGCTGCCTGTAAGGCGATGGTTAGGGAGATAAAGGAATTTAAGCTGTTTTTTTTTGTTTTTTTGTTGTTTTTTTTTTTTTTTTTAAATAGGTTTGAGAACTTTATCAGTGCTTTAGAAGAAGTAGGCTGCTTTGGCAGTTGCTTGGAAGGCTTGCGTTGGTCTCATTATGAAGCCATGTTTTTCTCCTTTCTCCCCATGTTGTATTTACTAGTTGAACCTCTGGAGCTTTGCTGATTTTCGATAGCTTCATTGCATTCCTCTGTTCAACTGGATTTCAAGTCCAGAATTTTTTAATGATGTTATCTGGCATGCCCATTTGCATTTTTCATCAGATATTGTGGTTAAGGGAGGACATATTTCCAAAAAGCCTTTAAATTAGATGATGAAACTTTAAGTGAAGGAGAATTTAACATATCCTTCTGTAAGATGCCAAGTAATTCTTAATTTTTATACTGGCATTTTCTATGTCTTAACACCTGGGAGCTTGTAATTTTTCCTCAAATCATTCTAGAAGAAACAGACTAGTGCCTACTTAGGTTCAGTAACATACCATTTTTTGAGACAGAATGTTAAAGATACGTATATTTTCTTTTATTCTTTCCAACATCACCATGGAGGGTTTCTGAAAGGCATATCCCACTTTTGGTTATTCCTTTGATTGTAATGGTTGTTACAGTCAACCGTTCATCAGGAAGGCTTGGGTAGTACCTCTGATTGCTGCATCAGAGGTAACGCATCAAAATGTGACAGTGTGTGAAATACTCTTATTAACTTTCTTCATTATCATGTCCTCTACTGGTTTGGGGTTTATTTTTGTTTTTTGTTTTTTTTTTTAAACCCTGTGCTAAACATCTAGCTGAACTGCAGCACTCTACGTGAGAATGTATGCTCTTGGAATTGTTTGGTTTAAGTTGTTTTCAACAAATACAAAGTGTATTTTATTTTGAATTACTCAAAAGCAAGCATCAACAACAATGTAAAAAGTCGAAGAGAAATAGTTTTGATTTGAAGCTTTTAGAGTATTAACATTCGTTCCACTTCACCATTGTGCACTGATGACCTTTTTAAATCTGGAAATCACTGGCTATTGGGCTTGTACCTAAACATAGGGATGAATTTTACAAGAGTGTGTAATCTAAAATGGTTCAGAATCATCCAGATGTAAATTTGTGGCAAAATGTGCTATGCTGGCAAACGAATCAATTTGATGGAGTACTCTGGACTTCTTTAGCCCATAATGTGTGTTTCTGGATCATGAGCTAAGAATTAAATCTTTATATACACACAGTGGATCTTGAAGTACTCTTCATCCTTTTCATCTAGTTGACTTAAAGATCTGACTCTCTCTTCCCATGTTGTATGCCTTTGGTTTTAATTCTTTTAATAACATTTCTTATCTAAATATGACTGAAGAGCCTACAGAACAGAGGCCTGGTGTCCAGGGGTAACAGGCAGAGTGTTGCCTGCAGGTGCCTTCATTAGTACTTCTGACTGCAGGAAGCCAAAAAGTCAAAATTAAGACCTATAGACAAAGGAAAATAGAAATTGCTTAAAACACGTTACTTGTGCAGTATTTTTGCTTGTTGAGCTGTGAAGCTTTGGGAGCTTTCCTGTACATCAAATAGATTTGCTGTGTGTTTTAGTGTCTTGATTTCTTAGTTGATCTCATTTACAGTGTATCTGAAAAGGAATATTATCCAAGAGGAAAAATGAGTTGCATATTTTGATTGAGTTGTCTATATCTTTAATTAAGTAAGATCAGATTCTCTTGGAAGGGAATGAAGTAAATGCCTTGGTCTTTCATTTTAATTCAAAACGTTTTGCATTTTAAAGCTGAGTCATAAATTCTATAGTGTAATTACATTTCTGTAGTCTTTAATTTTTTCATTTAAAGATCACACATCGTGATTTTAATTTCCCTATGAATACATGTTCAGCGCTTCCCCTGAGTGGGCAGAGGAGCGTTTCAGCACATGACTAGAAACTTCCTTTTTATCTGTAAATTTCTCTGAAGTTGCAGATGTCATTTCAACTGCTGATTGCAATATTGACGTTGTAATTACCTGCTAAAAAAGAACTCTACAGAAGGCAAGATTCTTGGCTAAAGCCCATCTAGTGAAACGTTTCAGTCCTGAGATTAAAAAAATTCATTTTTTTTTCTTCAGCGTGTGATGACTTCATCTCAAGAAATCTAGTAAGAAACCGAAAGCGATATATTTTTGGAGTGGCAGTTTGTACAAGAAACAAAAAAGATTTTTCAGATTTTTGTAAGTGATCTAGAAATTTTTCAGCCTTAATACAGATTGAGCGAAAAGTAGTCTGAGGAAAAGAATAAAAATGACATTAAGGAATTTACATAGTTTTCAAAATTAAGATCTATTATCACATCTTTATGCTGGATATTTCAACAGCTTAGTTTGATCAATTAACTATCCTTTTTTATTGAAATAGATGTATTTCTTCAACTGTGTTGGTATAAGATCAGTACCTATGCACTATATTAAGGAAATTATAATTCATTTCTCATAACAAGTAATTTTCCTTGTATAACTTCTAGTTTATGCAGCACAGTTTAGTGAAATCCTGAAGGTAGGGATGTATGAACTCATGTGGTTCTGCTATAATGAATTAGATAAAAACAAATGTTCTTAACGAGCACCTGTTCTCTCTGTGTTTTTAAACTCCTCTATCCTTAATAATGGTTTCATTGCTTTTTGCTCTGCAGTCAACATACAAATTGCAGGTTTTTCCATTGTGTGTTGACTATTATTTAATCATAAAACTGTATTTTTTTTCAGTTATTTGTGCTTTCACTAATATAGTTTGCCTTGTCCCATTAATATGCCACTGATGAATTCAACTCAGTTCTTCATTAAATTATTTTCTAACTTAAGAAAAATGAACCTTTGAAAACAACACAAGAAGCAAAGCAAACTCTTAAGGTATCCTTGTCTATATATTGTACAGGGGGTTTGGTGATACCATGCCACGATGATGTTGTGGCATCTCAGTGAGTGGGGGGAGAACAACACGCTTCTGGGGGTGGGGACTTAATAAGAAGGAGTTGGATTTAGTTTTGCGTTGAATATCCCACTTCACAGTTGATGCCTGCAGACTTTGAGTGAACATTCAGTGAACAGCTGAAGCAAATGGTAGTTGAAAGTTAGCCTTTTAAAGAAATACCATATTTCTGGCAGGTTTTGACAGGAAATGGAGGGGCATCATTTCTCTGCCTTTTTAAATTGGAGTAGTTTCACTGGTTACAGTGGAGCTGCACCAGCAGATGGTGGCTGAAGATACAGCCTCTGCAGTTTTAACTCTTGAAAAAAAATGTATCGTTTCTCAGTCCCTCCTTACCTGTATACTGAAGTTAGAGACTTGTCAGATCTGCTCTGGAAACTGCTTGAGTGTGACGGGGATTGCTACCTATCTAAATACCAGATAATACCTAATAGTATACATGACTTCTCAATGCTGCGCAGGCAGCTGGGCACAGGGACCTCACATGTACTTTCTGGGCTTGGTTGGGTGTGTTTTAGTGTAAGAGATTTTTGTCTTTGAGGAAATTAAAACTCTCTTATGCCGTCTTTCCATATACATTTTTTTGTTTTTAAATGTGTTTTGCTCATTACTTTCAACAATGTTTCGCAATAATGAAGTACTTGCATGCCTCTCCAGTATCATCCCCAAAATGAGGTCTTCCCTTTAGATCTTTCTTTTCTTTGATTAGTGTAGAGAAAGAAGCACGTATTTTTAGTATTCCTGAATGGATATATTTTTTTCAATTGCCTTTTTGGAAAAAATCCATTATTTTTTCAACAGTTCTGGAAGATCTTGAACAAAAATAAATTTTACTGATGTGATATATGAGGGGGAGAGAGAGAGAAATATGTATATAATATATATTTCTATATATATAGCTATACACCCCCCCCGTATATGGCTCTTTTAAGAATATATATATGTATAGACCTATGTGACTCTTCAATATATATGAGTATGTAACTCATAATGTAACATTATTATTTGCTCAGTTATTTTAGGGGCTAGTTTTAAAAATACTAATGAACTTTAAGAATTTGTGTTTATGTAAATTTACTGTTGTAAGCAAAGAGTTTTTTTATGAGATATTAGGGTCTAAAAATTGAAGTCTTGTCTCACCAACATGTGAGTTCAGTGGGATTATTTCTACGCTTACACACAAAGTTATGTAATTAGTAGGATTGCAGCCAAAGTAGATATGACACAGGCTGTGACTGTCACTGCACTGAAGTACAGTTTGGGTTTTTTTCTTCAGTTATAAATTTTATATTCAAAACATTGTCCTCGGTTGCTTATTTCATAGATGTGTACAAATACTCAAAAACAGAACTTAAGATCTATGGTGCTAAGTTCAGGGAGAAAAGTAGTATAATTTTTATTGTGTAAACTTGAATTTTGATTCAAATGTAAGTTGTACCTACTGGAGAGCCAAACAGAACTTAATTAAAAATTTCTGCCTTATCTTTGTAGTGGATGGATAACTGAGCTAATTAAACTAGTCTTGATGAAATGTATTTTTTTTAATTTTTGGTTTTGGGGTTTTTTTTCAAATTTTTTAAAATATTTTTTTAATTTTTTTTTTTTTTTTTTTTACAGACAAGCAAATATATTAGCATTTCTTACACTGTGTTGGACTTTGTAGATCAGTCCATATTTAGTTTTCAGTTTTGTGAGTTAGAAGGCACCAATTCAGTGCTTGGACCTTTTTGAAATTCTTGTGGTAATGGTAAATTCATAAAATAAAAATTTCCCCAGTGTGCAACATTTTTTTCTTTCCTGGTATGTCATCCAGTGGCTGGATGTGCAACCAGTACAGCTTTAAAACTGGTTTCATGTTTTCATACTGTACAGACAGTCCTTAATTAGCTATCCCTGCCTGACACCAGTGCCCGTGTGGATAAAAGGTTTTACAATCGACAGGAAAGGTCAATGAAGTTGTTGTATTCTGAGGTATGAAGTAAATGAGAGTATAATATTAAATAAGTTCATGTTGTATTTGTCCAGTCAATTGTTTTTTTAAATCTTGAGCAAAAATGGAAACTGAAGCTTACTTTCTTACAGAGGTGGTCTTTTAGGAGCATTGTTTTGAATTCAGGCAAAATCTGTCTGACATTTGTTTCATTTTAGGGTTTTTTCAGGATCATGAAATTCTAATTTGTGGTGAAATATGTTGCTTAATTATTGTGGCTGTTGTAAAACAAGCTAGGTCATCTCATTTTAGTTATTTGGTAGAAAGAACTATGTGAACGTCAAAATTTAGTGCCTGTAAGCCATGTGAAACATTTATTTTTATGCCAAACCTAATAAATGGTATATTTAAATATCTGTTCCACAAAAGTTCATTATCTGTGGCTTTTATTTACCAGGTATACTGTTTGCAT
The DNA here is from genome assembly GCF_964199755.1 of Larus michahellis. Lineage (NCBI taxonomy): Eukaryota > Metazoa > Chordata > Aves > Charadriiformes > Laridae > Larus > Larus michahellis. Next base: position 127,408,161 of record NC_133896.1, read on the forward strand.
AGAATGCTGTTACATAAGTTACATTAATTTGCCAAACATGAGCTTAAGAATGACCTGAGAAATCTCAGTTCTTCATAGAGAGTTTTTTGTATAACAGTAATTTACCTGTAAAGTTAGTGGTCTATATGTTTGTTTTAGCAGTTAAAATAAGCAGTAATCCTTAGTTTTGATAGTTTTCCCTCTTTTTTTTCCCCCCAACTAATGAGTTTTTTGTTTTAACTGTTCTCTAGAACATGCAGTAATTGCCTGATTTCTATTTTTTTTTTTAAGCTATGATCCTATAAATATTTAAATCTATTTCTTTTGTGAATTATCTTAGGGAAATTGGTGGGAGTGTCAGTGTTGGTCAAGTAACAGAACATCTTACTTTTTTCCAGTATCAAATCTTAGTAAGAGAAATAAGGGGATTGGGATGATGATTAAACATCCTAAAAATCTCATGGGTGTTGCTTAAGTTAAGCATTTGGAGAGTTTGAGTGTAAATTGCTATGAGCAATCCCCCAAAGCGCACCCATTTTGCTGATGTTACAGAACTTCTACTGTACACAGGCCATGTTATTTTTCTACTTACTGGCTTTTTTTTGTAGAAAGTATGAGAATTCTCTTTTATTGAATACTTTTTTGTTGGACAGTTTAAATGATGTAGGATAAAATAACAGTTTTCAGTATTTCTAAGGATGATTCTGATTAGCCTCAGATACTCTGTCACAAATCAGAATTCCACAATTCTGAAAGAAGCTGAAATGAAACAGTTTTTTCATTGTTGTCCCATCGATGTGTCCTTTTTTTTTTTACAAGTAAAGTTATAGTAAATGCTGAAAGAAAAACATTGTTATTTAAAGTTTTTATAACTAAAGAATAGATAACTAGTAAAATTAACAAGAGTCTACTGAACTTTGCCATTGATCTGATTTGAACTGCTGTTACTGTGGAAAATATTAGTGTCTGAAGCAGAGTACCTGCTGTAATTGGAATAATATCTTTCTGTATCTGTAATTAAAAAAAAAAAACCAAGAAAAAAAACAACTTTGTAGGCACTAAGATACTGTATTTTGACTCATGAAATGTTAACTACAACTGTACTAAATACTCTCTATTTTCCTAGATTGCTAGTCATAGTGGATATGTACAAGTTGACTGGAAGAGAGTTGAAAAAGATGTAAACAAAGCAAAAAAACAGTTAAAAAAGCGTGCAAATAAGGCAGCGCCTGAAATCAATACTCTAATTGAAGAGGTAAGTCTATGGTGATAAATTGTTTTCTACCAGACAGTTTTTCTTACCTTCCATTGCAGGTCATGATTAGTTGAAAATGCAGGTGCAAAACTGGAAGGCATCAGAAATGGTCTGGCTGTATATTTTATTAAAAGTTATCAGACTGTACTCTCTTTTATTCATTTAGCTTTCTATTTTGTTTATTCTTAAAGATGACACACAAACTTCAACATTAATCCATTTTTACAGCTGATACAGCTTAGGGACTGCTATTGGCAGATTCTTGGCTAGTGAGAAAGCAGTAAGGTCATGACACGGTAGAAAGTTGAGGGTGTTGTGGTTAAAACATGGTAGCTACAAAGACAAAACCCAAATGTTCTTAGACTGCTGATAATGCAATTACTTGGTTGGAAAAGGCTGACCTTTCTTTCTGGAGAAAAGCTATAACCACTTCCTAACTAGAGTTGTGGGTTTTTATCTCATTTTTCTACAGTTTGAAGAATATCTGTCTTCAGAATCTGTCAGATACTATGTTGAAACGAGGTAGCCTGTGATACTGATCGGTGTCACTGAGGCTGTTTCATTCTGTCATTTGAAGACTTTTATTTAATTGTTTTATCTTTTTTTAAAAAAGTACGTTTAGCCTGTTTTTACGTATTTTCAGATTTCATACAGACGATCTAAGTTTCTTTCTTAGTAAGTAAATCCTGACATGGAAAATGTTGCAAACAACGTAACAGCAGCCACACTAATGCTCTGTAATTAAGAGCTTTGACATCTCAGATTTAACCTGTGTGGAGTTGCACGTAGGTTGATAAAAGTTACCTTAAATTTTAACGTGAAGCGGAAGTTCAAGAGAGATGGCTTCCTAGCTTCTTCTGTATCCCAAATAGCTTAACTTGTCCTTCTCCATCACCCCGCAAAAATGAGTGGGACAGCATGGTGTTTTTGGTTGTTTCCTTTTTTTTTATTTTTTTTTTCAGATTATGTTACTTTCTTCTAATTGTGCACTAGTAGCCAATCTGAAGTGTTTGAAGTGGAGGATTTATGAAATGTCACGTTTGATACAACGTTATACTCTGTGCTATTACTTAATGGAATACTGTATACAAATGTCGTTGTACATTAAGTGCTTTTTGTAGCATTAAGTTGTTAGGAAACTGGCTCATAATGGAGTGAAGCGTATTTCTTTTTTTTTTTTTTTCAATGATCTAATCTTCCAAAACCCAATATTTTTTTAAACTTTTTTCATGTAATTAAAACTGAAGTGATGGTAGTGCTCATGCTTTTTTGCCAAGGGATCTTTTGTAAAATATCTGTCTTGTTTTAATCAAAACAAGAGTGGTGTTGGCATGAAATTGCTGTGACAACTCCTTTGTATTTTGACTTTTAAAATGCTAACAGTGTTTTAAATATATCGTTAACGAAAGCTGAGAGTCAGTTTTCACTCCATTGGTGCCAGCAGTTGCCACCTAGCTTTATACGTTTTTAAAAATATTGTTTCCCTCCCTACATAATTTTAGTATTCTTGTTTCCAGGCAATTGTGATAAGTATTCAAGGTTACAATCAGACACAAATGACTCAGTTCTTTACGAATATTATTTTTCTTCTCAGTCGACAGAATTTATCAAACAGAACATCGTGGTGTCCAGTGGATTTGTTGGAGGCTTTTTGTTAGGCCTGGCATCGTAAGGACCTGAATCGTCTCTTCCCGGTGGCATTCGTGCCGGCAAAGAACAGTTGTGGTGACGCGCTGTCTTAAAGCAGTGTGGGTCACTGGGCCTTCCAGAGCAGGACGAGTGGACTAGCTAGACAGCTTGGAAGCGCTTACATTTCAGGCTTTTGCCTCTCGAAGCTTGGCAAAACTAGGATTTGCTGAAAAACTGTGCAGTGTGTGCTGCTCATAGCATTTCTGGGCAAAACTGGTTCATCTTCATCATGACTCTTTTTATCTATGACCTTTCAAGATCTAGCATTTTTTAAGATGTTATTCTTGGAATGTAGATATGTAACCATACTTTAAGAATGAAAGCTCCATTTCTATGTTTTCAGTTAAATGTTGTTTATTTTAAAAGTATATTTCTTCATGCTGTAGTAAATAGTATCAATGACTACATAATGTATATGATACTGTAGTTTCAGCCTCGTGGCTGTCCATGTTCTTTGAAGTCACTGCAATAATCTATCAATCTGTAATACCTTTTTACAGAGTATTAAATAACAAAGAATCATGAGCTTATTAAAGGTGAAAATTAACTTTGACTCTGGCCTTTGTGTACGCAGAAAATAAGAAAGTCTCATGTTTATAGCCTGCAGGCATCTGGTACAAATATTTGCAGAGATAGTTGTGTGCTAAGTAAATGTGTGTATCTGTTATTTTTCCCAGATGTGTAGACATGTGTAAACTCATTCAGTAGTTGGGGAGATGACGAGATGAGGCTTCTGTCCAAGCGCTCTGCAAGGGCTTGGTACTTTGTAGGGCTTGGTAGGATGTCAGCGCGATGTGCCTGGAACAAACTGAAGGCTGCTCTTGCAGTCTGTTTTAGATGGAAATGGTACTCCCTTTCATATCCGCCTTTATTGCCACCTATGTTCTCCCCAACTTAGACATATCTTTTTTTCTCCGTTGTCACTTAATTTGACTTTCACTGTCTAGGATGTCAGCTATGGGAAAACAAGGGCACAGATGGGTTTCAGTTAGCTTATTGGGAGAGTGCCTATGTCTGGGAAAGCAAATGGGACTTAATCTCCTCAGTGTGTTTGCTGCCTCCGCCTTTGACAGGTCAGAGCAGGAAGCAGATACTAAAGGAGATTGGAAGCATAACTGTGGATGGGCTGGAAAATTTATTCTCTTGTAGGTTTTTAAGGTGGCTTTGGTAATTTGTTACTAGGTTATTCTGAAGAAGTTGAGAATCCAAACAAATGCTTAATGTGTTTTTCTGCATTTCAAACTTGTGAACCTTTCAGAAATTTCTGCCCAAGAAGAACTGTTTGCTCTCTGTTTTTTTTACTGTACCAGCAAGTTAAAAGTGAAATGAAGTCTCTCTTACACAGGTTCTGTTGGGTTCGTGTTCACATGTCTGGACAGCATTGGCATCAGGTGGCTGGGTGTGAACTTTGCATGTACAGGACATGGGATGAACATCCATCAGCTGGGCTGTATGTGAAAGGCGTTTGACATAGGAGCCCATTATATATTTAGATTAGTGCATCTGTGGACTTCAGAGATCTGTGTTATATTTGGCTTCATACATGCCTGCTTGTGGCCAAGGTGAGTAGGTCGCAAAGCACGTCATGCATATCTGCGAGGTTTAAGGGTTTAGTTAAGCCTATTTAGGACTTTTGAAAATAAAACTTGACACACATCCCCTGCCCCAAACCAAACCCCCAAAACCGAGGAACATAAATGGCCACAACTAACATGCTAGCATCCTAAATATTTTGGGTTTAAGGTGAATATCTAAAGCTATGTAAACACAATTGCTGCAGTTTATTGGAAATGGGAAGCCCACGGAGGGATGCGCGTGCTGGGTTGTCTGGGATTTAAAGAAAAACTAAGAAAGATGAAAATGTTAAAATGTGAAAGCTTCTTTCCCTTAGTGTTCAGCCCAAAGGATAATGGAAGGTAACCCCTCGGCTCCTTTCTGCTGATGAAGCTAATGGATTTTTGGCATGTCAGAAGAGTTGCTGAAGCCAACTGACGTGAGTCACCCACCCCCACTGGAATGAACTCGGGCGTTCTGGGGGCCTTTAGGAATGAAGTGGCCACTTCAATAGCACGGACCCGTAAACTTGTATTTTTAAAGAGAGTCTACTTTGTGAAAGGATTTCAAGGGAGCGTCTTTTAGTGCGCTTGCTAAAAAGGCTGCTCATGTGACCAAGGAATATAATTCATAGTGAAAAGTAGAATTAAAAACAAAAAAACAAACAAACCAAACACAAAAAAAACCCTCCAACTTGCATAGATTAATATGCAAGACTGATTTCCACAGAGGAAAGTTCTTCTGCTATTATTCTGTTGCCATTATCTGAGATTCGGGGTAAGGCAATGAATAAAGAACTGGTCAAATTAAATATATTTGAGGTTTTTATTATTTTCTTTTTTTGAAGCCTTTGGAATAAGAAGCGTAATGTACGTGTAAAACTGTCCTAGGGACAAAAAAAAACAGTAAGGAAAAACGGGTATGATTGAAATGGTGAATACTGGCCGTTTGTGTTAGGATTGGCCTTACATAAATGCATTCATGATGTAAGAAGAAGGACTGCTGGCACAGCAATACTTGCTAAATTCTCCGCTGCGGTTCCTTAGGTTGGTGAGGTAGAGGGGATGCTGCCAGGAACTACAGCAACAACTGACAGGGCGAGGAGATGATGGAGTGGCAGACTTTGATAAACATAAAGTACTGAGGCAAATAAATGCAGCTTTTCTTGCAAATGCCTGAGGTTTTATACGTGTCAGCTCAGAAAACAGCCTTGTTTATCACTGTGCGTAAGGGAATGCTCTATAAAGTTACCGTCAGAAAAAGGGATGGGATTATCGAGAACGGAATGGCGCATAATGGAAACACTATGTTTCTGGTGGTAAATTATTCTTTAGAATGATTTCAAAGTTACTATTACCCTCTGAGAAAAACTAATGCAGACTAAGAAGGTTCAGAGAAGGGTGAAATAAAGATTGAAGAAAAAATTTTTGAAGACCCTTTTTTTTTGGGAGGGGGGAAGAGAGAACATCAATTTTAGAAAGCAGATGATTAAGAAGGAAAGTGTTAGAAATGTGTAAATTAATGAAAGACTGACCCAGCAATTCTGTGCTTTTTATTGTATAGCTGAAAACCGAACTGGAAGGTGGAAAACGTGAAGCTAGCACAGGGAAACAGCTTTCCACAGAAGGTCTAATTGGTCCGTGGAGCTCGTTTGCACTGCGTGCTAATGAACCCAGGGAACGGGCTCCATTCAGGGCAAGATGGGGCAACGCTGAGGTAAATTGCAGGAGTGCTCAGTTATATCCAAAGACGTAAGAAAAACAATGTCAGGTTTCTGGGCCCATAGCTAATATTGCTTGGTGAAGTTCATGATAAAATCATCTTAGCGATCAGATTATCCTGCCTTTGCCTTCTCCAGGCTTGTGTGTTTTTTTCCAGCAAACAATTGTTATCATCAGTCACTTTTCAAAATTGAATACTAAGCTAAACGACTAAGGCATACCATGTATCCCTCTGTAGTGAGCAGCTGTTGAAAGTTTACTAAATAGTGAGTTTTGGGAGAGGTTACTAATAAATCATTTATTTGTTTTGTATTATTTTAATGGTGATCGCTCTAGGTGATCCTGCCTCTGGCAGGGGGGTTGGACTAGATGATCTCCAGAGGTCCCTTCCAATCCCTACCATTCTGGGTAATGGGATAATTAATTTTCTGATTTTTTTTTTTAAGTTAAAGCAGCATTGGGCAATGAGTTTTAATGTAAAGTGAGATGAATGCTTGGTCAAAACCAGTGTGATCTTATTACTGAACTTTGAGAAGTTAAAGTTTGTCTAAGACTTTAAAGGCTATTTCTGTTTTAGCAGCCACCCTGAAAATTAAAATATTGCAGCTAAAGATACATTCAAGTGCATTTGTTGTGAGGTTTTAAGAAGGGGGGGATGTATACAGAGTGAAATGCAAAGTCAATGCTGTAATTCAAAACTGATGCCTGTGCAGATTTCATAACACACCTGGCATATAATAATGTGAAGAAGCATCAGTCATACCTCCTCCTAACCTTTTGAAAAACATTGGAAATCTCAATTATTTTAAAAATCAAACTTGCGTAGCATGCAGCTGCCTGTGTGTGGTCTGTAGGTGATGGTGGAAAAAGAGAATGTTCACCCAAATTCAGCGCAACTACAACTCGGTGACATTTTGGGAGGGAGATTGATCATAAAAAAATGTGGGTTTTGGTCACCCTAGGACTGTGACTGGGGCAGGGGGGCGGTGGGAGACAAGGACTAGAATCACATCTGCCGAGAGTGTCATCCTCCCTTGTCTTTTGTATTATAGTTCACAAATTTGACAGGAATTAACACCTTAAAGAGATGTTTTTCCTTTGTTTGACTGGGAAGCAGGTCTGATGTGATATGGTGATGTCTCGGTACCGGGACAAACGGAAAAGTTGACATTTGTTATTTTGGGGCAATCTGGGAAGTGGGTGGTGAGTTCTTAACTACTGAGACAGCTGACATTCATTCAGGACCTGTAAGACCAGAAGCCAATTTTAATTAATATAATTGTGGGATGGGTTACCACAAAGCATCCAGCGCCAATCCAGCGCAGCCTGAAACCTCAGTTGGATTTGGCCCCACATTCCAGCCAAGAGGCCATTTAAGTCTTGGAGCGCTGAGGGACACGGTGCAGAGACCTAATGCGGGCTTTTGTGCTCACACACCGGACTGGAGGCAGCAGGGCGAGTCCTAGGACAAGAGGTGCCACGCTTTAACTAAACAACCTTGCTGGACCCAAGCTGGCTCAATTTATAGCTTGGGTAAACCAATATAACGTTAACAGATCTGAGCAGTTCAAGGGTTCAGCACACAGAGGTCCTCTGCCTCCCTCACCCCCTTCTCTTGGCCCCTGACCTCTGTGTCCCCAGTTTCTCGGTGTGCTCCTACCTCCCTGATTTCGTTTTTCCTACCTTCTTATTTTTTTTCACAGCTACCTGGAATAGAGCACCACAGCAGGCGCTACTGCTGATCTGTGAAAAAGAGTGCTTGAAAGTGGGCTGAAGTTGGGGAATAAATCCCACAAGCCTGTTCAGCTCTTGGACTGTCTGCCAGCTAACGCCTCTGAGTTAGAGAGCTCAAAGAAGCTGGAGGCCACATTCAGTTACCTCTTCCTGGGAAACCTCTCCTGTTTCCCAGACCAGTACCCTACCTGCCAAACCAGGAGATATTTTGGCATGAGATATCCTATCCTTGGTCTCTCCTGCTGATGCCCTCTGTTGTGGGGATGTGTTTCAGCAGTCATGGGAACGAGGATGGAAACTTGTGTCCCTTCTCAAAGTTTACCTGAAATCCTTGCTAAATAGTGAAATACGCTGCTTGAAGAGGGGAGGGGAAGCGAGGGGAGGGGAGGGGAGGGGAGGGGAAGCGAGGGGAGGGGAGGGGAGGGGAGGGGAGGGGAAGATTTTTGGCTTCACTGTGAAACCCCCACAAAATCAACTGCTTACAGCCTTAGGCTGTAAAAAAACATTTTTGCACACGTGTACTGTATATTTTAAAAATACTCAATAGAAAATGTTAACATTAGAAAGGAAATAAATGACTATTGAATCATAAAATTCCCGTTTAACACAGATACTTTGATGGTGACAAGAGGCTACGTGCACACACTTGCCGATACACGCTCATGGGACCTAGAGAATTAAGACCCAACATATCTAGTATGATTTTTAATTAAACATCTTACTTTCTTGAAGTATGAATTGTGAAGTAAAGGTTGTGCTGTTTTCTCCTGTGTTTAACAGACAAGAAACTCATACTGCAGCCAAATATAAAGATTTTCATTTTCAGATTTCAAATCCTCTCCAGTGGGACAATTGAAATGCTTTGATAGCTGATGTTGCTCAGACAGAAATCTAAGCCAAACTACATCTGAACAAATCTGTAAACATAAGAAAAACGTGCAGATGTATGAAAGGAATGTATCGAAATCAAGTGTTGCCAAATGTTTCAGAATTCACTTGGGACAATAAAGAGGAGGAATGAAAATTAACAGCGATAAGGGAGTCCGTATTTTAATGCTCCTCTAACAGTGTATGATTGCTAAAGTTAAAAAATATTGAGAAATTGCCTTTCGAATCATGATAATATATTTTTTTCTATTTCCATGGCATCAAATATGATACTTAATTTCCAAACCTAAAAGCTTCTTGTGCCAGGTAAATTGTGTGCTGGCTCCTGTAGGAGCTTTGTTTTGAGGCTGCTTGTGCAAGTAAAGCTGAGCGTGTGCTTCAATGGCGAACTGGTTTGCGCGTGAAAGCAAAGGGCAGAGCAAACATTGGAAGTGATATACGCATTTTTTTTTTTTCTCTTTTCATGTTGTTGCAGGAAATCTCCAGTTAGGCTTTGAGACCCTCAGGTAGTCTGCAGAGAATCCAAAAACCAGGGACTGCACAATGTGTAGGGGCAGAAGGTAAGGCACAAAAAGTGGAATTTGTCGGTCTGAATACGGATGTCGAGCTACGTACCCTATGGCCTGCTTATATGAATTAAAGGGAAGAGGCATTTCTGTGGCAAATTTGCCTCATTCTAAAATTGACATCTACAGTGGCTCAGGAAAATCCGACCTAGGAGGACCCGCTTTTCCTCACTGTTTTTAAAGGCATCCCAGGCCTTGACCTGCTCACCTGTGGGTACTGAAGGCTGGGTGAGATGAATCCCATGAAACATGTTTGAACTGCCAAGGGCATGAAGGACAAGGAGGTGATTTACCAAGGACATGTCATGCTTGCCTGGCCTGTTCTCCTTCCCTGAAGAAGCGACTGGATATGAAGAAGGGGAGGCTGGTGGAGCAGACTCTTACGTGGGCTGAAAACTGCCGGCACTGCCAGGCCCCGAGGGCAGCGATCAATGAAAGGAGGCTGTAGCGAGGTTGGGGTCGGTCTCTTCTCCCAAGTTACAGGTGATAGGACAAGAAGAAATGGACTCAAGCTGCACCAGGGGAGGTTTACATTGGGTATTAGGAAAAATTTCTACACCGAAAGGGTTATCGAGCATTGGAACAGGCTGCCCAGGGAAGTGGTGGAATCGTCACCCCTGGAGGTATTTAAAAGATGGGTAGACGTGGTGCTTAGTGATATGGTTTCATGATGGTTTTGTCAGTGTTAGGCTGATGGTTGGACTTGATGATCTGAAAGGTCCCAAAGGTCCCTTCCAACCTAGACAATTCTATGATTCTATGACTCCATGTCTCGGTGTCCAGCTGGCAGTGGTAACAAGCGGAGTACATCAGGGACTGCTGCTGCATGGATATTTTTCAATATCTTTATCAAAGACCCGTGTGATGGGCCAGAATGCAATGCAGGCCTGTAACAAATCTGTGGGTGACACCAAGTCAGGAGAGGAACTCGGCAGACTCAAGTGTAGAGTTTAAATTCAAAAGGCAAAGCTGGGGAAGCTGAACATTGCACAAAGAGCAATCTTGCAGAGTACAGCAAGGAGAAGCAGAAAGTCCAGTGCCTGGGGCAGGTTAACCCTATAGACAGCCACTGCCTGAGTAGTAGCTATGCTGGAAAGGGCATGGAGGCTATGGTGGACCTCAAATTCAATTAGAATGAACCCTGTGCTTTTACTGCAGGTGAAGGAAATCACATACTGAGGTACCTTAGGAGGAGCATGGTCAGCAGTTACAGAAAGTTGTGACCCACCTGTCTGTACTTAGCGCTGGTGAGGCCACACCTGGAATACTCTGACAACTTTTGGGCCCTCCTGTTCAAAGGGGATATGGAGAAATAGGAAAGGGTCCAGAGAAAAACGCCTAAGCTGGTTAGGGGCCTAAAGCGTAGGACCTAGAAGGGGACCTGAGGTTCTTCAGCCTGGGGAAGGGGAGGCTGAGGTGCCATCTAAGGCAGCCTACAACTACTTGAAGGGAAGTTACAAAGATGATGGAGCCAAACCCTCCTCAACAAGGAGCAGCAGCCACAAGCTGTGGCTTGGGGGAGTCACACTGGACATGAGGAAACCAGGAGGGTGGTGCAGCACTGGAACAAGTCACCCAAAGCTGGTGCGGGTTCTCCCTCCTCAGGGTTTACAAGATTTGTCTGAACAAAGCCACAGCTGACCTGATTCAGTGTTGATGACCAACCATCCTGCTGTGAGCAGAAGGCTGCAGTGGTCCCGTCCAAGCAGCACTTCTATGGGACTGTGAAAGACAGGTGTTATCGCACTCAGCCCATCAGCCTTTCTCCTGGGCTTAGCCTTGTGTTCCTGCACATCGGAATGTACGTCATAAATGCTCTTCTATGGCTGGTCTCTTCTTACTACTCATATTGAGCAGGAAAAATAGATGCTGAGGGTATGTGGTACTGCAATTAATTCCATTTTTTTGCTTTAAAAAAAAAAAGCAAATTTATTTATTATATCAGCATTGGAAAGGTTAGAGACCTGCCTGTTCTTGTGATATTAGATTTGTTTTCTGAAAATTAAGATCCTCTGGTAGGTGACATACGGGAATTCGTATACGCGTGGAGTTGTTGCAGCAAATTCTAAAATATGGAACAGCTAGAAAAATGATATATTTTTTTTCTTTCTAATAGGCACTCCTACACTAATTTAAAAATAGTAAACTGGAGCAAGGTAAGTATCACAGAGCCTGATGTGAAAAAGTACATTGATAGAAAATAAGGAATAGAATATGTGATGAAGATTGACATCACAAATGAAAAAGGAGGAGGAAAAAAAAATAACACAAAATAACAGAAGATGCAAAGTGATTAGGGAGCACCAAGAGAGAGACGGGAATGGAAAGTTGGTGACAGATGAGGTTGATAAGGCAAAGGGCCTAAAGGAATTCCTCGCCCCAGTAATCACAGAGGCAGCAGAAGGCAATATCCCAGGAACTGGGATTTGTTTTCCTCAGGGAAGGAAGGAAAATGTCAAAAGGTTTTACTCTTGCACTGGAGTGGATAATAAGGCAATTAGTACTATTAAAAGTTGTCAGCGCACCCAGACTGGAGTGATAAATCACATCCTAGGATTGTAAAGGGAGAGGGAGATGCTGGAAAGCTTTTGTGGAGCAGTTGTGATAACGTACTGGAAAGGGAGTTATTGAGAACTGGTGAGTGTTTAATGAAGTTGACACTGAAAAACGAGAGAGAGCACCTCAACCCCCGCATTTACAGAGCTGTAAGCTTGAGTTCACCTCTGCAGGAGAAACTAAATACTGGTGAGTCATGCCTGTGGATGTTTGTAAGTGGCAAAATGAATATATTATTAAAAATACACTGGTTTAACATACATGCCATGGGAGAAGTACACATCATACAAACGATTTGGAGTCTGCTGCACAAAAGATTTATGCAAATAACCTCTATTAATAGGATTTCTCAGTGCAAATCCTTTCTTGTCAATACGAGGAGAGGTCTTGGCAATGTTATGCTCGTGATTTACCTTTCCAAAGGGTTTCTGATGTTTCTACAGTTTCAAATGATGTTTTTTCCCTGCATAAATATATATTATAGAGGAGGTAACTGCTAACCTTTTGCAAAACTCTGTAAATATGTGTACTATGCAGTTTATCATCCACAGGTTGAATAAGAAGGGAGAAGAATACAAGTTCTCCATATGCTATATCTGCACACACCTTCCCTCTTCTGATCTCCACACCTTTTTATTGCTTGATCTATTTTAGATAGGAATATGACTCCTTTATGAAATAGTTTAACTGCAGCCGATAAAAATAAAATAAAAATTATGGGTAAACTTCTCTGCTTGGTATTGCGGGCTGGTTAAATCCTCTGTTGCCTGTGGGGGGAAGATCCCACTACCTGCATACCTCCCCAGGGACCAAGGCAGCGGGGGGACCCCATGGGAGGGTGGTAGGGCACCTCCCTGGTTCGGTAACGTGGGCCCACGGGTGGGGGTCTGGATGAGCTGGGCCCATGGCCGGGTGGGGGACTGGGACGAGGGTCTGCACCGGGCAGTAGCTCCCCAAAGAGTCTGCCCACAGCTCCTTCACCCACAGTCCTCTTCCCAGCGCTGGCTCCAGGGTCAGATGGGGCTTCCCTCAGGGTACCCCAGAGGACTCCCTCAGGAGACCATCAGCCTGCGTCTCCAGAGGTGAAGAGGAGCTGAAAAGTGAGACTGGGTAGGAAGAAAGTCATGAGCACTGAAGAGTGTTTCATTCACCTTCTCCTAGAGCTGCATGTAGTACCTTCCTCAGGAAGCAGCAGGGGGACCTCTGCTTGAGGGGAAAAAAAAAAGGAGATAAGGAAACGGGCTGGAAAAATCTGAACTTCTTGAGGGGAGCAGCCTCTGCAGAGGGCAGCTGAATAAACCAGTCCATCTCCAGTTGGCAGGAGGAAACATCTACCAGAAGATGCCAGCTGAAGGGTGGCAAAGATGCTTTGCACAGAGTTTCCACGGTGGCCAGCACCAGCAGCACCACCCTGGCTGGGCTGGCTGAAGAAAATCAGTGAGGCAAGGGCTGTGGGAGCTACAGACTGTGTTAGAATAACCAACACTAAGAAAATGAGAGGAGCGTTCAGGGACACAACGGCATCCTTCAGATCCTCCCCATCTACAGCGACCACCCTGCCCAGCACACTTACATCGCACCTGCCATGAGAGGTTTCTCTCCAGAACTTGTGCAGGCCCAAATCCTAAATGGATGTCAATGGGAGATGGTCATCACTGCAGGGTGGCTGACAGACCGCCGTTAGATACCTGCAGTTCTTGTGTGGTTCAGGCATGTGCCCGAGGCTGGGAGACCTCATGGGACCGCTCTGCAGCTGCACTGCAGAGGCAAAAGAGCTGCCAAGGCCAACATTGCCTGGATGCCTGGAGGCATGGCCACCCAGGACTGGGACCTTGTGCCGTCCCCATGTTCTGCTGCCATATGAGAAGGACCTCCCCTCCTCAGCTCTCCATGGACACCAGTTCATCCTCCACCATGGCCTCTGCTCTGCTTGGCAGCTGCTGTGCAGGTTTGGATATCCAAACTCATCTTTGGCTAATTTCAGGACTCGGGGAAAAATAACGGCACCACTGAGTCTAGCTGGAATTAGCCTGCTGAGGGCCAGAAAATCCGGTAGTGACCCAGTGAGTGGCTCTGTGTGTGTGCATGTGTGCATGCATCTAGGCAGGCACCATGTTCCTGGAGTTTGTGCACTGGTCCAGCAAGCGTGACCCACCTGCATCCTTGCTTCACCTCAAGGTGTCAAAATTAATATCTGCTTTTCCACGCCGTGCTGCTCGGACAGGACATGGGTGTACCCCCGGTGCTGTTGCAGCAGCATCTCTCCATGCATGGAACAGAACCTCTACCACAAGGGATGACGGGCATTTCAAAAAGCCGGGTATCCCCATGTGGTGGGAGGTAACACCAACGATGTGACCTGACCATCTCCTAATTTCTGACCAGCCCCCCAGACAGCCTCACTTGATGGTTTTTTGGTTTTTTTTGGTTTTTTTTTAAGGATTCAATACATTTCCCTGCAGGTGTTTTCTCTCTTGAATTCTTGAGCTCCACAACAAGCCCATCTCAGCATCCCTGCCTCTGACTGTAACTCTCCCTTATCTGTGTGCTGACTTTCTCATGGCTCTTTCTCAGCAGCCTGACTCAAGGTTACGCAGCTGTGCCGTATCAGAGCTGGGGGCCTTGAGTCCTTGAGACACAGGCAGCCGAGCTCGCTGGGGGGAGGTTACAGAGACAGGGGGGTACAACACCGCACTGCCCATCTTATAGTGTGGGTATTTTGGGAGCGACAACCAAGCCTACAAAGCCATGCTTTACTCCTCAGGTCACATAACGGTTAGGCGTTGCTTCAATTCCTACTGACTTGGGGGTGACAAGGCAGTGCCCACCGCTGTCACCCATCACTTTTGCTCCTCCTTGCTACCATGTCACACCACCGAGGAGCTATATAACATGCAAAACTGGTGTTTTCTGAATGAAACTTGAGCACAAGTATGTCCACCAATGGCTAAAAGTGATAGCATTCCTGTGCAATATGTATTATTCTCAATTTGGGGGTTGACTTTCTCCCAGCCTGCTCAGCGTTGGGAGACAGACAGTCTTGTTTGCTCCTTGATTCCTTGATTCTCCTTCAAGATAACGAGCAGTGATGGACTTGATCTCCCCAGCACCAAAACCTAAACTGGAACGGTAGCGTGAGGCACCCACAGGTTTTGTGTTGCTTTTCAAAGGCTGTCAGTGCTTCTCATGGATGAACGGCAGCAGCGCCAACTGATTGTGGATTTCAGACAGGGTTCCTGTTCCTTGACAAACAGGTTTCATTTTTCAGGAAAGGCAAATTGAGTTTCATGCAAGAGGTTTCTTTCCGAAGAGAGGAGGAGACGTGGACACGTGCATCCCAAGGTTCGCACCAGGAGCTAAACACGCACAGCTGAAGCAGCAGCATCGGTCTTACATGGCTGAGAAAATGCTCCTGAGTGATTTCTCAAATCAGTGTATTTTGATTTTGTTGATTATCTGCACTGCTTTTCTTAATCTCCGGCTTTGTAAGAAGTGGGAACTCTGTTGTGTTACTAGCCAGATTACCTAATATAGCTTTCCTTGGCTCAGCAACTAGTCACTTAGGCCACTGCAAGTTCAATAAGGGATCAGAGGCACCAGTCAGTTAAATTCTCCAAACATTTTGGTTGGAACAAAATTGCAAACCTTTATCTCACTAGAAGGATTTACAGATTATACATGACACTGATAAATAGGAGTATCAGTTTAATGTCTGACAGGTCGCCTCTCAGAGGACTAAAACCGGTGTTTGCAGAGGGATAGAGATGGTTATCAAATGATCGTTCCTGTCTCTTTCTTTTATGAAAACTGCCTATTTTGTGGCCAAGTGGTACAAAAGCAAAACAATTTGGAAGAGTTATTTTAAGGCCAAACCAAGTTCTCAGAAAATCTGTCTCCCAGTCTCCAGTACGTACAAGGTTGTTATAAAGAGGATTATGATCAACTGCTCGTCATGTCCATCAGAAGAAGGACAAGAAGAAATCAGCTTAAACTGAAGCAAAGTAGATTTAGGCTAGGCAATAGAGAAAATTTGCTAATGACAGCAGTCGTGCAGCACTGGAAGACATAAGCCAGGGATGCTTTGTTCAATTTTTCAAACAGAAGATTACGGAAACTTCCAGCACTGATGGTTCAGAAATGCTCAGCCCTGTCTCAGCGCATGAGGCGGCAAGGGTTGGGAGGGTGCCTCTTCCACCTGTGACTTAGTGCAACTTTGGGATGCGCTAATCTAATGCAGTGAGAGGCTTTTCAGGTAGCCTAGTGTTGCTGAGGGATTCATAGAGGCATAATGAAGTCCTTCAGGGATTTTGCCCTCTTAAGCACCCTAAAATTTCACCTGATGGACCTCTTTAGTAAAAAGTGGCATCCCTGCATGCATGCTATTATCTGTCCAGAATGTTGTAGATCTGGGTGCCACCTCATCTCTGATGGGGCAACAGAAGGGGCAGGACCCAGGTGCCTGAACAGAGTGGGTCCAGTGCCCCTGGGACACCTCAGGATATCCAAAGCCATCCATATGGGGTTTTGTGTCATTTCTACCAGCTTTATACGGATGACTTGGATACTGTAGGGTGTTTCACATGGAACAGGGTGCCTCTGTTTAGACAACTGAATCATAGCTCCAAGAGATCCAGCTTGCTTCTACAGCTGGGAATGTCACCCTCGCCTCTATACAGCTCCTGTTTGAAAGCATGCAACCAACTTCCAACCTGTCTTCTTCCCAAAACTGCTGAGCCTGAAATGTTTTTTAAAAAGGGGGTTGGGTTGTTTTTCCAAATATCGTCACAGTTACTCAAACCTCCTGTAAATAATCTGCAGCAAAATAGAGCAAACGTTGCACGCCGAGGAGTCTCTCAGCTGGGAGAGGAGTCATGGCCAGAGGAGTCTCTCAGCTGGGAGAGGAGTCATGGCCAGCATGACCACACTCCAATGGAATGATGCCCCTTCCCTTCCCTGGGACCTCGAGTTGATATGATATGGTCTGAAAGGCAGATACTTTCTGTGCTCAGCTCTTGCTGGCAGCTTGTCCCTGCAAAAATCTTCATGCTTTAAATGACCAGTGCCACCATAGCGATCCTCACCATGGCTGACCAAGCATCGAAAACATAGAAAACTGTGGTCAGTGGTCACACAGGACAAATTGCGACCTGTTTTTCTTGATAATAGGCTGACATCATGCTATGCACAACTTGCCACTTGATGTGCAGACGGTAAAGCTCTGATTAGACAACCTCCCCTCACCTTCATGTTCTCATCTAGGAGAAAAACTTGACAAAAAAAAAATGGAAAATGTGATTGCAAAGCTATATCAATTAGCAGAGGGATTCCAGGATCTGTTAGTTCCTGAATTTATTTAGAATGATTTTTTTTTAACTGCCTAATTTCAGTTTGATGGGTCCCTTTGAGAACTAAGCAGGTCATGTAGCTAAACTAAGCAAGAGCTTGTCGTCTTTATGAACTGCTTCTGAGTCATGTTTGTACTCAAAGGGAACGGTGTCATGCATTAATTGAGTCTCACTGGTTTAATTTCCAATTGACAAGTAAATAGTCCTGGTTCTTAAAAAATTACACAACAGAAAAAACTCTCAGTAATACTCTGGTGACAGTCTTCCCAGGTACGTTTTTTTTTTCTTTCCAGATCAGCACAAACTGCAAATGCAGTTGATATTGCGTCATTCTGTTTCAAAGCATGTTATTGTAGTTCATTGTATTAATCTGATTATACTGAATTTTAGCTCTTACTTACGGTTAAATTAACTTTACTTACTTAATACAGCTGTGTGTTTAACACTTAATAAAATTGCTATCCATTTCAGTGAATCTGATTTTGTTCCAAAGCAAAATTCATAAAATCTGCCAAACTGCTGGGTGAGGAATCCAGAAGAAAAGCAGTATGGACACAGTTTAAGGGTCAGCCTTTCCCAGCTGTTTACAGATGCAGAAGAGAATTTAGGCCTCTTGATCTCTCCACAGGGAACAAGAAAGTGGGAATGCTTACTTTCCTGACTATAAAGATTACAGAGAGACCAGCCTCTTCTTTTTCTGGTTTTGAGATCATGCTGGGGTGAAGGAGTCCTGGTGGACGAAGACAGGAGGTAAAGGGGGATTGTGTCTGGGATCTTCTGTGTGTAGACGTCAACCCATCACCCTAGCTGGGTAGCACAAACCAGCCCAGGATGCTTGTGCCTCAGTTGCATACTCGCTTCTTGTTGGGAGAGTCCAAGCACAGGGCAAATGCGTGAGATGATGGCAGTAGCCTGAACACAGCATTTTGTCAGAAGCCTAGTAGGTGCTTTAGGAACAAAGATATAGAATCATAGAACCATAGAATGGTTAGAGTTGGAAGAGACCTTAAAGACCATCTAGTTCCAACCCCTCTGCCATGGGCAGGGACACCTCCCACTAGACCAGGCTGCTCAAAGCCCCATCCAGCCTGGCCTTGAACACTTCCAGGGATGGGGCATCCACAGCTTCCCTGGGCAACCTGTTCCAGTGTCTCACCACCCTCACAGTAAAGAATTTCTTCCTGATATCCAATCTAAATCTCCCCTCCTTCAGTTTGAATCCGTTACCCCATGTCCTATCATTACACTCCCTGATAAAGAGTCCCTCCCCATCTCTCCTGTAGGCCCCCTTTAGGTACTGGAAGGCCACTATAAGGTCTCCCCAGAGCCTTCTCTTCTCCAGGTTGAACAACCCCAACTCTCTCAGCCTGTCCTGACAGCATAGGTGCTCCAGCCCTCTCATCATATGTGCAGAGGGAACGGGCCTCTCAGTTGTGTTTAGCTATGGAGGCCTGTGGGCTGAGAGAGAACGCCTGCTATTTCCACTGCCCCATTCCCTGACCACCACACAGCTGGGAGAAGACCAATGGGCAGTGGTGGGCATAGCCACATTGTGGGGCACATTTTGCAGCTCATCTGTCCTATCTGTACCCATCTGCAGGTAATTCCCTCATGTCATAGAGTTGCACTACTGAGTATATAGTGGAACTGTTTTTTGCAAAAATAACAGAACCGATTATTGGTAAAAACGCCTTTGATTAGGGGTATTACTCATTTATTTCGCAGTAGCAATGACACCGTCTTGATGCCATTTAGGAATACATAACATTAATCTCAAATTGACTATGTTGTCACACCTTGTTTTCCTTGACCAGCCGACAATCAAAAAATAAGAGTCAATTTCTAAGAAAACGTATATTTATAAAGTAATTTGCTTCACATAGAACACATATTTTAATTTACTAATCTGTATGAATTGTGTTCTTGTAAATTACTAAAAACTGTCCGGTATCTGGGCTGGTCATCATAGCTTAGCTGTGATGGCTTCCAAGCACCACAAATCTTTACATTTCCAAATGTACTTTTCCACCATAACTATGATGAAGCAGGCACAGAATAAAACATGTTCCTACTTTATTAAAGAAGAAGGCAGTTTCACTCATCTAAAATGACCTAAATGTATAGGTCTTAGAAAGATGGCCTCTCTCCCCTCTTCTTTATACCAATTAGAAAAAAAATAAGGTCCAGGAGAGAACATTCTACTGCATCTCAAAGTCGCTTTTATGTTGTCTAATCAGAACTGGTGCGGCATTTTCTCTGTGCCCACGTAATAATAGTACATTTACCCAGAGACTGCATCCTTGGTCAGGAAAATAGTCCCTCTAGTCCAGAATCTATACTACCTCTTAAATGAGAAGGGGTCCTCTAAATAATCCTCTATATACCCATGACTAAACCCTATATTGCTGTACAGAGGGATTTAGATCAAAATTCCATAAGAAGCTTTAATTCTGGCATCTCCTGTCTTTGTAATGGAAACGTTTTTTAAATATTTTTTTTTTAGATCCTGTATTAATATTAATATGCCAGAGGATTGTATAACATGACGAGTGGCATTTGCAGTACCTCTTTGTGATCTATAAAAGAGGTGGGGGAGCAACCTTTGAAGGTGACACAAAGTTATTTAGGTTAGGCTGAGACAACGGAGGGAAAAGAATTCGCAAAAGTTTTGTCCAGCCTGAGCATGTGGGCAGTGGGATGATAAAGCTGTTGGTGCTTATTAATGCAAAGTCATGTCCCGCGGATGGAGTAGCCTGAAACGCTCCGCACAGCGCTTGGTCCTGAATCACAGACAACAAAGTCGGGGAAAGACTGAGACATTCACCTGGAAGTTCAGTGCAAACCAGTAGTCAAATCACAAACAAGATGTTGGGGTACATAAGCAATGGGACAGGAAATATACCCAATATTATGCCACTACAGTGCCATTAAGATTTAGTTATTTGCCTTGAACACTGCATTTGGTTCTGGTCAGCCTAATGCTCTACAGAGCCCTACTCAGAAGAGATAATTTAGCTTAAGGAGCTTACTCTCCCTAAGATCCCTCTGCAGATGAGAGCGAGCTTTTGGCTTTCTCTTAGGAGGCGTTTCAAGCACCTTGCAGTAGGTTACTGTTCTCTGCCATCCTTCAGAATAGTCTGTTTTTCTCCATTAAAACAGATGCTAATGTTAGCCCTTTCTCTATCAAGACACACGGAAATGTAAGGCACAGTTAATGAAAATTGTTAGGGAAGTCGGGGAAAAAACAAATTAAGATTGAGGAAGCTGTTTGATTTACGCAGGGAGCATTCAGAAGTATACACGCTAAGGAAGTCACGAGCAGGTAGACCTGGCACTTCTCCCAACTTTTTCGTAATCAGAGAGCAAAAGCCATCAGTGACACTGAGAGGCAGAGGATGAGAGAGGAAGGCTGTTCTACTGAATTGAGGGGGTGAGGCTTCGTTGCCATGAAAGCCTTGCAGGATTAAAAAAATGTCATCCGCTCCACAACTGACGAGATTATCAACAGCTATGCTATTCAGGGTTAAAATGCCGCCAGTCTCAGGGCTTGGGTAGCTGTGCTTCAGGTTACGACTTCACTTGTTAATGTAGAAACTGGATTCTCATATTTGCCCTTCTTCCACCAACGAGCAGTTTATTCACTGGTTACCCACTCACAAGGCTTCTGCATTTCCCCCTGAGGTGTCTGGCACAGCTGACCCTGGAGACAAAATATCCCACCCGCTGGATTGGCCTTGTGATCTCCTCAACTGTTTCCGAGTGAGTATACCGTTGCAGAAGGAAAAGACACCACAGGGACAACCCTGAACGTGCACCTCAGAGCAAACGATGAGCCAGATTGCCGTGAGTGAAAGGCCACCCATTCCCTCACCTTTCCAGTGGGACTCCTGCCAGGCCGTTACTGCAGATACACTTCACCATATCCTGGGTGAAAAACACTGCCAAAGAAGACTACACAAACTCTTTGACAGCACCCCGCTGACCCTGGGGTGGATCAGCTGTACCTAAGCCACACCTAGCAGAAATCTGTCTGACCTGTTATTACGAACACTGGAAGATGAGGGTGCTCTGCTCAGTGGGGGTGAGACACTCCTCTTTGCCATCCCCAACACTACAGTATTTCTCTGTTCTAACTCGATTACTTTTTGTCTAGTCTTATCCACTATGGCCATTAAACACAGATACAGAATCACAGCTCCAGAGAGATATTTTGCGCATTGGCCTTTCTTACGTGCAGCGTCTTTCCTCACATTTGGTGCTCTCCTTAAGGCATTGGCCCAAGCACCCAGGATGCAGAAACACAGCCAGATGCTGTCACCACCGGGAAGACTGGCTCCTCCTTACCTGCAAGGCTTTGGGGGTCTTCTCCTTTTCCTGCCATTCGTCTGAGAAGAACAGGATGCTCAAAGCTACGCAGCAAATGGCCCCACCAGTCTCCAAGCGCTCCCTGCGTCCTCCCCTCCTTGCTGTTCATCCTCTTTTTTCAAAGGGCCCGAACTGCTCTCAGCTGCACGAGCACTGCAGGAGCTCACCCACCGCTCACGTCTCTCTCTCAGCTTCTTTCAGCTCGGGTGCTCCCTGCATTTTACAGCTATTACAGTCCGCACAGCCTGCAGCGTAGGCAGCTGCATGAGCACTGGTAGCAGGAACCAGAGGGATCTCACATTTGGCCTCTGTTTGAAAGCCCCCACCCCGTGTATTTGTGGTAAGCCTGGCCAGGTTCCCCCTCACCCCCAGCACACGCGCTCACAAACACATACAAACACACACACAACCTTGTGCGTGGCCTGTATTGCTTTTCTCCTACCTACAATGCCTGTTTTTTTGCCATAAAAGGCAATTTGGTGGATTTGGAAAAAATGCAAATCATGTCAAGCTGCATCTCATTTTTAAATTTCATGGGATTATAAATCACCTGGTTGGTTGTTTTATTCTTTTCTGAGGTGTTACAGGGATGGTGATTATTTCCAATTCCCTGGCTCCACGATTCCCTGCCCCACTTTTAACAGAAGCACTATGTTTGTCCTCTTCTAGTCTTCTTCAAAAAGGGCACTAAGCTCTCTGAGCCTCTCAGGATCATCTGCCTATTTTCCCTTGGTTTCCCTTTCTGTTATTATCAAAAATGCCCTTAAAATGGCTTATTAGTATAAGCAAAGAATAGAAGTATTTTATTTTGTGCTTTAGAATTTCTGATTTTGTCTCAGTATGCTCATGCTGAGTTTTTTTTAACATTCATTTTTAGATATTTGACCTAGTTTCTATGTTCCGTACACTCTCTTCTTGCACTTGAGATCATCGAAGAGCTTGTGATTTCACAGATATCTCTTACTGCATTTTCAATCCTTTCTACGTGCTTGGATATTTCGTGATTCTGCTCCTACTGTCTTTTGTTCTGGGTTTTTTTTGTTTGTTTTTGTGTGTGTTCGGGTTTTTTTTAATGAACCATCAGCTCTTTCTGGAGCTTTTTTCTTCCACAGATTTGATTCCCAGAGGAATTTACCTGCTAATATCCTCTGTGCTCGTTAAAGTCTACTGCCTTCCAGTCCATTGCCTTCAGGTTTCTGTTATCCTTCCTTCGTTCCCTGAGGCTTACAAATCCTAAAACTCTCTCACCAACATTGTCCTTCACCCTCTCACTCCTCAGTGGTTCCTCTCCTGCGGTAGGAACCGACTCCAGGATGGCCACCTGGGAAGCTGCTTTCTGTACTGCTGCATGACAAAATGCCGGCGACATGCTCGCCAAGCAGGCTGTGCCCTAGTTTAGCACATTCTTCATAACTGTTGGAGTAGTTAAAGACACCCCCCTCAAACCAGTCAGCCCTGGGTTTTTTAAATGATTCTGCTAGCTGCTCACAAAAGACCCTCATCTCTCGGAGTTTCTTAGGGGAAAGGAGACGAGTGTAATGGATGTGATTTTTTTTACCGCATTATTTCCTGCTACTATTTAGAGATCAGGCCCATTGCGCTCTACACTTTTTGTCTGAGAAGAAATGTACGTATCCGCTTTTCCCTCGCCAGTTCATGTTTCTCCAGTTCACTGCTCTCCATTTCTTCCTCATGTACGCAGTCTCATGGAGGGCCTGTGGAGCATCCTAACGGGAGGGGAGGGCAGAGCTCTGGCAGTCGCTGAACCTTCCCTGCTTGCGAGACGTGACAGTTGCACAGAGAAGCGCCTCTTCACAGGCAAGACCTCTAAAGGAGATTACTTCATCCTTCCAAGATGTCACATAAATTAGGCAGTAAGATTTTGCCCAACCCAGCAGCCATGATTTGACTATCAAAACCGGCTTATTCCCCCTTTCTTTAATAGGCAGCTTTTCTTCTTGAACATAAACAGTTTAAAATTTGGTGCTGAGACCGTGCTGGATCACTGAGTTTAGTCTGATTTGATCTTGTCCTCTTCATTATGAACTGACCATACAATCTGAAACAGAAACATCATAGCAACATCAAATACCAATAAAATTGCGTGCGAATACAAAGATTAACTCGTTCCATCTTGACTTTTCGCTGCATGATCCTGTCCTCCTCATCCACATAAAAATTATTCAGCCGCAAAAGGCCCTTGAGCATAACATGACATTTACAGCATCTCTGAGTATTTCTTGTTTATTTCTCATAAATTTCCTTTGGTAATAACTTAGTCACTCAGCAACACTCCACAGTATACACATACATTACATGCTTATCTCATATTTTATACAACACATGTTAAAGTAATTAATTTTCCCAGGCAAATGTCATACCATTTAGTTCATTGTTAGGAGCCAAATATTTGTGCAACCGTTTGTTACAAATATATGCATAATCACAGAACACTTCAGCTCCATGGTATTTATTAAGTGTAATTTAAAGGGACACTGTCGAGGTTGCTAAAGTCTCTACTTTCACTTTAGTTTTTGTTCCACTTGAAATTCCTTTAAGGATCCAACCTCAACTCATTTATTTATTTGGTAACTATCCCTGCCTTTAGCACACAAAAATAAATACGGCCCCACTGTGGTGTGGAACGTGCTAGCAACCAGCTAATTTCATGCCCTAGCATGACAGAAGGGTTTCATCTCTCATTTAAACCTCCTTTATCCTTTTCATTAGCAAGATCTGGAGTTTGCCCCATCTTTAAGGTAGAACCATATCAAATAAGAGTAGGTCCCTCCTTCATAAAAAGAACAGAGTTTAATCAGAAGTTCGACTGAACTTTAAGACAAGATATTTCTCTCTGTGCTAACATGGGTTACCTCCAAACAAGCAGACAAAACCCCAACAGGACAGCAGCTCTAATTTCAACAGAGGGAAGACAAGTTAGCCATGCAGCATCAGGACCTGTTGCTTTGAAAAATACATTTTAAGGGCATGAAACCACCTCTGATAGATAGAGAAGTCTGCTTCTCCCATCCCCTAAATTAGGTCCTACCCGTGTTCCTCACACACTGATACAAAAGCCCTTCAAAGTGCATTTAGAGAGAGGAAGAGCAGCGGTGGAGCTGTGCAGTAAGGAATTGTGCTCAGAGACTCAACAGGCTGAACCAGACGTTCAAGCTAACAGCCCAATCAATCTTGTTCCCCACAGACCGCTTATTCTTCAGCACGTTCAATCAACAGGTTTGCAAAGGGGGACCCGACACTTCTCTCACTTATTTTGGCCTTCGATGAGAAAAGCAGCAGTGAAGAAAAGAAGCAGGACCAAAAGCAGTATAAGTGGGAATAAGTGGTAGGAGGAAGCGCAAACCCAAGGAAGCGGAAAGACAGGAGAAAGAAACATTGAGAGGATGCAGCAGAGTGACAGCAGAGATGAGAGGGACTGGAACAGCGCAGCACCTTGCTGAGACTTCATTTAGGTTATTGTGAATAGCTACCTTTATTCAAGGAAGATGCACTCAGCCTGGAACAGGCAGACAGAGAAGCAGACCTGGGTGTTCAGAAGAAAGATGAACTATCACACGAGCGGAGTGCCAAAAAGTCTGGTTCGCTAAACTTGGCGAAAAGCTGAAAAGAGATGAGATTGCTATCTGCCATTACGTAAGGAGTAGGCATCGAGCGGCAAAAAAGAGACACATTATTCAGAGGACAATGCCAAAACAAGGATTAAAAGGATATGTTTCCCATGAATGCTTTTAGGCTGGAAGTTAGAATAAAGTCCTAATCAGCAAAGGAATTAGTTTTGGGGTAAACCTCAATTCCTAACTTATTCATAATTGACTATTTCAGTCAGTTTTGAGAAGCTGGTATTGACCAAGGCTTCTGATCCATACAGACGACCTCACTATCATTAAGGCAGAGGCTTGATTACTTTAAGAAACAATTTCTGGTGCGGTGCCCGCAATTGCCAATGTCTTGGTCTCTGTAACGGAGGGGATTACTGTCTGGCAGGCTTCACCAGTTTTGAGACCACTGCTTGGAAACCCCAAATGTGCTTGCTGCTTTGATATCTTACACCGCCTTATTTTTTTCTATGGACAATGCGCTATCATATTCGAAGCAGAATGGATGAGTTCTCAAAGCAGCTTTGATCTGTCCTAGATCCTCAAAGCAAGAATAGCTTGAAAGCTTTTTATTTAAAATAAGTGGCATTTCCTCCCCTCTCATTTTAATTGAAATAGATGCTGAATGCAGGGGAAACTGTATTGTAAGCTTGACTGCAGAAAGCAAGTATACTTCTAAACCAGCCTTGATCAATAGCAGTTTCTGGTAATTGACTGTAATCTATCTACCTATTTATTGCCATGGGAATTTTAAAAATTGTTGGGTTTTTTTGTTGTTGTTGTTTTATCCATCAGCTGAAAAGATTAAGCTGGAAAATGGAGGATGGGAGGAGAGGGAGGAATTGATCAGTCATGCAGCCTCAACCGATGGCGTATCCTCAAGGCAACTCGCAAGACTTGGAGAAATGCCGACAGAATTTTCCTAGGCAGAAGGAAGCAGACTGGTAAGTCTGGCTGAACAGAGCCAGCGCTGGGGGTTTTTGAGTGCATTGCGGTGCCTCCTTGGCTGGATGGGAGAGCTTTGACAATGGGCACGGAGATGCTGGCTACAGACAAGTTACACCGCTGGTGGGAAGACGGAGAGATGTGTATTGACACTTCTGCTGAGCCAAACCCTTCATTTTTCTTGTCAGCAAGGCGGTGTGAGAGCAAAAAGAGGAAAGTCAGGAAATGTTTGTGATGTGGATGGATTCAGCCCCATTGACATCCCAAACAGGTCAGGAGTAGAGGAAGGAAACCCAAATACAGTCAGGAGGGAAATAGCTGCCTCCCTTCTTTATTGTGGCCGTGAGTGCGACCTGTGTGAGTTCTGCAGTGTCTGACACTGTCGTCAGGTGTTTGGATGCTGCGGTTGAGGCGACAGCGGCATTTCCCTGATGTTCATGGGGCTGGCTGGGGGTGGCTGCTGCAGTTAGACAGTCACTGTGGCCCCCTACCACCGGGCCTTTGCGTTCCCAGGTGATTTGTCTTCATTCTGAAATAGATGCTGTCCGGAGGGAGGAATGCGTGCTTTGCTCTTTGTGCAGGCGACGACATAACTTGGAGGCCTCGACTCCATTTTGACGAATGGTTATGTTGCTGCCGAGTGCTGTTTTCATACTTTCCTGCTGTCCCTTTGTTCGATGTGTTACTTATCATGGGTTTTTCCTACTCTTCCCAGCAACTACTGCGTGATGTGGACACGTGCCTATGGTTTAATTGCAAAAAAAAAAAAAATCTGCATTCTGCTTCTGAATTAAATTAGAGGCTTTTCTGTCAGGTTCATTTTACCAGTGTGGCTGCATCTCAAATCAGCCCACGTAAGGAGGGTGAAGAGGAACCGAACAGCTAGTCTGTACTGCAGATCTCGCTGAATATATGCAGCGGGGGCAACACAAAGGTATTTACCAGGCCCAGAATATTCCTTTTATGTGTACTTTCAGAAGGGGGGAAAGCGGCCCCTCATACTCTCCCCGACTTCAACAACAGGGAAGTCAGGCTGATTGCAAACACCCCTGGAAAGCTCCCACCTTATGTAAAAGAGCTGGGTATCAGATGAGTAGGAACTTCAAAATGCTTTGAACAGGCCCGGCAAAGTGAAACACGCCCACCGAGCTTGTTTCGTGGGATAGCAGACTTCTTCCGTCAAGTTTCCAGAGGCTGATGAATTTGGGAGATGGTGTGATGGGGTGGGGATGGAAGGGGAGGAAACACCGCCTCTAGCACGCAGGCTGCACCAGGGAGGTCGCACCAACGGGGGTACGACAGCTCCCACCCTTCTCCCTGCCCAACGCCTCCCCAAAGGGCATGGTAGATCTGAGCAAGGTGATTCGTGCAAAAGTGCCTTATTAGGACATGCTGAATTGGAGCAATTAGCCATGGAAAGGTCATTCCGACTAAGGAAACCTTCCAGTGAGACCAGGCTGGATGCAACTGCTTTTCTGTTCTCCTGTCCTCCACAGCATCACTGGGAGAAAAAGGCTACAGACCACGAGCTGTGGAAATCCATGCTTAATACCTTGCCTTCTTGGGACAGTGGGCAGCTGCAGCAATAATGTGCTGCAAAAATGCCTGATTTTCCCTGTGTGGGTTGTCTGGAGCACTCCACAGCTGCAGCCAAAAATTGACTACTGAGCATTGTTTTCTGGCCACTGAATAAGTATCTTCCTATGCTACACGTTCATTGACCGGGGAAAACAAAATGAATGAGGTAATAAAAGACATGGGAAAACATAAGGAATCGATATTTCTAAGGATCGTTCATTGATGGTATCGGTTGACACACACTGCACCACAATGAACAGCCATGTCAGGATTTGCTCTTTTTTCCCCCTACACTAGTTACAGGTAGGGCTGTGGCTCTGTGTGTGTGTGTGTGTGTATGTGTTTGATTCCTCTTATCCTATCCCCTATGTGATTTCTGAGATGACTGTTACAGCATTTGATATTTTTCTAAGACAGGCCTAAGGACGAAGGTATTAATAGGTAATAATTGTCCATTCTTAATTTCTGGTACCTAATTAGGTGTATGTAGGTCATATGTTCAACTTTTAGTGTGCTCGTGTGATGATCCACATAGGGCTATAATTCACTTTAAACTAGGCAGCCAGGGAACAATTTAATTTTGGACATCCCAGCCTTAACGTGGCCTGTAAAACCAGTCCCAGAAAGAGGATGAAGTAACAGGTATGACGGAAGCAGGGACATGTATTGACAGTGAAGTAACACCAAATTATGCTGATTTCAGTCAAACTTCCCCCGTCTCCTTTTCTTTCCAAGCTTTCCTATTCTAAACTAACACAACTTGGAAGTGGGAGATCTGGTCTTCCACTCAGACAAACAGACTAACAAGAGCCTGGAGCCAACAGCATTTGGTCAGAGTAAAAACCAGTATTTTTTAAAAATTAAGCCTTTTCTGGAAAGTTTTGGGTTGCTCAGAAGTTTACAATTTGAATACCTTTACTGATTTCAAGTTTGCTAGTAAAACTCAATCCCAATACAAAGAGACTAGAATCTCTGTCTTTTTATCACAAAACCAGTATTTTTCCATGTTTCCCCCAGCTTTAGCTTCCCTCCTGCTTTCTTCCTCCTTTGAACTGTACAACTAATGCAGCCTTACGTACATTCACCACTATTATCCGTAGAGTACTGTCAGAATATAGTTAATTTACTGCCAACTGCTTGCTTTTGTTGTCATTAACAATCTTCATTTAATAAAAAGCTTTTATCAAAAATGGTTTTCCTGTAGTACTTTTATTTTTCCCAGAAAAGGCATTAATTTGTTTTCACTTGGTCTATATTCTTGAGTGAATATAGCAAGGAACAAAAAAGATAAACATTGGAGAGAAACCCCAAAGAGAAGGTAATGTAGAAAGAAACAATTCTGTTCCAAAGTAGAATACACTCTTTTTTTTTTTTCTTTTCACTTTTGAAAGCAAAAAAAGATTGAAAACTCATATAAAACATCACATTGCAACTGTGCTTTTGGTGTACAAGGAAGATGCTCCCCTTCTCCACAGCTCCCTGCGGCTTCTTTACTGGGTGAGGCAGAAGGTAACCCTATGCAGAAAGATTTGACCCGAAGATTAGGGACCATTCATGGGATTTTCTGCTGGAAATGCGTTGGACTCTCTACTGATGCCGTGCACTTCACTAACCTTCCGAAAGAAGCCATAGAGCCTCTGCCCCTACTGCCTGTTGGAGCAACAGTTTATTTTTGATATCAGTAGAGTATTAAGACATTTTATCCTCCCTGATATCTAATGAACCACAAAAACTAAATGGGAGATACCAATTCTGGATGAAAAATGAAGTGAAAAGAGACACTACCTCTTCATTATTGTGTTTTGACAATGGTTACTATCCCAAATAAGAAGTTGTGCCATTAGTTGTAAGGGACCTATGGGGATTCTGCACAAAGCTGCAGCTAGGCTGGTTCAATAATCTCAGAGAGACATACTGGCACATACACATTATAAAATGCTTTGGATCCACTCTCTGAAGATCCTCACTCTCTAATGACAGCTGCCAAAACTGAAAGGTATGTTTTATGAGCATGCCAGCTGCCTCCCGTGCAACATTTTTCAGGTACATAAGGACATATTGAAAGGGTATCGGGGGATTACGTGAACGTGCAAAGAACAACGGGCAATGCTGAAGAGCTTCACTGCTGAAGTATGGCAGTGTTGCACGCCCTGTAACGATCCTTTCAGAATTTGCACAGCTTCCCTTCCCTTCCCTTCCCTTCCCTTCCCTTCCCTTCCCTTCCCTTCCCTTCCCTTCCCTTCCCTTCCCTTCCCTTCCCTTCCCTTCCCTTCCCTTCCCTTCCCTTCCCTTTTTCAAACTTTTTGCAAAAAACAAAAAATGAAAGCATTTTCACTGAAATCACAGTTCTTGAAACCAGACAATTTTGGCCCAATACCAATTCAGAGAGCGAATGCTGCACAAGCGCTCCGCGGGAGCCACACGGGGAGCGCCTCCCAGACTCACTCAGACTAAGCACATCGCCCATGCTGCTCCACCAGCCTCTGCTTCAGGGAGGAGAGATGATACGTTAGGGGAATTTCATGGCCTGATGCATCACAGAGTATGAAATATGGCAGGGGAGATCCACTCCACCTATGAGAATAAGGACATTAAGCAACTGAAGTACAGCTCCTCTGAGAGAGCGTGATGGCATATCAGAATTGAAATATTTGGGTTTCAGCTAACTATTTTATCCATAAACTCATTTTTCTGTAAAAGCAGTCCTAATTAAAAAAACATATTCATGAACAGCTTTATGTAAAATGGAGGAACATAATGTAGCATGGTTGCTGTTCTCTGGAACAGGCTTTGGAGGCGATCTGGAATGCATCCTTCCTTATTAACAAGGAAAATGTTACTTCCATTAAAGAAAGAAACAACCCTTCCCCCCCTAAGTCATCCGTGAGAAACTCAGTGCATTTTCTGTTTGAAATTTAAATTTGAGCGTAATACCACCCACTGTATGAAATGAATGTGATTAAAATGATGGTTCCTTTTATTTTCAATTAAAATACATTTTAAATGTTTACCTTTCCACCCTAAATGCAAATGCAGGTGCATAATACAGCACTGGGAAACCAGAAAGTGGAAACCCACTGACCTAGTTTCACCATCCCTGTGGACTAAAACGCAAAAAAAACCCCAAAAGAAAACAAAACAAACAAATAACAACAAAAAACCAAACAAAAAGATGTAAAAGCATCCCACCCCCCTGCTCCCCGGAGCCTGCCAGAGCGCCGAAGTAAACTGTGCCGTTCTCAAAAAGTTGCAATAGGAAATAGGAATAGGAAAACATTAATTCCTGAAGGAAACGGCAAAAGCGGCGGGATTTGCCCCTGTCCGTGGCTCCTGATCCAGGGTTATGTTTTCTGGGGGCGGAACCATGTTAAGAGGCTGCTTCACCCCAGCAGGAGGGAGGGGGCTACGCAAGGCTTTGGGCCTGAGGTAAATTTGGAAAGATTTGTGAAGAACACGGCAATGAAGCCTGAAAAAACCCTAAATAAATGGATTCGTGTTTAGTTCTACTTCGGTCCCAAAGGCCGCAAACCCCGACGCGCCCCCGCCTCTGGGCCCGCACTCCCCGCGGGGCTCCCGTGGACGAAAGCCAGGACCTGCCCCCCTCCGGTACCGCCCGGGCGGGCTGTGACACCGCAGGAACCGTCGGCGGGGCCGGCGGGAGCGGGGAGGGGTTGAGCCTGTGGCGCCCGGCGCTCCTGCTCCCGTCCCCGGTCCCAGCGGGCCGCACCGGCCGCCGCGGGGGGTGCCCAGGCCGGCAGCGCCCCGCTCGCCCCGGCCGCCCCTCGCCTGACGTCACCGGCCGGTCTCCAGGCAACGGCGCCCCCAGCGGCGCCGGGCGGGCCGGGAGCGGCGTGGTGCGGGGCTGGCGGCGGGACGGGGCGGCTATGGCGCTGCCGCTCCTGCCCGGGGTCTCCCGCGACCCGAACGTGAGTGACAGCGGAGGGGACGCTTCTGTCGCTCCCTGCTCCGGTGCCGGGGCTGCCTCCGGGGCGGTGCCGGCGTCGGTTGGCCCGGCCGCCCCCTTCAGGCCAGGCCAGGCCAGGCCGGCGGCGAGGCGGCCGCCACAGGGCCGGCCTGGGGGGGCCAAGGCGGAACAAGACGCGGTTTGGTTGTCGGTGGGGCCGGCAGGAGGCGGTGAGGCGCAGGCCCTCCCTGAGGAGGCGGCCCCGGGGGTGGGGAGCAAGCGCCGGTGCCACGGCGAGGCCTTCCCCCTCTCCCCCCCCCTCCATTCCTTACCCGGCAGGGGGAAAGTGAGGTGGTGTTATGTTTGCAAACCTCCTCCGGTTTTACCTTGTGAGGGGGAATGCTTTGCAGCTAGGTCGGGACTAAGGGGTCTGGCAGCTACTGTGGGGCAGTTTGAGCTCTTGGTGAGTATCTAGCAAAGCCAAACGGGGAGAGCCAAGTACCCACTAAATAAACCAGAGTCTTTGCAGAGGTGGTGGTGGTGAACGCTAGCGATGCTAATGTTTTTTTCAGAGTTGCCAGTACTATTGAATACCGATGGCAGTCTGAATATATAAGATGGTATTTTTATCATGAGCTGCAAGAGCAAACAAAAGAGGAGGCTGCCATCATGGCTTCAAACTTGTTCATCAAGGACGGCTAGAAAATTGATGAATACAATCTGTACTGTGAAATGGTGCAGGAGGTAAGGGAGAATTTGGGCATGGCACTGTAGCTGGTGCCTTCAGGAGGCAGATGAAACAGTGTAGACTTTCTTAATTTAAAATATCTGGAAAGGAATCTGTTGTTTTCACGATGAACATGTGGCCGTTAGAGCCCTCGTTTCTGCAGCCTGACTGATGGGGTGCTTTGCTAGCTCCTGAGTCCGGTCCACCCTATGAGGGAGAGTGTAGGTGATGCAAATGTATTTCAGGGACAATTTGCAAATGATTTGTCAAGACACATGTGTTAATGCCAGTGATACCACAAGCATCAGTACCCCTTCAATATTAGACTTGTCCACACTGGTAGCATATCTGGGAGCCCACTTTATGAGCTATGAATTAGTTTGCATTGAGAATGAGTGGTCCAGTGTAAAACCTCTGGCAGCTCTCTAAAAAACCAAGACAAATAGGGGCAACTGTAGCTGCCTAGGTGCTGGTACAGGCAACATGAAATTGTACAGAAATATGTGAACTCCCCAGCCTCACTTGGTGTGTCAGCATTGCACAGGTATGAGCACACAGGACCTCTTACAGCAAAAATCCAGTGTACAAGCAGTGAGTATCTCTCAGGCAACTTCATCCCTACAAAGAGCAGGCTGCATGCCATTGTTTTAGAAGGAAAAACAACAAAAAAAAGGGGGGTCTGGTGGTGAACACTCAGACTCTCTTGCTGAATTCAAATTTGTAAAGGGTTGGTTGTGTATATAATGCTTCAGGTAGCTGCTGAGTGGGCATATTGGCAACATTGAAATAGGTGTATACCATTGGTATCTGCTGGTGGAAGTGTTATCTGAGATTTTATTGTTCCCCAAATTTTAATTTAACTTAATTGATAGGGATTATTGGTTTTGGAGTATGATGGAGTGAATTGTTTCCGGAACATCGCGTGCTGAAGTACATACAGTGCATATATGTCTGATGAAAACTAAAGGTGTGAAAACCAAGTCACGATTGCCACAAGACAGCATTGTAAAACTGTGTATAACATTGTATAACTGTGGTTATACCATTGTCAGGGCTCCAAATTGCTCTTTTTGACAGTCCTTGAGATAGTCAAGGTAATACTGATAACTCACCTTTCTTGAAAAGCATTTCTGATCTACGCTTATTGTTGGTTATTAGATTTAATTTTATTTTCATCTAGTTCCACAAATGAGAGGCCAAGAGGAGCATATTTAAAGGAGAAAAGTGTCACTGCTATAGATAAATTGAAAAGGAAAAATGTATTTTCACATGTTAGTACTCTGAGCATTGCCATCAACGCCTCTTACTGCACAGAAACAACAGTAGCAAAGCATGCCCTGAAGAAGGACAAGGAGGGGACAGGGGATTGCTGTTCCTGTCAGCCCTTGGTTTATAATTATGGGTATAAATTCCACTCTTACCACTGTTCAAGCTACTGCTACAATCCTCTTTTCTCTGCCCCTCATGCTTCCACCTGCTGCATATATAGGCCCACGAAAGGCAGTGGAAGAGGAGTACATAGGCGTTTTGTCTACCTTGGATGTGTTTAATAAGGCAGCTGGACTGTCTCCAGAAAATCCGAGCTTTAAGATGGTTACGGATGCAGAGTCTAACTTGAGAGCAGCAGGGGCTGCACTGACAAATGGGAAGGAAGGAAGAAATCCTTCCGCACCGCTTAGGTCTCTGGATCTAAGAGCCACTAGGCCTTCTATTACTTCTCTGTTATGATTATTATTGATTCTAGCTAGCTCTACCGGGGACACTTATTTCCGCTCCAGCCAGGAGCGGAAACATCCAGGAGCAACAGCACTGAGGCCAGGCAGCTCGCAACCGCCCCTGGTGCCGGCACTGCGAAACGCAGCAGCTGCTGGCTGGTTTCTGCCGTTTTTCCCTCCCTTAACTGTAACCGACTGGTGCCCGATTCAGTAGCATTCCATGAGAGCGATGCTGCCGCTGCAGTCCTGAGTCTGGGACAAAATCTTGCTGCTCGGGCATCACAGCTAATGAGACTGGAGGGAAACACAGGGAGGCAACAGGCACTTTTAAAACAGCAGAGGTCGTTCTTATGGTAATGTAAGGTAATGTTTCCTTTGCGCTGAATGAGGAGAAGGGGTAGGCATAGCACAAGCAGTGCCATATTTGAAGTTTGGTTTGTTGGGGTGGAGAAGAATGATGACTAACAGAAGGCATCAGGAGCATAAAATATTTTCCGTCTACAAAGAGAGTAAAAGGAATGACCCACATTTTTTCAGATTTCTTTAAATTCAAAATTATAGTAGTTTGTGTACACACAACTCCACCCATTGAATAAAGCCCCTTCACCTCCTTTAAAACTCCTGTTCCTTGAACAGAAGTCCAAAGATAAGCTGCTCATCAGCAGTTCCTGTCATGTTCACATGTGGGTGATCAGGAGATCTAAGGGTAGAGCAGGCTGGTATTTTGTGCACAGATTAGCTCATCTCCTGCCCACTTATGAGGGCCCTCTCTTCAGGGGCCTGGCTAATGGGGAGAAGTCAGGACTTTCCCCTCTGCTGAGGCTGGGGAGGCTGGAATCTGTGCTGGGAGTGCTTCTGCCCCTCTGCAAGGCTGGTGCTCCTCTGTCCTGACAGCCTTAGAGAAATGCCCTTGTCTGCCTGGCAGTGGCAGAATGTGGTACTCACACATCATTTACCATCCTGTTGGATTCAAGAGTTTATTCATTACTTTATTTTCACAAACAGTAACTCCTAGGTTACCTGTTTGAAAACTTCACTATCTGTTGCGTACCTTTGAAAAGGAGAATTCCTCTTTTCTTTTGTTCCTGCCACTGAAGTCAGTGTTTAAGAGCTGTGGAGAGACCTACATACTGTAACTTCTGTCTGCAGAGCCCAGTCGATACTGAAATTGTGCAATAGCGAGACTTTCAGCTTTGTCCATACAAGTTGTATGTGTGTCACCTGTTTGTCAGGACAGAGGATCACAAGTCTTGATAACTGTGTTTAATCTTGCATATGTGGAAATGTAGCATATAATAGGTTTACTCTATTACTTCAGGAAAAAGTTTGTGCATTTGGAGTCTGTACTGTGTTAGGAATGACACTGATTGCAATGAAACAGCATCGTTACTTCCTTTGTTAGTGTTACTGGTCCATCTCCCATTGTCCAAGGCAACTGCCCCTTCTGATACCAGATTGATGTTCTTGCCTTATATCAGCAGCTAATGGAGAGGACTGCATATTTGTGTGGGTCAGATTTACCAGGTGCTAGCTGACCGGTGTATTTCTGTGCCTGAGGTTTGAAATCGCTCTCAGAGAGAAAATTTTGTGCAACAATTCTGCATGGCATTTCTCAGAGAATCGGACAATGAGTTTATAGATCTCCGGGTGAAATTACATCCTTAAGAATATCAGTTTCTGTTGCAAACTTTAGTGGCGCAGCACAAATTCCCTGTCTTCCTTGTTTATAGCAGGAGTTTGGAATTGCCCTCAGCTGTGCTACTGTCGCTGTCTCTTGTTTTTCCTGGCTTGAGTAATCCTTCTGCTCTGTAATCATTGGTGCCAAAATGGGACATTAGTTTTTCTTGACGGAGTGCTTGCCAACCTCTTTATAAGTAAGCCTGCCTGCTGTGCCTTCCTTTCTCCTTGCCCTGGCCTTCTTTCCTGAACCCCTTCTGCCACCTCCTGCCCTTCAGCCCCACTCCCCCAGGTCTCTGTCTGTTCATACCCCCCAAACCTGAATCTTCCTGTAGTTGCCCGTCAGAGTTGCATTTTGGACCCTGTACTTTATATCCATCTGTTGTCTTCTCTCAGGCTGTAACAGCCCAGGCAGTAAGAGCAAGCTAATACAATCATAAAATAATAGAATGGTTTGGGTTGGAAGGCACTTTTAAAGGTCATCTAGTCCAACCCCTCCTTGCAGTGAGCAGGGACATCTTCAACTAGATCAGGTTGCTCAGAGCCCTGTCCAGCCTGATCTTGAGTGTTTCCAGGGATGGGCCTCCACCACCACTCTGGGCAACCTCAATGTAAAAAATTACTTCCTTATATTTGGTCTGAATCTTTTAGTTTAAAACCATTACCCCTTGTCCTATCACAGCAGGCCCTGATAAAAAGTATTTCCCCATCTTTCTTATAAGCCCCCTTTAAGTATTGAAAGGCTGCTATAAGGTCTCACCAGAGCCTTCTCCAAGCTAAACGACCTCAACGCTCTCAGCGTGTCCTCATAGGAGAGGTGCTCCAGCCCTCTCATCATTATTGTGGCCCTCCTCTGGACCCACTCAAACAGGGCCATGTCTGTCCTGTACCAATGCAGGCTGTTAGTGTTGGTGCCCCTAGTTCTGGGGTGTGTTAGAGGGGCACCGCAGTTGCTGGGAACAATGTCTTAAGGTAATCCTCCTTTTACGGTACCACTTAACCTCTGAAGATACTGAAACCTCAGCAGAAAGCCGGGGATGATAAAGGTTTGACAATCGGTAGCTCAAATATGGCTTTTCACTAAGCAGTGAGTGCTAACTTTGTGAGAGATTCTACTTAAAAGTACTGCAGGAACTTCTGCTGTCTCATCTCTGTCTGGTGGTGACTTGCACTTTCCACAGGGCAGGAGATTACATGAATTTGACTGGCACAGTGTGAAGCATTTGCATTTATTTCCATTGCTTAGCTGAAGCAACCAGGAGAGTGTATCAGAGTAGTTCAGAAACATCACAGTTCATCCTGATACAGGATTTGAGCAGGACCTCCACAGTGCAGCTGCTGTTCTCAAGGTGGGAATTAAAAATGGATACAGGGAAGAGAACCGGACTGCTACCAGCCGTTCCTGCCATAACTCCCTGTGGACTTGGTTAAAAACATGTAGCTCCTGAGAGCGCATGTGTCGCAGGGTTCCCTCATCACTCCAGCCACTGTGGGGAGAGATTTCCAGTTGTGTTTGGTTAGTCTGAAATGTGCAGCTCCCTGATGAGTTTTCTGTGACCCTGTACCAGGGTATTAAAGAGCAAGATGGAGAGAGCACGAGGCAGTGTTCCCCAAGGAGCGCAGTGGCTGAGCTTGCAAAGCCAATAGCTGCAGTCAGAGAATCCTGACCTTTGCATTAGTCACTATCGAGTGTATCCTCAATATTTATTTCAGGCTCACCGCACAGAAAATGACCAGCTTTGTTCAGCAGATCTACAGCCTGCTCAGCTTAGCTGCGTTAGCACAGAAGACACAGTAAACCTCTTTCCCTGCACTCTCACAGATCTCTTTTAGAAGTCATTTAATATTACTGTGGCGGTAACATGATGTTCTATCACTATTTTAGGCTGGATGTGGTCTGACTTCATTAGCCATGAATGACATTCCCAAATCTCATTTTTATCTTTTGTGATCTTCAATTGTAATTACTCTTTTTTCTTAAACTTCCTTTTTGTTGTTGTTGTTTTGTTTTGGTTTTTTTTAAGAAATGGCTGTACAGACCTTTAGAAGAGATTATTTTACATATGGATTTATGTGCTTTTCATGGAGAAGGGGCTTATAAGTAATTCTGTGATTAGGAATCTAAAATAGTCTTTCTGTCGAAGAAGAATGCCATAAAAGATTCTTAACAGAGTTGCAGCTGTTGGGCTGTGTATTTTTCATATCAAATTGTGAACGGTGTTGCGATTTCATCCCTAAAATCCCTAAATTTCATCCCTAAATTCTGGGAAATTTCCAGTAGAGGCAAACCTGGATTGTTGGATGAACACTTTACCGCACGGTAGCTCACCAAAACCCAGAAACAGATGGACAGCAAATGCTTCTAGAAGAAGCTTTGAGGACATGAAAAGCTTTCCTTTGCTCAGGAAAACTGCCACCCTCACTGTGCTTTGATAACTATGCCTTTCTCCCTAACTCATGCTTTGGTAATAAGGGGAAAATAATTAAATACTTGCCATGACAAAAAGTGGATCTGTTCTGTTGCACCTTCAGTATAAATCAGATGTTTCTGCCTAGAAATTTCCCTTTTAAAGCTCAGCTTGACTGTAGTTATTCCAGATTTGAACTGATAAAGCAGATGCAGAAAGCTCCCTCCCATTTTGACTTCTCTGCAACCCTTTACCAGCCTACTGAGGAAAGAAATTATTAAAAAAAAACAATAGAAGAAGAAAGGGCGGCTCAGTAGTGCCCAAAGGAGAGGGAGAAAACCATCCCAAGTGCAGATGTATTACAAAGTGTGTGCCAGACCCCGTCAGTGACCGTCTGTTTCAGTGTCCCGTGCCAGGAGAGTACCTGTGTTCACTTCTTCAGGGAAGGGTGGGATGACCAAATGAAGATCTGCTCTTAATGCCTGAACGTCAGTGCTTACACTGCTGTGCACCACAGTGTGAAATTTTTTGTCACAGCTCAAAAAAATGTGCTGATATAAAATATTTTATTTGGGGCATTATTCCTGCAAATACGCATCTCTTTTTTTAATCTTGTCAAATTCCTGGCTTGAGCAACGCTGTGTGGCAGAGAGGCCTGTGGATTAATTAATCATTACACAAGTATTTCAGTATTTCCTTTTATCGATTTTCTCTTTTATTCAGTAACCTTTGTTCTTGAGTTATAAACATATGGTTCAGGAGTACTTTTTATTTTCCTTTGTATTATTCTTTAAACTATGACACTTGCCATGTGCCCTTTTATTTACTTCTTTTCAAAACATTGCTTACCTTTTAAATATCTTCTTTGGGGAAGTGCTACCATACTCCCAATCATTACTGTCCCCAGTATATGAACCTTAGCTCATTTTGCATTGACTGTTTCAAAGGATGCTGGCCAGCCCAGCTTTTGTTAACCTAAGCAAGGTATGGCCATTGATTATTATGGTATGAAAAATAATAATTTGTAAAAATAGTAAGTTATTATTTTTCATACCACTGTCCTTGCAAAAGAACACAAGTGGCATTCAAAAGGATTTTAAGTAAAGGTTAAGCTAAGGTAGTGACTGAGCTGTTCATGTCAAGGGCAGCTCTCTATCCTGTGTCATTGGATTTAGAGCACTGCAAGGCGGGCGAATGGTTCGGATTGTAACTTTCAGTGTGCAGGAACTTGCCTATGTGCATGTTGAATGTTACGAGCCATGAGGCTGGGTAGCTGCCTGTCAAATTCCTCACTTTCATATCGGCAGAATGAAATAACTACTCGGTTACTTTCAGGTTTTGCTGCTTCACTGATTGCACACTTGTTCCCAGAACTGCTGTGCTGAGCGTATTACATAATCTTGGAGCACTTCAGTGTTGCCATGATGAAAAACAATGATCTGTTCCTTTTCTTTGTTGTTTTTCTTGGCCATTTTTTGATTCCTGATAGTAACTTAGAATTGTGTACAACTTTGGGGGGAGTACTGGTTTAAATATATGTGCGTGTGATAAT
Source organism: Larus michahellis (assembly GCF_964199755.1). Taxonomy (NCBI): domain Eukaryota; kingdom Metazoa; phylum Chordata; class Aves; order Charadriiformes; family Laridae; genus Larus; species Larus michahellis. Next base: position 127,447,936 of record NC_133896.1, read on the forward strand.
TAATGTCGCTCAGTCTTCCAAATGAGAGGTAATTTTGTCCCTCTGCTACTTTGCTGACATACCTGCTCTGGTGCTAGTATGAAAATCTTGCTGTCCAGTCTTTTCCTCTACCCAGGGCCTTCTCTTGCTCACCCATAACATCAGTTCCTCCCTCTTCAGCCACAGCTTCCCTCACGTTCACCCAGTCCCAGGCTGAAGGAGGGCACAGCTGCCATAGTCTCCGTCTCCCCTTGCCAGGTGTGCTGGGGTGCAATTACCCAGTGGCCCTTCTCCACCTTCCCAGGCAAGGTGTTCCAAGGATTTGAGAGAGTGAGGAAGGGAGGGATAGCAGAGCCAGAGAAGCTAATGAGTCAGAACTGCCGCTCATGGGAGGAGGGGTTAGTGGAGCTTTCTCTTGGCTTTTCCTATTTCTGTGTCCTCTCTTGTGTGACTGATGTGTGGGGTTGTGAGAGGATTGCTGCCCCAGTGCAGATCACACCAGTTGCCTCCGTTCGAGGGAACTGGCCAGCAAAGCAGCTCATCAGGAGGGACGTTTCCACAGGCAGGACTGATAGTCATGTGAGGCCAGAGGCTTTTCTGCATCACTTCAAGATTGGCTCCAGCCCCAGCCAAGAAATGCGAGTAGGCAAGATGGGTTTCTTTGCAGTTGGTTGTGCATATTTTTTTAAGCTCTCCATCCTTAATTGCCTGAAAAAATAGTAATAATATAAAGAAATAACTTCAGAGACCTTGTTTTGGAATAAGCCCAGATAGAATGAATATTCTGTCTTTTGATTTGGATCCAATCTTCCAAAATTCAAGTGTATTCACTAGTACAGAGCTATTTATTTTGCACTCGGGGACACAAGTGTAAATAAGATCTTTGACATAAGTAATGAGAGCAGGCTGTTCTCTGTGTACTCCTGAACCATTTCCATTTGTCCTCTGGCGATCTATAGAATAGGCTTTTCCCCTCTACCTTTTGCAACAGTTCTCATGGGTGACTTGCTTCTTTCTACCACACGCCTCAATTCTTGTTGCAGGGAAGGAGGGTGAGGGAAACGGCCAGTATCATCCTGTCTCTCAGCCTGGGTAAATTACTGGAATATTTTTCCATTTTCATCTATAAGGCTGGCAAATCGACCGCTGAAATATGATGCTTCACTTGCAGCATTCCAGTTGTTACAGGTTTTTAGACTCTGTTAAAAGTAATTATAGAGAAACTTTTACACGATTAATCCCCCTTGCCTAGAGAGTTAACTCTTATGGATTTAAAAACAAACACACAGATGTTTTTTTTCTCTTTTTCTTCCAAACTTTTGACAGATGGGTAAAGAAAAGTTCCATAAGTCACAGCACTGGGGTTTCTGCAATAATGTTGCTATGCTGGTTGCAGAAGATAAGCCTGGAATAGGAGGTGAACCGTTACCTGGTCAGAAGCTGAAACCTGAATACAGTGTGTTTCCTAAAGGGATGGGAAGTGATGCTCCTGCTTGGATAGCATTTGACAAGCAGGTACGTAGAAATCTGTATTTGTATGTTTTTTTATGAATAGCTACAATATGGCAAAGATGGTGTAAAGGTGAAACTCAGTTAGCCAAATACCTCAGAAGATTATTTTGTGTACACAAAAAAAAAGCTCCTAGGTAGACAAAAAGAGTGGTAACATCTGTTTTTCCATCATATTGGTATATTAGACAATTAATATAAACATATATCATGCCATACAGCAACATATAAAAATATTCACGTATTGAGATACATCTCCTACTGAATATAATAAAAATAAGGGAGTGGTTGATATATTTCTTTTTAGTGAAAATGGTGTCAGTAAAGGCAACATGTTAAGAATGAATGTAAGGTGAGCCCCAGTCCAGGAGAAAATGTGCGTGGGCACTCGGGAACCATTAACCACAGTGGAGTGCTATAGGCTTGGAATTCACTTATGCTATCATGTTTGCTTGCTCAAAGTCCTGTTGACTTTTGTGTGACCTGTTCACGTGTAATATAGCTAGATCATGTCCATTACAGACACAGGAATTTAAAATTAGTATTTTTTTTTATTTTGTAAGAACGTAGCGACACCTTTAAAGTTAGAGAGTTATCAAATAACTGTAATCTGTGATGATATGAATTTTGTAGCACACTGTTATTACTTTCTATGTTTAAATTTACATTAAATTCTACTTAGTGATGTTTTATTTCTAAAGCAAAAAGCCTACAATCAGAGAAGAAAAATGGTCCAGAAAAAGAAATCATTTAGCAGATCGCAGAAATGTTGCATGACTAAATGATTACAGTATTTAAATAGTGGAAAGAATAGCTAATCTCATAATTTTTCCTTTAAAAGAAAAGCCATGCAGGTAATTGCAGTACAATTATGCATTTGTCTCTTTGGCAGACCAGAACTACTACAAAACGTAAGGCTTGAACAGATACACGTGACTTAGGTTAGCATTATCTCTGAAGTCCTTAGTATTGCTCACATATTTTTCAGCAATGTGCTCAAGTATGAATTCGTCTAATGTGCCAAAGCGTTAAGGCTTCAGCCAGTCCTGCGCTTTCTTTATCTGCGCCCTTCTTTCAGTGGGGAGGTGTGCTTTGGCTTCTCAGGGCCATACATAAGTTAGTTAGCCCCGTTAAACGTGTTAGGCTAAGTTAGCCAAGTTAAACGTGGACCCAAGTTTATGAAATAAAGGGATTAGGTAGGACGCAGTGGGGACCTGCCACAGAACGTGGTTTATGAGATGAACTAGCTAGCCTTTCGACATTCCTTCTCTTATCAGCGTATTCCTCCACAGGGCAATACGGGGGAGGAGTTTGCAGATTCGGAATTGGCCTCTGGAGGGCTCATGTGTTTGTATTAATTGCAGACAGCTAAGGGGTAGCTACCCAGCTAATTTAGCTTCCCCAGTTAGGAGCCTAGAATGCAGCTACGTCCTCCAGTGCTGCAGTTTGTGACTCAGCAAAATGGACTACATGAAAAATGCTTTGAGCAGGTGTTTATCTTTTTAAATGTAGCCTGCTTTGTTACGATTTTTCTATGGTTTCCACCTTTCAGCAGGTACCATAGTAAACCAGGCATAAAACTTCATTATTAAGTAAGAAATAGTTTTTGCAATTTCATATGCCTAATAGGAAGCAGATGTAAATTTAATTTCTTCTACGATAAAGTCCACACACAAAGCCTCCTGGGCTTGAAACTATGGTTATAATTTGACTACCACAGGTGCCAGGGAAACCTTATGCTGACTTTAGAAAATGCCAGAGTTTAGTCAATATTTGTTAGTTTTGGTTTTCATAGGTAACATTTAATTTTTTAGAGTGGGATAGAAACGTTGCACATAGCAATGTACTGCAGATGAGACGTGAGTTAGGAAGTGTTACATTTCAAGTATTTTTAAGATTAACTTTGCGTTAAAATGAAAAGTAAGTCATCTTCTTTTCTGTTCCTTCTTCTCCTCACCCTTCCTGAATCATCTGTTTTGATCTGCAAAACTGCAGTTGGCTGCTGCATATTATTTCATACACTAGTATGTTGATAAGGGTATAAAGAGAATAAAGTTTAAGTGCAAAAGAACGTGCACAAACTCCTCGAATGGAGTAAACCAGGACATACGTGTATGCTCAGTGAAAGTAATAAATACAGTGTATTTAGAACCTGGTTGTGCTTGGAGGTCTGTGCAAACAGACTGTTTCACCTGGCTGGTGTCTCATGAGACAACCATTGTCAGAAAAGGTCATTGACAAAATTAAGAACAATTAGTAATCAAATAGGGCACTTGAACAATATGTTTGTCAAAAAACTATACTCTAGTGGGACTAGCAGAATAGGGAGAAGAGGGTACAGCATCTAGGGAAGTTTCCAATGGTTGCATGGCTTATCAGCAGCTGGGCAAGGAACAAAATTCAGCTCCTTGTCAGCTGAACCCCAGGATGTTCAGACTGGAATATAGTGGTTCCACCACAGTGCCTTTTAAGTCCCCTGGAGTATTCAAGAGATATACACAATAGTAACTGGAGGTCAGGAAGGATACCTGGGTCATCCAAAATAGCACTATACACCAACAATGTTTAGACAAATGGAAGGAAGAAGAGATGTTAAAGGATGATAGAGTTGTTTGTGTTGGCTCTGGTGTATGTAAGATGTTTTATCCAGTGTTTTTGTGTTTGATATATGAAACGGTGAAATCCACAGTTAAAAATTATATATGTCCAGAATGCATTTTTATTTATTTTCAACTATTTCATCTGTTGGTTGTTCAGAAACTTGCATGTTGTACTACTTAAACATATAGTGTCTAGATTCTTTTGTGTGAAGATCTAATGCTGTCAGATTTAACAGGTAACAGTTACATTGTTTGATTATAATTTAAATTTTATTTCCGTAATGGTGGCAGCTCACACTGCAGGAGAGTTGATGCCAAAAAGGTATCTGTCATATTGTTTGATGCATCCCAATCAGTGGGATCTTAGCCTTTGAATTAGTTTGTGGAAACAGAGTTTTTCTCATCTTGCTGTTACCCTGCCTGACTAGGACACAGTGCGGCTATTCTTGTGTCTTCCCGAGCAAGACGTGAGCTCTCTCTCCCCAGGTGGAGAAAAAAGAGGTTGTGTTTGTTTATTGGGGTGGTACATGGAAGTACTTTGAGATTCTCAAAGGCACGTGCCAAAGGAATACAGACTATTAACCGGCCTGTTCTGTGTCATATAGGGATCTTGGCTAGCTCACTACATTTCAAGCATTTTCAAGCCATGGTCTGCCAGATGCTCACTGAAACATAGTGAACAGCTAACTTGTCTTTTTTCCAATGCTCCAGTTTGTCTAATGATTCAAGAATAAAGGTAATTGAATATATTAAATAGAATCATTGCAAAAAATGAAGTATGGATTAGCACCTATTTGACCCAAATGTGTTGGGGGGGCAAGGCGGAAACCTTGTTTTAATTATTGCCTCTTTGCATATACTTACCACAGCAAGCATTCTGATAGATAATGCGTTACTAAGTAGGTACTTCTTGCATGTTCCCTTAAAGTTGGTCTTGGTGATTAAACACCATAAATGATACCAAGAAGTGCAAAACTGTGTAATGGTTTCCCGAGTTTGAGTTGGGATCTCCAGACATAAAGGTCACTGAGCACCTCACCTATGAAGGGGTTTTTTTCTTGCATTATTGCTATTGCAAGAGACCGTGAAGACCAGTTGGTAAGCTCGCTGAGATTTCCCCACTTGCTGAATTGCAGAACCAGGTAAGTTTTGAAATGCCAATATTGCACAGCTCTAAATGACTCCTGAGAAACATCATTTCTCTGTGATAATCTTCAGTACCATGCATTAGACAGCTTGCAGGATCTGCTTAAAAGAACTCTCCTTTCCATTTACCTCAATGGTAAAGCCATTACTGTCATAATGCACTTTATTTTCCAGCAATTCATTGAAGTCTAAAATTTGCTTCAGGACCTCGGTAGCTCTTTGTGCTATCAGAAGTGCTTTGTTCAGAAGATTTTCCAAGCAGCCTGCTGATAGTTTTGTGTTTGATTTCCTTCTTTATCTCTGCTTAGATGTTGTGATAATAAAAATGCCAAGCAAAGAACTTTAAATTTATTTGATTTTATGTTGATTTCTATTCTTACATTTGTGAGAAATAAATCTACCTTCTGAAATCCATACATTTAGTTACTTATAATCTATACGAGTTTATTTTATTGACCTATTTTGCAAAAGCATTGAAGATTTTGCTGCCTTATGTTTATTTATTGTTTTTAATAGGTATTGTCTTTTGATGCCTATTTTGAGGAAGAAGTGCCTGACAAAAATCAAGAGCTGTATAGAATCAGACATTGTAAAATATACTTCTACCTTGAGGATGATACAATTCAAGTGATTGAACCTCAAGTGAAAAACAGTGGCATAACTCAAGGTATCTGGTTTTAATAGCACTCTTTTTTTTGCCATTTATATCTTTTTCAGTACAGTCTTGGTCCATTCTAATGGATACATAACATGACTTCTTATAGTTAAAATGGGCTGTAAGTGAAGAGCTATAATTGCCTTTTCTTGTTATGGATCGTAATGTGAACTTTTTTATTGACTTTGTTTCTGAGGATGTAGGTTTTGTAAGGCAGAAAGCCCTCCTGCACTCACGCGTACAATTTTTTCTCTAATACAGCTGTTTGAAATCATATGATAGCGGGTCTATTATCAGTGTCGTGTCACTTCTGCAAAAACAATTTGTGTTCTAGATCTCCATTCCTGAGCCTGGTTCCTCCCATCTTGGCGCTGACAGTAAGTTCTCTAGCTGCAGCTTTGTAGTTGTTCATTAGCTGCTGCAGTATCTCTGCCATTGTTGAAGGAGAGTGCTTTTTGTGCCTCTGGCGGTTGGTTCTTTTATGATTAAATGCCCTTGGCACAGTAATTTTTCCTTGACACCTTTAAGTTAAGAAGCTGCCTTGCCTCAGTGTCACATTACTGCACTTGGGCCAGCCTGAGGACTTTTGGAGGAGGGTTTACTGAGCTGATTTACTGGAGTATTAATGGACTTGGTTTACATTAAGAAAACATGATGTAGTGGTCAACATCCTGTTGCAGAAGGGGAGCACAGCTGCTGCTTCTTGGTTTTTATGGGTCATTGCCAGAATTAAAAAAGTTTTCAAGGGATATAGTCCAGATAAGCAGGACGTCTTGGGATGACTGCACCTCCCAATCCCCAAAGATATTTTGTATGTTCTGGTGGATCTTAGCACAGCAATTTTCAAAAAGAAGTTAACCTTTTAACTACCGTATTGTTTTCCAAGATGAGCAGATGCTATCAATTTCTCTGTCTACAGAGCAGGATAATATTTAAAAGTGTTATGATGTGTGTTATTACTGCTAGACCTGGGATAAAATTACCTGGGAATCTTTTCTCAAACCAGTACTTCAGGCCCTGCTTTCCCTTTGTTGAGTGTTTCTTATTGCCAGAAATCTTATTGGCTCTTCAGCAGGAGAGGAACTCCTCTTCAGAGGAACCTGAAGGAACCTCATCCTACTCCTACCTGGACAAGTGCTTTTTCAAGACCTGAAGAAAAGCATGCTGGATCTCTTTTCTTGGGAACTTCCAAGTTACTTATCCCCTCCCTGCAGTCATATCCATGAAGCCAGAGACATCATTTGGTTTAGATTTTCTCGACTTGTGTGTCACGGGAGTGGGACCGTCTGGTTTTGGATTTTGTGGCTTAGAACAAATGACTGTTGACAAAGGAAGTACAGTTAACCTGAGAGGCAGAGGCGACATCTTTGAGAAGGAAGGTGGAAGCCAGGTTTGTTAGAGCAGGATAAAGCAAGTTCAAAGCTGATTCCTTTGAATCTAGCTATAGCAATGAGTCATTTTCATTGTCTTTGTTGTATGGGTTGTGACCCTTCAGGCCTCATGTTCCTGGCAGTCTAGTCATGATCCTGTGGTGACAGGAAGGCTACAATTTCTCCCTGTTTCTTTGGCTGGATCTTGTGTTTTGGAGTCACCTTTGGTACTGGATCTAAAATTAACTGGGTAGTGTTAGAGAGAAACAAGAATTTTCTCAGTCTTCCATGCAAGGATGTTTTGAAGGCCTTTACAGCTTTGTATGAGTACTTTATGTGGGATAAATGAGTATACACAGCATATTAAACTGATGGATTAAAAAGTAATGTTCCAGGATCTCAAAAGTGCATTTCATTTATTTGTTGCTGGTACCTGGGCTGGTAAGGAAGCTCCGTATATTGATTGTGCTTAAGAAGGAAGAGATACTGTAGACTGAAAGGCCCAAGGACTATTTGGGATGTGTTTAGGCTTCACAGTTGATGAGAAGATCTGGGGCCTATACTTTATCATAAACATCTACATAAATACTCTCATTATCCTAGAGATTAATATGATGTAGAAGGAGAAAGGTGGTGGAGATGCCTATCAGAGGATTCTTTACTCACATGCACTTGGGCAGTGACTTCATCCTCCATAACTGAAGAACAATCACAAAGTTGTTATGTTAAAGGCATTAAATACTTGTTGTTGAATACATGCAAAACCAGCGTTTCTTAAAAAGAAGTCCCAAACCATTAATTGCTAGTCTTATTCTGTTGTCAATTAAAATCTGGCTCATGGCCTCTTTTATTGTAATTATATGTATCTCTTACATTATTCAGATTCCCTGTCCTGACTGGGAATTTGTAAGCCTGAGAACAACAGAAGTGTAACTGTCTGCATTGTGAAGCTGGTAAACTGAAGCACAAAGGAATGAAAATCTTGCCCATGATCATGCAGAAAAGGTCATTAACGATACGAGGAACTGAACTGAATTGAAGTTCAGAATCTTAACCATAATGCTGTCTGCTGCACATCTGCTGAAATAAAATGTTTCAGTTAATGAAAAGGCTAGGGGTTTGTGGAGGAGAGTTCAGCTGAAGGAGATCTTGGGTTGTTGAAAGGCAAACTTCACTGAACAAAAGAGCACAGGTATGGGGATACAGGTGAGGAAAGAAGTGTGGGAACATCGGGAGCAGGATAGGCTTAGTTTGTGTGAATAGTTGGAGAGCTGCAGTGGCAGGAAGGGGGTTGTGTAAAAGATAAATGGCAAAAAACCGCAATGGAAAAAGTGGAATTGAACTGTTGAAGGCAGAAGGTGGTGGTGACCTTAGTTTGGATGTTTACCCCAGCAGAAAAGATGTAAAGTAGACAGCTCAAATGGCTGTTCTCAGGAGTCGTCTTGCAGAGTAGATATAGCAGTGGTGGGGTGGATCAAAGGCAGGTGGTAGGGTAGATCAAAGGTAGATCTTCTTTGCTTGCCTGGTTAATACCTTGAGGCCACGGGATTACCAGTGCTTGTGCCATAACCCACAAATGAGAGCTTGATGGTCTGAATGGGTGTCCGTGGGCATGGTGGGATCAGAGAAATGTAGTAGTTTCCTACTGTACTCTCCACTGTGGGTAGCCGTTGTGGCTTTGCAGAAAAAAACCTGGAGAGGGTTATGGACTGCAGGAGGATTTGGTGAAGGAACAGCTGTCAAAGAAGAATTTCTAACTTGGATTATGATTTTACAAAACTAAACCAAATTGTCTTCAGGAAAAAAAAAAGCCACAAAATGTGCTTTTACCATTGATCAAAATCTCAGAGGGACACAGTAAATGATCTGTGGGAAATGTATTTCAGTGACTTTTTTAAAAAAGTACATTATGGAATCGGCTGCTGTACTTGGACATGAATTTGGACAGATAAGGTTGCTATCAAATAACTGAAATCTAAACTTCATTTAATTTTGGAAACTGCCTTCCTATAGTTTGAACTTTGGAAAATATTAAAGGCATTAGAAGAAATCTATACAAACAGAGAAATTCAATGCCAAGCACAAATGAGTGCAGAGACCAACCTGAAACTGAGAAACCAGAATCAAAGCAAAAAATACCAGGACAATCACAGTGCACAAAAACTAACTACAGATAAGGGAGTACAGAGTGAAGAGAAGGACAGTAAACTTGACCACATAACAAACTTCACTGTGTTCTTCCAGAGCCGGAATGCTCATGATTTTTCCCATATAAAAAGAAATTCTCCCATAGAGAGCGAGGCTAGATATGGCAGTGCAAGCGTTTTGTAGATCTAATTCCCAGTTAACAGGACTGTGGCTGGCTGATACTGTCTTATCAAAAGGTCATTTCTGTCCCATGGGGTTGACTGTAGCTTCCAGTGCAATCCAGGCCCTGCAAACCAGAGTGGAGTGGAGCAGCTGGCTGGTTTCCCCAAGGTCAGCCAGCTGAAGAAGAGAGTGGAGCTGCCTGCTGGCCGGGTTCCCAAGGCCGGCTGGCTGAAGAGGAAAGTACAAGCAGGAAAGCGAAGCTGAAGTCAGCTCCTCCAGTATAACCGATTATCTAAGAGTTTAAGACCTCCCCTGAGGCCTTGAAATAATTGTGATTTTGCCATACTTGATAGCAGCCAAATCGTGACCTTGCTATGTTCTGAGATGAGCGAATAAGTGAATGTAAGAAGCCCCCTTGTTTATTGGGATGAACTGTTCGTGTTGCAGAAATAGTAGTGGTTGTTTCTCCTCCTTTCTGTGCAAGCAGTCAAAGAGTGTACAAACTCCAGGTGTTACCCATTCCTCTCCTTTCTCTGATGCACTCTTGAGTAGTGCAGAGGGAGTCGGAAAGCTGTGCTGAGGCAATTCTCGGTACCACTTTATTTCTTTGGCAGAGCAGCATAGCAGCAGAGACCAAATCATTTGCTGCCCGGCTTCATGAGCTGCCCCATAGTCAAAAGGCCTTCACTACTCTTAAGGTCTCCTTAAGCTGCTGCTGTAGCTCCCAAATAATCAGAAGCCCTGAGAGAAAAGAAGATATGCTACAAATTATGGTGTGGGCATGCGATGCCACCAGCACTGTTAGAGAAAAGCAGTACCCCAACTCCCTTTATAAGAGCGCAGTAGAGAGCTTTAGCCTGACCAGATGCAAATGTTTAAAATATTGGTGGTGGTGCGGTAGGATAGCCTGTTCAATAAACTGACAAAAGACAAAAGAAACATCAAGAATAGCCATCTGTCCTGAGCAGCCTGAGTGTTGCACATGCCCAGATCCTCCTATGGCAACTTGTAGCAAATTTCTAAAAGTAGAAACGTAATTATTTTCTAGAAGGAAGGACAATTTAAAAAATGCTGAGTACTAACCTCAACTGATCAGGTTTTATTGAATTTGAAATTCAACAATATAAAATGTCTACTCTACACGTGTAGATCAGGCACAGTGATACCTAATAAAAGCAAAGGATTGGCACAGATATTATCTTTACAAGACATTTTCCATTAGGAAAGAAATTCTTATCCCTCACAACAAAATGGGTATGTGTATTATACTTTGAAAACTGATATGAAAAACTAGCTGAAGGCTTATTCACCAGTTCTGAGGTGAATATACCTTTGGAAAACACCTCATATTACAAAATTGTCAACCATTATATTTTTACTAAAATGATGATTCAACAGGATTTGCATTGTTCTGCATTTATCACAGAATCACAGAGAATTTATTCTGTGAATTAGAATTTATGCGGAAGACTGTTCTGACTTAACACATTATTTGTTGATTTTTGTAGGAGTAACCAAAGGATTAGCCAAAATCAGGTAACATATTTTAAAGTATGTGGTTTTGCTAATGGTAATGCAATACAGTTTTGCATCATTTTAAAATGTGCTAATTACCATGTTTTCTAACTAATATCTCCATGAGGATGCATCTTAAATACATGTGTGTTTAAGCAGATAGAGGTTCAAATTTATTTTACAGTCAAAGGTCAGTAACGAGAATGTCAGATTTGGTACATGTGAAACACCAGGATGCTGAATGGGTCTTAAATATGGGAGCGTGGAGTGAATCTGCTTTGTTTTCTTATTCCCCTGAAAAATTAAGGGTGTGTTTTCATTGTAGGAGTTAGAATTTAACAAACAACCCAAGATAATGTAGTAGTGGAAGTTATTGCATACAGATTAGTCCCTAGGGAAATAATGTGAACAATAATGAATTTCCATGGACTAACTCAGAAATAAGGCCATTCAAACACCAAACCAAACTACACAGCAATATCTTTCTCTCTCCTCCTCTGCTTCTCTTCATCCCCACTCTCCCCGAGCACTCCTCCACGCCCACCTACCCCCAAAACAAAATAGCAGTGCTGGAAAATCATCAAATGGGACTCAGTGGGAAGCACTACCAGATGCACAGCTGAAGGGCACTGGAAAGAGATCCAGCTCTGTAGTGAGAGATAATGAGACAGACCTTTTAGATAATTGTGTCTAGTAAACTATTATTGTAGTAGTAGGCTAGTACTGGAACTACTTTTAGTTTCGGAATTTTTGTGTGTTTACTGTAGTTGTCTTAAAATTGCATCTTTTGTAATTACTGTAATTTTAAATTTGTTGGGCACCTATGGTAGCAAGGAATTATTATAATAGTATGGGTTGGTGGTTTCTGTCTGGTCTGAACCAGTGGATATCCAGATTATAAAGCTGGTGCTACAGAGGTATCTGGGTTGGTAAGCACAGCAAAGAGCCTGAGGTTGAAGACTGAACCATCTTTTTATTCTCTGCAGGGTATTTTCATAGAACTGTACTGAGGTATTGATGTGGCAAAACTTTCACTGTTGTCCTTTTTGTTCTCTCCTAATGTTGAAAAAAAGAGTTTAGTCCCAGCTTTGCCCATCTGCTGTTCTTTATGAACTCGTAACTTCATCCAGAATAAATCATAGCTTGTCATACATGCAGCTGCATACCTTCCTTTAATGTATGTTTTACATATTTGTTTAACCTACTGAGGCTGTAGCTTCTAAGTTGTTTCTAAAATACTTATAGTACCACAGAATTGTCGAGGTTGAAAGGGATATCTTAAGATTGTCTAGTCCAGCCCCTGCTGCTCAAAGCAGGATCAGATGGAGCCAGATGCCCAGGGCCATGTCCAGTTGCGTTTTAAGTATCTCCAAGGATGGAGACTCTACAGCCTTTTTGGACAGCCTGTTCCAGTGTTTCATCACCCTCACAGTAAAAAGTGTTTTCTTGTGTTCAGATGGAATTTTGTATTTTTTAATTTGTCTGGAGAAGCGCCTGTCTCCAGCTTTTTCATTCCCTCCCATCAGGTATTTATAAACATTGATAAGAGGTTCCCCCCTAAGCCATCTCTGCTCCAGGCTGGACAGACCCAGCTCTCTCAACCTTTCCATATGAGAGATGGTCTCTTAATCATCATCAGTGAGTGCTTTTGAAGCATTACCCAATTCATCAATATATTTGTGAGTTTTCAGCTGATTGATAGACCCATAGCAGATTCCTTCTCTTTTGATGTGGTAAATGTAAACAAATACTATGCTTCCAGAATAACAGTCCTTTCATTTAAAGACTATCAAGAAGAAAACTTAATTGTGTACTTACTTTAACAAAGTTAAAATGTCTATCTTTTTTCTTTATTCTTTTTATTTTCCCTTTCTTTTTCTTTTGGATAGTGTTCCTATTAGACTATGGGTTATGAGTTCCTGGCTCTGTATTTTGGAGATGGATCAATATATACATTTCTCTACTGCAGCCCAGCAATCAGCCCAACTCGTCTC